>NC_136697.1:7641756-8091987 GCF_947650265.1 Symphodus melops
TCTATGACTACATGATTGCATTACAGCTTGGATATGATAATCAGCTACCATTGAGGGCTAGTAAATAATATTAGTAAAGGGTTTAAACAGACTAGTAAATCTGATGCTGAAAAGCGAGGTTGATGACATCAAATCTTTTAGTCCACTAAGAAAACAAGCGTTATTAAAGTACATCAGATTAATACTCCACACCATCAGAATACTGATGAGGTTTAGTTTCTTATTATAATAAAATGTTAAATGTTCAACACAGAACTGAGGTGAGACATCTTGCACCATTGGAGGCCCAGAGTTTGGATGCTCTCAGAACTATCAGACCTGGTGAATACCACCATCACAGAGACGTGCTGATCAGACCTTCCTGCTCAAAGAGAACAAGCTGAGGACACCAGGTGACCAATGTTGGTTTCATAGCAACTGGAGCTAAGCCAACCACACATTGATACTTAGGGGTTCATGGACTGTGTTGAAGAACTTCCAGAACATAGAACAAGTCCGGTTGCCTTCTGAATTATACTTTTAATAACCATGGACTTGAGTATCCAGTATCCAGTATTTTTGTATTTGTGCATGTAAACATCATATCCTGAGAGAGGAATAACTTTTATGTTTTGCTAATAAAACATAAGCTATAATTGAAGGTAGGCTGTTATATAGATCACACGGGAAAAATAAACACGGCCCGATCCGACAGGCATCCTGCTGAGATCGCTTCTTTTTTATTCTGGTATAACAGTGATCGATCGTCTACCTTTGTTGGATTGCTTTTTTAAACTTTTTTAGATGGACTGAGTTCGTTTTGGATGAGCATACAGCCGCGTTGGATACTCAAGTCCATGTAAACGCACTCATTAACTCTTTCAAACCAACAAGTTCTAAACAAAACTGTGACAAACAATCTAACTCACCGACTCTTCTTCTAATATTTCAGGAGCTATGTCCATGCTAGCTTTCTTGGTTTCTGCAAGGCTCTTTGGTTTGGTTGACTCCTGTCTTTTTGGCTTGGCGGGCTCTGGTGCTTTTGAGGACTCTTTGGGTGGAGCTGGTGAAGGGCTCCGAGCCGGCAGAGGTTTTAGTGCTGGTGCCAGAATCGGTTTGGCAGGTGGCGGCAGGCGCGCAAGGCTTGAAGGGTGGAAATCATCCTCCATACCAATTGGGTCTTCTGGCGGCGGAGCCTTGACATCAGCCTTGACATAGTAACCGTGGTACTGGGAGTGAATCTGCCCGTTGCTGGGGTAACTGCTGGTGGTTGTGGGAACAGCGGTTTTGACTGGTGGCGGTGCCTCCTGTTGCCTCACTTCCTGTCTGAGAGAGAGTTTTGATGCTGCCTTTGTTATGCCTGACGAATAGAAGAGAGTAGAGCACAAACAGTTAACTTAACTCGAGGTTAGGATGAGGAGATGGAGCAAGTTCTCCAATAATCTCAGGATTGGTGTTTTGATCCTCCTCTTGTTTGGCAAAATACCAAACCTCCAGATGCTCCTGAGGATTTGAACTAAGCTGTTTGACAAAGGCTCAGTTTAATGTCTGGATCAACAGATTTGGTATTATCGTAAATGTCTCAACATTTTCAGGAAAGCTTTGCTTGGGTGAAATGGGGCCTTGAGGTCTTCCAAGGTCCAGAAGATGGAGCTGAACCAAAAGTTTTACAAGACTTTGTCGCTGCTGATGTGTTGTAAAAGTACAGATAAAAAAAAAATAATTGGCGCTGATAACAAACATATAAAAACAAGTTTTAAAAAGATGCATCAGTCCTGGGGATGGTTTGTAAGAAGGCAAAGATCGATAGTGAAAACATTTGCAAAAAAAAGTTTATAATCACAGTAATAAATAAAGAATGTTGCTAATTTAAGAGCCAAGAAGAAATAAACTTCTCTCTGTGTCTTTCATGTTCATCATCATACGCCCTATTGAATGAATGAATGTGACCTCCATGCAGGAAGAACCACATATTTATTATTTACATTAAATCATTTTCCTTTAACAAAAATGCGGAATAAATAAAGAATTTCACATTGGTGAACAAAAACACATGATTAAGAGTGTTTGATGCTATCGGCTCTAACGTGTTCACTCCTCGCTCCAGGAACACAAGATGATTTCAGCCAAAGTGCCTGAACCCTTCAAGCTGGTAAACCAGGTGACGTCACAGAGTCTTCATCCACTTCTTATAAAGACATGGGACCCACAGTGTATAATGTGACTCAAACTGGATATGATCAACTCAGAATCATGGCTGACTACCATTAATGGCTTTCTTTGTGCCTGCAGCACCCACAACCTTAGTTTCTCGGTGCTTCTCATCTGCGCTTACTGTTGCTAGGTTACCAAAGTTACTTCTGCTTCCCTCTGAGGTGACCATTGGGTCTGTTTTAAATAGCTCTGTGTGCTTAACATTTGTTTGTATTGAAGGGAATTCCAACAAGACAACACCAGAACAATGTAAATTATCTCCTAGCAACAGCAGCAGCTCTACACCTGCGGTTAGAGAGGGGTTTTTAAAAGTCTTCCATCTGGTGACAAAAGGATCTCCATAAGGACTGTCCTCGGATTCACAGATGTTCTTTAAACAAAAAGTGTTTTTGGTTTAGTCTGCATGCACACACAAAGTCAAATATGTCAAATTATGTTTTAAAAACCAGCACACGCCCTGGGAGCTTAGGGTCCTTCAGAAGGATACTTCAACATGCAAAAGTATCTCATGGTCGGCGATCAAACCCCCAACCTTCACGTTACGACAGGCTGTAGCACTGATCCACAGCCGATCTAATATATTTAAATAATTATACATGATTTCTCAGAGTTGGAACATACAGTAGTGTAAAAAGTCAAATAACAGAATATGATGATTTTCAAAGTCTTGAAGCCATTTATTTAGGTGATAAGACGATGCTGGAAAAAGTCCAACACTTTCTGCACAAATCTAAAAATGTAATTTGGTTTCAATGCACTGCAAACAATCACATTCTGTTTTTATTTACATTTCGACCAATGTCCTATGTTTCCCAGAAGTGAGGCTGTACTTACCAAGGATCTCCTGCTGTTTACACATTTATCTGCTTTCATCTATATTAAAGCAAATGTTTTACCAAATGTTTCACTAAAGATTATCCACAGGAAAAGAACACCAGAGAGCAAACTGACATTGAACCCAGATCTGTCAGTAACTGTAACAATGTTTTACAGTACTGTAACTGTTTTTACAGTCAAATGAGGTTTGGCGGGCAGAAACAAAATCTCTGGTCATCGTGTGAATACTGAAGGATGTCTCTCTTCCTGTCTGTCACATCTTACCTGCCGTCTGAAGCTCGGCTGGCGGGGCTTTGTTCTCTTTGGCAGCAGGAGCGACGCTGGCCGGAGTTTTACTGCTGAAAAAAGACTTTTGAGCGACCGCGGGTGATGGAGTGGGGCTCTGGGCGGGACTGTTGGAGGGGGACTGATCGGGTGTTGTGCCTTTCCTGTAGAAATGAGGGCTCCCTGATGGAGACTTCTTCTTCTCCTCCACAACCTCCTTCACCTCCACGGGCTCGTTGTACTTCTGTCGGATGTAGTCAGGGCCTGAAAACAAAGAAAAAGGGGCTCACTTCATTTTCATGTACTCAAAATAGCTGCCTCCTTTTTTTTTTTTTACTTCAATCAAAGATGGCTGCCTCAGGTAGTTGTTTTGTTTTTGTTGTTTGATCTGTTGTCCCACCTTTTTCAGAGGAAGATGAAACACAGAGCTTCCAGTTAAAACTAAAGGTAGAGCTATCTTCTTTCTACAGCCCACTGTATATAAAGTATAAACATGAGGCTCATGCAGAAGTGTCCTAAACCTTTCTCATGGTCAGCAGGGGGCGACTTCACAAAAGCAATCTGAATGTTTTTTTTTATTCTTCTCAGTTGATTTTTTCCTCCAAACAAATTAATCTTCTTAATCTAGAGTTTGAAGTCTTCTTCAATATAATGTTGATTTAGTAAATGATGGTTTGATGTGAGGACAATCAACATTTTGGAGGGAAAAAGGTGACCCAAATGGTGTGGTGGTGATTTGAAGCCAGACTTGACACAGATGCCCTTCAAACATTTCATTTCACTCAGCATTTCTTTGATGTGTTGCTGTGATTCAATCCAATGACAACCTTCATCACCTGGCTCTTCTTTTTGTCCATGTGAAGCTCTGCATTAACCTCTCCTGGCTGAATGTGAGCGTTTGGAGGGTGAAGTATGAGCTGATCCATGCATGCACATTTACACAGGAGCTATGATTTGTAAAGGGACATCCAGATGTAACAGTGACTCAATCCCATCTGTATCGCTTAAACTCTCTTTGTAAGTAATATAATAATACTGCTCTTCATGTAAACTGTCTATATTGACTGTTTGAGTGCATGCTGGAGCAGCTAGACACACAGGGTTAAATATGGACGTTAGAAAAGACAGGTTGATGTTATCCATGCTAAGTAGTAAGATAATGTTAGCATACTTTAGCATGTGTTGTTTAATCTTAAAAAGTGTATGTAAGTCAGAGGCTGGGGTTAGCGTTAGCATTAGCATTTAACGTTATCTGTTTTGTATTTACTGCTCACTTTACTGATGATAAAAAGGTTGCACATCACAAATTCAACAATATGAGTTTAATCCCTGGACTTCTTTTTTCAATGTTGGGTTTGTTTTATGTATTTTTTGTGTTGTTGTTGTTGTTGTTGTTGTTGTTGTTGTTACCTGGCTGGTGGAAGGAGGGAGACAGCTCTCTGGCTACAGCTCGAGCGATATCTGAGTCCTGGATAGCCGACTGTGCAGCCTGGTCTGCAGCCTCTCCTTTGGCCCGGGCGTGTGACGTCCTACAAACACACACACACACACACACACACACAAACTTTACTCCATGTAGTTGGTGAGTGTGCACCTGAGGAACTGATTCATGTCTTTTCTGTGTGACTTTCATCCAATCAGCGTCTCCACACAGGCCTGAGCTGAATCTTCATGTTATTGTGTCCGTATGTCTGCAGCATTCAATGAATATCACTTTAAGATGAACTGAACAACAGATTATGTCTAAAAACAAGTCAGGTGCTAATGTCTTTTATACTTTTTGATACCAAGTGTTTTAAACAACCTTTTATTTGAATGATCGATGGGACAGAAGCTGCTGTGACAGAAAAATAAATGACCGTGTTGGCAACAAATATGTGCAATTTGATCCGTGTGCACGAAGTTGCCTTTAATATATTCTGATTAAAAACAATGAATTAATTTTAAAATTAATTTCAGCATCACAACACGCATCACTGTAGTTTGATGTCTGCTGAAATCATGTTGAAGTGTAATGTTCTGCTGTCATGACGTGAAGTTAATATATTAATTAGGTTCAGAAGCAGGACTTCGTCCAAACCACCTGACAAGTCGACTTAAACTGATCCATCCCACTCCACCCCGTTTGTCTCAGTTCATCGACGTCCCACCCTCTCTTTCCTTCCTCTCATCCATTCAGCCTCCTCATCCCTTCATCTCGTCTGTCTAACTTTCGGCCCGGTCTGGGCCGTGATCAGCTTTGGCAGAGTTACGCTTCGGACTGAACCATCCTGAGCCTCCCTCTGCCCTGCGGTCAGTCCATCCTCCCAGACCAGCAACCTGACATCCTCTTCCATCATAATCATAATCTTAACATCCAGCCAGCCGTCTCATTCATGATCCATCATTAAATATCTAAAACCCATGTGGTTGTGGCCTGGTCGATTCAGCATGACATAAAGTAAAAGAAGAAACAGATCTGTACTGACCTGTTCCATTCAGAGCTGCAACACGTGAAACACGTGCAACAACACAACTGATAACATATGGAACCTGTTGAAACCGTTTACATATGTATGTTGGGTTTCCCTAATGTGCAGTCAGCTGGTTCACCAATAAGTAGATCCATAAATATTAAACTACGTATGTTTGATAATAAATAAAAAGTTGCCTCACTGTTGAAGTTTTTGGGTGGATTTTTGGATAAAACGAGCCATGGGAAGAGTCTAAATCTGTATCGAACATGGACGCTGTCTCAGTGACGTCATCAGGAGTTATGAAGCCAGCTGATGTTTTGTCTCCATATTGGAAATGCTGCCTCTACCTACCTTTAGATCACTCTAGAAAAAAAGCAAAGAGGTGGAGCTGAGGAGGGGCTTAAAGCCCCTGGCAAACAGGGAGTTTAATTATTCACCTCATTTCATCCATTACTGACGTCATCCAACTCAGAGACTTCACTCTGTCTCTCCTTTGGGAACAGGATATACAATATGATGATTAATTTCAGCAACCACACCATTGCTGTGTTGTGTTTGAAACAGAATCGTTTCATTAACAACTTCAACCTCCGCGTGAATCTGACAGCTCTCAGAATAAGATGTTCCTGAGGCATTTAAACGAACGCCAGTTTCACAGTCTGTGGCGTTTACACAGTTCACACATGAACGTTAAAGAGTGTTGCTTGTAACTGTTCCCATGGCAACAGACAACACGATGAAACAATGTTATAAACAACAGTAACACTCCTCAATCAATCAACAACACGAGAAACATGAAAGCAGGAGTGTGTGTGTGTGTGTGTGTGTGTGTGTGTGTGTGTGTGTATTCCTGTCAGCTGTTGATATGCATCCTCCTCCCCAGACTAATTTAGACAGGCACTACTTCTGACGCACACACACACACACACACACACACACACACACACACAGACGTGCCTATGTCCACACTTTGAATGAACGTTTGTTCAGTGACACACGCTAATTAAAATGATAAATAATACCATATATAGATAAATGAATGAATGTATTCAGGAGTCTTTGAACACCAGCTGTGTGTTACAGGTGAGTTTGTCTCTTCATGCATTAAAGGGAGTAAACTTGACTTTTCTTCTCTGCACACTCACCTTAAAATTAATTCAGCTGGTTATGTTCTGATGTTAAAAGTCCCATATTCTGCTTTTTCTGCTTTTATATAGTCTTTAGTGTGTTTTGTGTCTTGTGCGTGATTAGATTTTATTTTATTTTTTTCATGGGGGATTCTGAGCGTTTGAAGCAACCAGGCAGATGAGAGAGCCTGCATGGAGCCCCAAAAGGGCATAAATATGGGACCTTTAATATCTACAAACACATGTCAAAGCAAAACTGAAGTTGTGTGGTGTGCTGCTCATCAGCTCTTGATGATTGATGATGATAATGTGCCCAAGGGTTTTTAGTTCAACTTAACTGTTTAAAGATAAAAGAGACACATAAAAGAGTACAAAAGAACAGCACTTCTATAACCCCCCCTTCAAAATAAAAGTCCCCTGCCTGTTGAATGTCTCCCCTGGTGGTGATACATACTGAACTAATATTTCTATGTGCACATTACTTTTTGACAAAGTACTTCCAGAAATCACTTTTCCTGCTAACGGCTGATGGTGCAGCAGACTGCTGTTTGTAATATGCCTTTTTGTGTAATGTGTCCTTTGAGAGTCACAGAAGCTCTTGCGTTAATTGGTTATTATGTTTTTCTCATTGTTACTCCTTTACTTTGATAATCTGGTGCACTAAGCTCTGCAGGCGTCTGATTTGTCAACAGAGCTGTGTCCATGGAGGAGGCGGGGCTTGTGACCTACTGCAGCCATCCAGCAGGAGGAGTCTTTACTTCTCTCCATATCCTTGTGCTTCATTCTTTATGCAAACTGTGGATTATTATAAACGTCACACACATGCACAACCAGCAGTGTTGTTACCTGGAGATGGCGATTTCCACTTTGGTTCTGGCGATGGCCGCAGCTCTCACGGCTCCCTCGATGGCTCGATCCACCTTCTGTTTGGTCTTGTTGTTTTTCAGCGGGATCAGCTGCTTCCTGATGCCCCGGGCCAGCACGTTGTTCTTGTACTTCCCCTCCTCCTTTGTGCCATCAGGAAAGATTGTGCATCCGTAGCCATGGCGCTTATTGTTCAACCACTCGCCTTCGTACTTCATGCCGTTGGTGCGCTCCGAGACACCGAAGCCACACCGCTTGTCGTTCTTCCACTCGCCCATGTAGGACTCGGTGGTGGTGGCGTCCACATTGTCCTCCAGGGGGAGGTAGTCATCGCCCGTGTCTCCGTCTCCAAAGCTGATGGTGGAGTTGGCGTCGCTGGAGCTGATGCGGCTCATGGTGGTATCACTGTGTGCTGAGCTGCGTTTACTTGAAATGGAGGAGCGGGAGTCTGATTTGCGGAGCCGCTGGAGGCTACCGAAAAGAGAGCCACGGCGGAAAAGACCCTTCTTCTTCTCTGAACCTTCTCCGTCCGAGTGGAAGTTGAGTACGAAGCCTCCGCGTGTTCCGGCAGGACTGTCGGACAGACTGTCACGCAGCACTGTGCCGTTACTCTGCTCACTGCGGAGGGACGCCAGAGACGTCCGCAGAGGGGAACGGATGACCGAGGCCATGCCGTACGGGACACTCTGACGAACGCCGTAACCATGACGCATCCCACCTGTCCACTGACCCTGGAACGTACCTACGACAACGACACAAGAGAAACAAGTCAGTCTTAAGGTACAACTGTAATCTTTGATACAATCCAAATGATATCGTGACCTGTTTGATACCATGGCAACAAAAGTACTAGACACAATTTGGGATATTTTGGGGTTTTCTTTACCTGCAGACAGTTAAACTACACAAATATGTTTCAGGCATGTTAATTGGTCCCAGCTGACATGTTTTCACATTTTAGTGCTCTCTCTAGATCTGGCCATGCTGAGTTATGCTGAGGGCGGCATGAAGTATGCTAACACCGAACACAGACTGTACATTTTATTGGGCAAAGCCTGAGTGATGTCATCCTTCAGGTGACTTCATCGCTAAGCAGGAGATGCCGTCTCAAACTAACTCTCAGTCAACCTATTGACAGGCTGCGGCAGGTTTTATTGAAGCCTCTTGATAAACCGTTACATCGTGCCAACTGTTAATCAGAGGAGTTTAAAAAAAATCCCCCCCCCCAGCAAGAGACGAGCCAATCAGACCAATTTGCTATTTGAACCAGGCGTGAAACATGATGGGTGTGTCTGTGACTTCTGGTACTTCTGTAGACGGTCTCAAGCGGACCCTCGACAAACTGCCAGATTTCACACTTCTGCATCAGATTCATTTTTCAACAGCGGAGGGTGCCACGTTATTCACCCCTTCTGTATCTACTTAAAATACTAATGCTTAATGTTCACAAGATATCATCATTTTAAAGTTATGCTAGTTTTTGAAAATGACCAACACTGCCTTTAGCGTGAATTGTTGATCATTTCGGTTTATTGATTAACGATACAGTGCCTCATCACAATGAGCGTTGTGCGCTCCTCTGATTGCCGCAGCACAACTCTTGCCCCGGGTCACACAGTCACACAGTGCTGTGAGTTTCTCACTTCCATTTTATGATCCACACAAAAAAATGAGAACAGGAAAAACAAACTGATATTTATTTTTAGCGTCTAATCAATAAACAGATGAACAAATTGTTCTATTACTTATTTGATTTATAATTCTAAGAGTAAGAGGTTCAGTCTGTACAGACTTGGGTTGAGAACCAGCAGGCGGCCGGGTCAAGTTCTGTTGTGGAACAGGTCTGGAAATTGGTCTTATTAGCTGGAGAGCTGCAAGTTCACTTCCTGAGCAGAGCTGACCTTGAGCAAGGCACTTAACTCCCACCAGCTCAGGAGCGCTCCCTATGGGCAGCGCACTCTGACGTCGCTCCATGAGTACATAAGATCCTGTTTGTGCATGTGTGTACAGTGTCATTTCCCCTAAACGTATGAATAAAGCGTGTCTTCTTCTTTTGTTGCTGAGGGGCTGCAGGCTGAGCTGCTTCTACCTTTGGCTCAACTTTCTCCCACGTCAAGGTTTTATATCAAACTATCCACTGATGTATCCTCCCCTTCAAACAAACTAAGAGGAGTCAGCTGGGAATGTTTCAGTGTCAGACCATCTGGTAAGAAATACATATTAAATCTGTGACTTGGAACTTCTTCCTTCCTATCATGGAAAAGATTTGATGTGTCTTATGTGCCTACTTTCCACTCTTTTTAAAACTTCCTGAAGAGCTCCATTCTTACCGAACAATGTTCTGCAGAAGGAAATGCGTGCATGCTAAAAAAAAAACAACCCTGCAGACTGACAGGCTTTTTAATTCCTAGGTACTAATAACGGGTCATTTCTGGTTTTTAATGATCACAAATTGCAGACAAACCCTTGCAAACTGTCTAAGTTGAACGAATACATTGGCAACATATTGGTGAGGAAACATTGTCAATGTATTTATGCAATGAGGACAGTGTGCAGGAGGTGTTGTAGAGTTGATTCTTGACTGAGTTTTAAGGAGATCAACGTTCTTTGACGCTTCCCTACAGACTGCACCAGTGACCAGTCGTCCCCTGAGCGGCCAGTCTGACACCTGTGAGCTGCAGTCTGCAGGTATTCTGACAGCTCGGACATATTTGGACACATTAGTGAATGTGACGGCAGCAGCAGGGATGAAACAGTTAGCTTTGTGGCCTGGTTAGCAGCCCTGAAGCCTTCAGCTGGAGAATGTGAGAATGTGCTATTTTAAAAGATGGAGGTAACTCGAGACACTGGGAAGTCTGCTGGGCGGCCAAACATAACTCCTGCAGAGATCTTAGTATGGAGTAAACCCCCTTCTCCCTCTCTCTTCCGACACCCCCCACCTCCCCTTAAATCTGCACACCCTCAGAGAGCTGCATTTGAAACCTGCAGAGACAAAAGTAATGGATTTAAGAACTACTACGAGACACTGTAAGTCTTTGTGTTCGGAGAAACTTCTGATCATTATATCAATCCATTTTATTTTTATGATCAGCTGACTTCACCAAACTGTGTCATTTGAACAAACAATGGTACAAAAAGACAGATACTGTTCACTTTGATATAAAAAAAGAAACAGAAATCCTGGATGAGGGCACAGTGCCCAGTTCAACTTCACCGTGCTCGTCAACGTCACTTCCTCCTTACCAACCAAACATGTGTATGGGGATGTGTGTGTGTTGACATCAAAAATATTTCCAAAAAATATTTCCTTACATGCTCATTGTATGTCATGATACCTGTTGAATTAATAAAGAGATTTATCTAAAAAAAATAAATTCATTAAAAAAATCAGAATATTACAGAAAAATCAGCTTGTGACCTCTTGCTGGGGTCTGGATGCCAAAGTTAGGACACACTAATACTCCTACATCCATCAACTGAAAGAGATGTTACTCATGTCATCTTCTCCTGGTCAGTAACTCCAAGTAAAGACATGTTCCTTAACTCTTTCACTAGACCTCATAAAGGGGACGGCATCAGGTCGCAGACAGACTTTTTGGTATACCAGTAAAAAAAACACAGAGCATTTAATCTTCTCTTTACAAGCTGCATTGTTATACACAGAGTCATATCTATTGCAAGCATGCTAGATGGAAGATGAATTTTACAAACTGAGTCTGAAATGATTAAAAACCATTAAATGACTGTGAAGAAATCGGAGGAGGACGTCAGAAACAGAAGCTGTGTGACTCCGGCCTGTTTACTGCTCAGACCCTCGCTGCTCTGCTCTGACTGGCTCTGAACTGCTTCATCAGACTTCATGACTTTTTTTGTTGTGCTTTACCACACTAGAACTTTCTGTTATTAATGACTATCAACCAACATGGGCGGGGGATGAGGTCAGCTTTCAACCCAACACCCTAAACTGTATTTGGGTTACACAAACAACGTGTCTTAGGACAGCTGTTAGCCATTAATACTGAGGCCTAAAGATTCACTGATCCAGTCTCAGCATTAAAAAAGTGCACATCCGTCCATGCAGCCGTGTGGCCAGTTAGTGTAAGACAGTTTACAAGGAGAAAATATTACGGTGGTCGACACAGGAAACCATCCTACAATGGCTGAAACGATGTACAGTACATTTGGAAATGCATGGAGCAAAGTTTGATAAAATATTCATTCTAATGCTAAAGCCCAAAAGAAATGCAAAAACTGAATCTGGCTGCAAGTGAAGGAAACGTGCTGCAAAAAGCCAAAACAATGTCATTTATATCAAAAACTCTGCGAATAAAGGAGCGCTGAAGAGAGCTCCTGTAGGACCATGGGACCATGGGAAAACCGTTTTTTTACTGGAGAAAAGAATCTGGCACGATAACCTTTGGAACATTAGATAATCGTGTCTTTGCAACAAATGAGTGGATAAAAAGCAAACAGTATGTGACAGCCTCATCACAAGCACAAAGTCATCGGCTAGTCACATGACATTACAACTGTGTGGAATAAAAGGACCAATAAGCAGCACTTAAAGGAGGAGCGGGGCTTTCAAATCACTACCAACATGGGAGTGGTCTCCATGCTTGATGACTGTCAGCCACATCCTTTGTAAAGTGCGGCTGTGACTCGACTAAAGTTGGTTGACTCTGAACCGGAAAGGACAGAAGTGGTTCGTTCCCCCCGTGCTGGAAGTCACATGATCATGTGTCCTGGGCAAGACACTTCGGCTCAAGTTGCTCCCGCTGTACGAGTGTCAGCGGTGTGTGAATGAGTATGAATGGGTTAGTGAACACTGATGGACACTTTACATAGCGTGGTGTGAACAGCACTATACAAGCTCAAGTCTATTTACCATTACGTTTTAAATGCAGGAATGAAACCTTTCTTGCCCCCAGGTGAACTGTCTTGTCCCAAAGGTATACAAACATAAGTGACAACAGATGTCAACAATCACACAGGACATGACAACAAAGCCATTTAAAAACAACTCTTGAAAGCATCATATGATTACATGTACTGTAGGGATTTCAACAAGCAAATTCATTAAAGTGCAGAGTACCAAGTTCATACTATATAATCAGAGCCTGTGAGCAGCTGAACACTGTTTGGTACAAAGGATGTGATGTCTCATTTGGATTGAGTGATTCTCATCCTGGGCGTTCTGTACCTGAGACCTGAAGTCAAGAGTTCATACTCAGACCACACGGTGTGCAGAGAGTCTGCTGTCATCTTCACTTAGTTTTTACCGGTCAGCCAGGTAAGAAATACTGCACGTCTTACCTGCTGTAATGTGTTTCAAAAAACTGACAACCTCTGGATGTTGTTGTGAATATGACCAAGCATTTGTGTAAGTGACAATCCTCCAGCTAAGGACTGGAATAATGAGTGCATCCTGCCCTCATTTTGCCCCTGAGAGAGGAAAGCTCTGTAGTTCTTTTCTGAAAAGGATTCTCCCATGACGCAAAAATCGTCATTTTGCCTCATCAGAAGCTGTTTTTGTTACAGGGGGTGAAACTATAAGGTTAGTACTTGTGTTTTCGACCAACTGAAACCACAGACCTATCACAGATCAGTGGGCGGGGCCTCACTGCCAGAATCTAAAACCGCCATCTTGGCAGGAAGCTATGCTAACAGGATCTGTGGAGAAAGCTGAGAAGAACTGAAAATGATGGAAATGTCTGTTTCAACGTCTGAAGACTCAAGACCTGCCTGTCGGAGGCGGTGAGGAAGAGCAGCCGGGGCGGAGCTGTGCATTCTGGGAGTTGCTGTCATTCATCTACTTGCGAGAAAGATGTCGTTTGTAGGATGGAGAATGAGATACACAGACTCCTTCTGTCACCGGTATGACCACTTACCTCCTCTGGAAACATTATGCTGGTAAATATCCAGTGCTTGAAGCCGTGCGAGCGCGTATGACGAACACGCGAGGGAGAGTGAGCCACAGGTTAAGGGTGCGGTATCACTACGAACGCAGTATTTTTTAATGTTACATAAAGCACCTCTAATCAGCTAAAGCCGTAAGTTCATTAAAAAGACAAAAGAGACGTCATGTCGAGTCTGCAGCCGCACATCGGAAAACAAAACAGAGAACAGGACAGCTACTTGGCAGATAAGTCTGGAAACTCTGGATTTCTCCACAATGAAGAGTGTCAGCGTCGTGTATCTGAGTGCTTTGCTCGTGCATGAGATGTAGCACACCCGAGCACACCTCTCCGCAGTGTGCCAAAGCCAAGGAAGTGTACCGTGCCTGAGTACAGAACACCAAATGAACTGGACTTTAGCGTGGCTAGGCACTGCACAGATTGCCAGTGTGACTGCACCCTGACACGGTGATCTGAAAACAGTGGTGAAGAATCCCACAGTGATCTGCTGAAGACTTACATGTTGATTTTAAAGCGTTGGTTAAGATTGAAGTGGTGAGATGGATTAATTCCTGCCACATTAAGGTGCAGAGCACAGCTAAATATAGGAGCGAGGCCTGAAGCTGAACTGGTTTCAGGTAACCAGCAGGGTAAAAGTAGCTCCACTAAACTTTCACTTACACAACAGCATGCATTTTTAACACATTAACGTCATATTCTCATATACACACCACAAAATGTGGCTCTGTTTGGATAATTATGAATATATTGTTGTATTATACTGTTTAATCTCTTCAGCATTTTCATAGGTGGACTCCTTCCACTCTCCTGACTTAGCTCTGCAGAGCTACATGAGGGGGGGGGGGGGGGGGGTGGGAGGCGTCTGGGGGGACAAATATGGGACAGCATGGTGAGAGGGGGACCAGAGTCCTCTTCCAAGTTGTTTCTCAGACTGAGATTAAAAAGGACCCTCCTGCTCACTGTTCTGACCTGCAGCCTCAGTGTGAATACAAACTCCGGACAGGGCCGGGGATAGAACATTGAACAACTGAGTGGCTTTATACAAAACCACACATGCTGTTAAAATACCATCGATGGCTCCTATGTAATAATACAGTGTCATGTTATGCCGATGACACTCGGCTGTACCTGTCTGTTAAGGCTGATGACACTGACAAACACGTTTTTCACATCCATCTGACTCCCAATAAGGACAAGATTAAGTTTAATTAAACCATACAACGCAAATCCCTTTATCTGCATTAACTAGCATAGCATGGGCTAGCATAGATTTCATGCTAGTAAATTAGTTTGATCTTTTTGTTGAGCTGTGGCGTTGATCCTCTTCAACACGTTTGTATCTTCGTGGTTGACTGCAGATCCCTCTTTACCTGCCTCAGTAAGTCTTCATACACGTTACAAACCCTGATCCAGGACACTGTGCCGAGGCTGTGACCTCGGTCCAGTCGCTCAGATCAAATTACAATTATTTATTTCAACTTTATAATCAATCCAAGTTATATGAGGAAGCTATTTTTCAACAAAGACCTGGCCAAGATGACCAGCAGCAAAAACACAATGCTACGGACGCAAAAACAAAGAGAGAAAAGTAACACGAATGTTTGCATTAAAACAGAAGCATCTAATCAGTACTTCAAGCAGTCGATATAAAAACATCTGCACCCGATAGAATCTGCTTCCATGACTTTTGTTTCAGATTTAAAAACATTGAAGGACACAAGTTCCTTTAGTTTTCAGTCAGCAGGTTCCAGACTGAGGGTGCAGAAAACCCAAAAGCCCTTTCCCTAATTTGTGTTCATGCGTTTTGGACAGAGAGCATAAAGAGGTCCTAAGAGCTACTGTTCAGTACTTTTCTGCATGATATGAACAAACAGGGAGGAAGCAGAACAAGAACTGTCTTATAATAATAACAAACATTATCAGTCTCTTATTGCCCTGCACGATCAGACCCCTGTGTATACCTCTGACCTGCTGACCCCTCCACATGTAGTCACACCAGTCACACTGAAAGTAAAGGTGATTGCGTGCATGCATACACACTTTGTAAAAAAAAATGCTTAAAAAAAAAATCAAGCTAAAATATCTATGACCTTTTGTTGTAATCGTGTAAAGTTTTATAGTGTTGCTGTTGACTTTTTAATTGTTTTTCTGTTGTTTTTGTTCATGAATTAACACCATTATAGACTTGGAATGACATCTACACATTATTAACTTGCTGCTGAACCTGCTGCTTTTCATTATGCCTATTGTTATTTCTGTGAGTGTAAAAACTACCTCCTGACAACTTAACACCTCAACCAACCAGCTAACAGCTAGTTCATAACAAGTGGTTTATATTAGGCTATATGACAAAAAGTGCGTTAGTACCTAAAAGTAGCAAAGCACTGAGAAAAACTGCAGCTCTTCAGACACTTTTCAGATCAGAGAGAGAGAGAGAGAGAGAGAGAGAGAGAGAGATAGAGAATGTACACTTTGCATGGTTCATGTGCACTGTAGACAGTGAGCAGAGGTTTCCATGCAATATTTTATCATTTAAAATATGAAACACTTTCGATGCCTTGGGCTTTTATTTTCTAAACAGAAATCACTATTGTTTGATTTTTTTCTGAATATTTTCAAGTTTTAATGGTATCATAACAACCCTCCGCTCTGTTGGATTATGTCAGTCAGCTGTCTTCGCAGTAATTGACATTAAAGATAGATTCGGTAGACTTAAACGAACGTGATGCAGCTCAGTCGTCACTTCTGGGCCTCCATACGTGTGCGCCGGTCGCTGTGTCTGCAGAGAGTCTGACCTCTGGCTGGATTTTCATGGTTCTTTTTGTTTCGGTTGACTCTGAGCGGGGAGCAGCCAACGACAGCGTAAATGGCGAGGTGAGGCGTGGATACAATTCAGCAATTGGACGCAATTAAAGCTGGCCGACGTGACAGACGTAGCTGCAATAATAAAAAGAAAAAAATCTTAGCTTGGGAAATGCGAAACGGATACAGCATCAGATCAACAGCTTGTCTCGTCTCCATCATGGAAAAAAGGTCTTTAACGTCTTATTTTTCATAAGTGAAATGAACACTGCTTCCTGCAGGAGTAATCATCCACTGACCGTGACTTTCTCTCAACAATCAACCACATGTCAGATCTTTGAGTGAGTGTTTGAACAGGTGTGCTTTGAAATATGGGACACAAACCTGTCGTAGGTATCAGCTCTATAACATGACTTCTATCATGTGCACACAAACAACAGCAACATCAGCTCCACAGCCTCTATTGTAAACAGGCAACAAGAGAACTACAGGAGTCTACTACAGTGCTTATCGAACACACGAGTTCTGATGGATCAGCATCAGCTCCAAAGTTCAATATAACACCCGAGAATCTGGAGAGGGTTTGATTTTTATTCTTTCACAATATGGATCCTATCTGGACTTTTTTTTTCAGGTGCTTAATGTCAGATCAAATGTTGAGTCCATATTTGCATATAGTATAATGTCCCCATATATAAAACGAAATGATAATGTGTTCTCATGCCATATATTGAAATATGTGGACTCAATATTCAGCTAGAATATAACCAAATCTGTGGCATATAGGATCGTAATTTGAAATATGAATTCAGTAAAAATGAAAGAATGGAAAGTAATTAAACTCTTGTTTTGTCTTACAGTTTAAGTTAACGTGAAATCTGCTTTATGTGTGTCCCTTTTTATTTCCCCAGGTGAATTTGTTTTTAAGCCGAACATTTACATCATGTTATCTCGTGTCACTTCAACAAGCTTTTTTCTTCATGATTTAATTTAGATTTTATGCTTTCAGTTATGAGTGTGGGCACGTGTTTCATTGTGTTTCTCTTTAAATTTTATCTGACTAACATCACTTCTTGGTCTCAGTCAGCTTCACAACCACAATTCATTTTTCACTTCTTAAAATTTCCATCTGTGACTCTTTTTGATCATTTTCAGGTCTTACGGTTCAATTTAGTGAAGACGTTTTTCATAATTACGCCAGTTCATGTGTAATAGAGCCTCTTTGATTCCATTATGTAACTCTGATTTCATAACATGCACTTTCATAATGTCTCCTCTCATCTCTTTATTTCATAACATCACGTCTGAAGGCACTTTGATTTATTCTTTGTTCTCTTTTGACCACTTTTCATTATGCTGATGACATCACAGACCCTTCTCCCTCAGCCAATCACAGACACATGAGATCATATCGCTGTAATAAATTAAACACAACCAGGCCTCTCATGTCGGGTGTCTTCTGAGTCTGAGGAGAGGGTGTTAATCCACAGTTACCTCAAGTAACAGGTGTCTCCAGGAGAACACCTGTCAGAGTGTGCTCCAGGTCACAGAGGCGGCAAGGTGAGCCAATCACAGTTCACATGTTACCAGGTCACCTTTTATTCAACGTCACACATACACAACCTTTACTTTATTATTATTACATGTGTATAGAAGCCCCAAGGTGACTAACATCCGTGCATATATTTATAACTGTTCCTGTCTTAACAAGAAAATGTTGTTTTGTTCCCCCATATTTCACTTATTCATGTTGTTATTATTGTTATGGATAAATAAGTCGAGATCTCAAAAACAGCCAGAAATATAGTAGTCTAAAATAGTCTGAAAGACTTTAAAATAGAATAAAAACTCTACTCATTATCTCGGGAAAACTGAGTAAAATAAAATGTATGTCAGCGTGGGGCGTCTGTGTGTAGGATACATTAAAACTATTTGGACCCTCTGTCAGCCCATACAGAGCCCCGCCCCCTCACCTCCATCCCCGTACGTCTCCACGCCGTAGCCGTCCTGCAGTCCGTTGCTCCAGGTGCCCTCGTACCTGGCAGGTGTGTTCAGGCTATGTCGGACTCCGTACCGGCCCTTGAAGCCGTGAGTCCACTCCCCCCGGTAAATCCATCTCCCTTTGGTCTCCACACCTAGTCCATGCCTCTTCCCTTGCGCCCAATAGCCCTGGAACAGGTTCCCGCTGGGCCAGGTGTAGACCCCCACCACCTCGAAGCCGTTGCACCAGGATCCGGAGTACTCCCCCTGGCCCTTGGGTCCGGTACACACTCCGTGTCCGTGGGCTTTACCGTCCTCCCAGCCCCCGCAGTACGTCCCCCCATCGTCAAAGTCGAACCGGCCGCCCGTCATTCAGACACGGAGGGTAGGAGCACCGCAGGGGGGGGTGGGGGGGACTGCAAGGTCCAGTCTGTGTGTGTGGGGGGGTGAACGGGAAATACCGGGACCAACCGGGATCATGAGAGAGCAGAGCCGGGAGGGGTGAGGAGAGAGGCGGCCGCCGGCTGCACAGTCCTCCGCTGACTGATGAGCACTGTCCCACTGTCTCTCCTCCTCCTCCTCCTCCTCCGTGAGGGCGCAACAGGCAGCCGCTGACGTCAGTTGTCCGTCAACTCAATACAACACCCAGCTTCCGGGGCGGGCTTTTCAAAATAAAAAACAGCGACTTGACCAAAATAATCGAGTTCTAATAAATAAATAAAAACTTGATTCTGACATGATGCGGTGATGGGACTGTATGTGAGGATCAATAATAAATTATAATATTAAACAATATTAGCCTATTTAAGATCCACATGTTCTGTTCTGCTTTCAGAAAGTCTGAGCTGTTAGATTGATGTAAAAACTGTCATTAATATGTTTTTACAAAACCAAAGAGCTGGCGTTGGACTTTAGTAAACGGAGAGTGAAGAGATTACCCCCCCATTGAGGATAGATGGGACATTAGGGAGTGTGTGCAGCTATAAGAACTTTGGGTGGATAATCTCTGAAGATCTGACATGGATCAACGTTAGTCACTCAGGTGAAATGGACGAGACAGCCCCTTTACCACCTCTGACCGATGAGGAAGTTCAGTCTCTCTGCAGATCATGTTTTATTCCAGAGTGATGGAGAGTGTATTGATGAGAAAACCCCTCTGTGATAGATTATCAGCACTGGACCTGAAGTGTTCACAGCATGGCTACCCGCCGGCTGATGCACCACATCAAGGCAAACACGAAGGAGGAGCTTCTTCACTCACACTGTCAGGACTATGAACTCTGCACTCACAGGTTTAAACGCCTGAGTCTCAAAATAACAACCTGGAGCTGGGACTGTTGACACACAGATACTATACACTTGATACGTCTTGTACATTTTTGGTGTCCATGTCTATCTTCCAACTTTGTATTTATTTGATTGTACCATGGTAGCTATACTGTTTGTGAAGCACTTTGTGGCCCCTGCCTGCGAAAAGTGCTATATAAATAAATTTTACTTACTTACTTACTTACTTACTGCTGGACTGTGGAACAGTAATTGCATTTAACTGCACATCTGCATGAGCACCAGACAACTGTCAAAACCTGTTATAGTTCTAAAAGCTTTTATTTTGAATTCAGAGATTAGGTTGTACAGGGGTGTGTGTGTGTTTAGCTTCATACTGGCTATTAACAGTTTCACAGAGAGGTCTGTGTCACTCTTTAGTTCACAGCAGAACACACAGGACTCAGAACAACATACACTGTGTTTTATTCTTGACTCATTTGACTGTGAACATTCACCTGTGAGTAAAACCAAAACAAACATTTTGAAATAAAGACAAGGGTGAGAACTGTCACTGTTATTTATACTTTGAAACATGTCAAAGGATTTAAAACATCATAGGACTGGTGTCACATGGCATGCTTACAGGTGTGGCTGTGTGTGTGTGTGTGTGTGTGTGTGTATATCTACCCTGTGATTGACAGCCGAGCTGTTGAGGGAAACCCCCCCTCTCATATGTTGTTAGATGGTTCCTAATCAGCCTCTGAATAATAAGCTGTTACATTTATGGATGTTGGGTGCTGCAGAGCTTACAGACAAATATTCAAAGTGATTTAATACGAATTAAGACTCTTTAATTACATTTTTGTTGCATGTCACACTGAAGTAGTAATATACTGTTTAAGAAAACGTATTCATTCAAAAAAAAACTTCTGTTTCCTTGAAAACAAAGTGTGTGTGTGTGTGTGTGCGCGCGCGCACGCTCCTGTGTACCGATAAAGACTTATTCTGCGTTTCTAATCCACACAGGAACGGATTAGAGGACCTCCTCCGGATAAAACCATCACAGGGCGCTCATTAACATGTCCTGTTAAAGACCATTAAACCATTTAAATCCTCAGGACAGAGCTCCACTTCCTGTGACTCTCCTGAACACGCCAGCTTGGACTCACCTGCTGTTTCCAAACAACAGAATGGAATCATGATGTCACACTCAAGACAGGTATGGCCTATAAAGACAAGAACAGCTGACCACAGGTCAGGTGCACCTGGAACAAGGACTGTTTAGAGGAGGACTGACGCATTAAAGCCTTGTCAAAAAGCGCCATCTCCTGGAGAAATCATTAACAGCTCAGCCTGATTCTGCTTTTTAGGGCTCTTCAGATTAGTCTTAACGTTCATCTATGACAAAATGCAGGTAACATTCGAGTAATTTAATGCTCATTCTTCTGCTTTTCTTTCTAAAATTAACTAAAGACAATAATCAACAAATGAGTGTTTATCAATAGAATGGGTTGGTTTTAAGTGCTTCACTCTGTTGCTGGGTAACAAAACACTGGATCTGCTTGTATAAAAATACTCAATGATTTGTCTTTAACAGCATGCAATGGGGACTGTCCCATATTATTATTTTTAACAATACTAAGGCAATAACACAAATTTGGTAACGCAATACATATTTGAAAATGAAACCTTTTTAAGCATGGGTCGGAGTTTTCCTAAATTTCTGTTGGCTGTATCTCCAAATGTTTCTGATTTCAGTTGTTTCCTCAGCTGCTTTCTTCTTTTGTTTATTCATATTTTCCAAACACACACACAACAATACAGACGATCATTTAGTAACTTCCCTATGTTGCTGAATTTATTGTGCCATGTAGCTGTGGAAGTGGCCCGTCACGAATAACAACAAAATGCAGGTGCTCCTAAAGCGGCATATTCATGTACCCTGGCATGTGACACTTTTTAATCTTGCTGTCAATCCTCTTCCTACTTTTCCGAGAGTAGTTAGTCTTCCACAGTGTGCCGCCAAAGTCCACTGGGAATACTCAGGCCTGCCACTCCTTCCCCCCGCACTGCTCGACCAAGTCCTGGTATTTGGTGGCTTTCCACCCTGCCATCTTCCCATGGGACTTTCAGGATCAGGATCATCTTCCTTCCCTCCTTGGACAGCAGGACCACATCAGGCCTCAGGGACGTTTGGATGACCTCAGGGAAGTGGAGCTTCTATTCCTGGTCCACCCGCATCTTCCATCCTTGGAGCGTGTTCAGGACCTTAAGGACCTCTTTGTGGAACCACCTGTATCTCCCCCGACTTAGTGCACCTCACTTCAGCATCCTTTAGAGATCAGCTGACAGAATTGTCGGCCATGTTCCACTTGAGCAACTTCGGCACGACTGTGAAACTTTTTCTTGTGGAAGAAATAGATGTTGAGAAGAAATGTCAGCAAATGATGTCCTCACTTGTGCCAGGCAAATGAAAATCCAAGTGCTCAGTGTCTCTCCAGGGAAAATTAAATACAGAGACATAACTTGCTTGTGCCAGACAGTCAAGGGTATAATCAACTGTACATACTATGGTCTGAAGGAGCTGAGATTATGGGGACACAATTGCTCTCGTTCCACAGAAGAACCGTCACAGCCAGAGGTCATCTTTAAAGAAAGCATTGGGCAGTGGTGCATTGTCAACTACAATGGTGAACCCTACACAGGAATCATCCTGGAGGTTGAAGAAGATAAGAGTGAAATGCATGCTTATATTGGGACCAATAAGTCTATAAGAGGACATCAGCTGGTACAGGGATGACCAGATTGTGTTCCTTATGAAAGAGCCCCAATCTCTGAATAAGGACTTTCAAGCTGGAGAAGACGGTGTGGAATTTCTGAGAAAAAACATCAAGTTGTCTGTTTCAGAAGAACGTTAGCTTTTCCTGAAACATCTGAGAGGGTAGCAACCAAATTGCATTTCCTCATGTTGCTTTTAGGTTGGGGTACAATGGTTGAAGTTTGATGTGGACATATGCCTGTTTTGGGTTAGTTGGGGGAAAGGATCAGTTGCCTTTCTTCAAAAATATAACTGATATTTGATAGAAAGTTGAGGTTAAATTTGTATGTCAGTGTGTCTGTTTTAAGGTTGGTGGCCTTTCTGTAAAAATATGAACTGATATCTGATTTTTGGGGTTTGATGTGGGTGGGGTAGATTAATTGTCTTTCTTTGATAGTAGAAAAACACATTTGGCAGTTAAAGTAGGGTTTTGCATCTGTTTTAACATACAGTAATTTTAGGTGGGCTGGATGAGTTTCCTTTCTGTAAAAATATGAAGTGGCATTTGAGGTTTGATGTCGGACTAGGTCCATGTTGATGCGGTGGTCAGTGGATGAGTTGGCTTTCTTAAATTGTTTGAATCCACTTGGGGTTGATGTTTGAAACACCACAGGCCCAAAATTTAAAAACATTTTAAACACGCTTCTTTTCTCTCCGAGTCCTTGTTTCGGGGATTATCAAAAGGCACCGGCCTTTTCAGTTAACACTACTGCACAAATGAGATGAAATTAAATCAAAATTGTATTTCTTGAATTTTTCGACATTCAGTCCAGTGTGGCAGACATCGCCATACAGAGGAGTCTCTAGTTGTAGTAGATGTTTGTAACACTAGATGGCAGTGTCAGATCATCCGTGAGACTTGGGGAACTGAACTGAGGGAGACCAAAGAATGAATTCACTCCGAGTGAACTGATGTTCTATTGACATGAGTAGAATTAATAAGAGAAGTGTGAGAAGTCTTTGACCTTTTACACACAATTGTGAGGTGTGAGATTATTTTTAAGGTTATTCTGAGGCTCAGAATTACAAAAGAACAATAATAACTGTTTGTAATTCTTTATCTAGATTCTCCTTTCAAATGTGTTACAGTAGGATAATTTATGTTTTTCTCTATATAGTCACTACAGCAGTGAGCTGTGTTAGATATGTGTTTTATATTGAATAATGGTACATTTGCCTGATGATGGCGTTGTTGTTGTACTGTCATAGGGAGTTATAAGGAGGTGTATAGAAAGTCAGCGTCACAGCTACATGATGTTGGAGCATCTTATGGTGTCAGGTATAGAGCTGGTCATATTGAGGATGTTGATGAGGAGTCATTTCAAACAGAACTAAAGCATGAGCATGAGGAAGTTCAGAGAACGAGATAACAATCAGTGAGAGTTTAAGTAACCTCTCAGTGATGTCACAAATGTTAAAACATATATATTTTTTATTTTGAGTGCCCTATTTACTCCACTGTTAATCGTGGCACATTTGTGTAGGAAACAAATATGTGCATTTTTCTCCCAGGATAACATTTCTAGGCCTTTAGTCTGACTCTATTTTATTTAATCAGGAAAGAAAACTTGAGATTAAAAATCTCTTTTTCAAGAGTTTCCTGGCTAAGACTGGCAGCAGTTCCACACAAACGATGAACAGCAACACAAACAATTACAAAAAAAATACTGAAATAGAAAAATCTTAACTGCAAATGTTTGTCACGTTCACCCACTAACACATCATGGAGAACATACTCAGCCAGAAGTCTGTCATAAAGAGAGATATTATACTGCCTCCAAGTCGATTTATACTTCTCTGTCCAATCTACGTTTTAGTTGCCTACAGCTTACTACGCAATCGTGAGCTCTACACATTTGTAAAGCAACCCTAATTTGCAATGCGATTTCATGCCAGTAACATTGATGGGTCTTGTTTCTACAATAGACTGGTACAGGACCGAGTCCTAAAACCCGGAAGTGAGTTAGCATTTCAGCGCTATGGGTTCCTAACTCTAAAAGTCAATGAGGATTTGGAATGGGTTTGTGGTTCGACGCCTGAAATAAGGTCTGTGATTAACACAAGCTGAAGAGATGTTGACATTTTGTTAGACCAGATAAACTACGTTAGCTAAGACCCCACTTGTGAAATTTAAAATTTTTAGGCTACTTAAAATGGCGGTTGCTAATAATTAGCTAAATGAGACTACAGTGGTTGTTGGAGACATTAAACGCCATCACGCCGGGAACTGTCTCACTAATCTGCCTTACAGCCTCTAGTCATGTTTTTGAGTGTTCTTGTAAATATTAAGTTAATAGACAACTTGTTAAGCTATGGTTTTGCTAGCATTTCAAAACCGCTGATTAGATCGAAGCATAACGGTCATGGGGTCAAACGCAACGTAGTTTGCTTGTAGCATAATGTTAGTTTTTTACTTCTCTCGTCTGCATTAACGCTTCAAACTTCATATAAAATGTGTTCATCTGTGAAGATTACTCAACTGAACAAAACAGCTATGCATCAGAAAAGTGTTGGCCACAAAGCTTATTTTCTGCGATGATCCAAAATCCAGCTTGGCCCACATGTCATCACTTTTCCAGTCTATCTCTGCTACTTTTTGCACAGGAAACCATGGCAACTAAAACCAAGTGTATTATGTTGGAGAGTTGATAATAATGTAAATGCAGGTAACACAAGGCTACCCATTAGACCAATCACAGGGCTTTCAGTCTGCAGTGTTGTTTTAAATTGTGTTTTCATTTTTGATGAGATGCACATCCGGCTAGCTTCGTGGAATTCTGCGTAGGTACCATATTGGCCAGGGCTTTTTAATTACATTTTCCGGAGTTACTTTAAAATCTCTTCATCTGGAGTTTTCACATTAGGCATGATTGTTTTGTACTGCTCCCCTCTCCTCTGCTGATCTGCATTCACATTAGTAGTGGCAGCATTGTTCCGTGCAGTAGTACACTTCCGGATGTACACAGCCCGATACATTTTGTTGTAGTATGTGCATAGTTGCTTTCCATCTTGCTAACTGTGTCGACGCCAACAACACCCCTTTTTCTACTTCCACATCTGAAGTGCAACTCAAAGGATATAACAGGCATGTGCTGTGCGGATACAACATTTTTTAAAGCATCCGGGGCCATTTAGTATTACATCACAAATTGTTCCACTTCCTTGTTTAAGCACGGCTGCAGACCATACTCGAGTAAACATAAACTGTGTTCTAGACCTCCTCTTCAAGCAGACTCAGCCACAGTACCCGAGTGCGGTGCGTTTTTGTCCACTTTGTGGTCAAGTGTACTCAAGTATTTTAAAGCTGTGTAATAAAGGGTATCCCCTTCTTCGTAAATGGACTTTTTTCTCGTTAAGTATAACCATTCTTCTAAACGCTTCCAGTGCCTTTATGAAGGCGAGGTTTACGTTAACTTCTGATTGATGGCGATCTGTCTGATAACTGAAGCTTATGGCATATAGGCTTTTCCCACATAGATTTGATATAACACAAGTCCTGTCATTCTTGGGACTTAACAAAGGAGTCCTTGTACACTCTGTATGCCATCTCTTCAGCAGTAATGGCTTTTTTTTCCGCCACAGATTGATTCTTGAGTATTCTATTACAGCGCAGCTGGAAAAGAGGAGACTTTCCAGAAATGAGATTTGATTGTCTTCCACCTGATCAGCACCGCAGGGTCTGTGGAATAAAACTGGCTGAATAAATTGGACAGCTGATTTAAAGCTATCCGAAAGTAATTTCTTCTGTCTGCGTCTGCAGCAAAGAACAGTTTGTTATATCTACATTTGACTATTTCACTAACTGGATACTTTCCATTTAAAAAAATTATGTTAAAACCTGGATCAATGATCAATCAAATTGTGTATCTAAGGACCCCCTGTCCAGCTCCACATACAGACCTGTTGGCATCCTGCACTGCTAACCTGTGATAATGTTGTTCCTCATTAGATGGAGTTATGAGCTGCTGAGTGGGGTATGAAGGCCTAATCACATTTCTCTTACTTGGTCTCAGCCCCTTCATTTGCAAAGTGCTTGAATGGCGATGGAGATATGAGCCATTTTTACACATCCACTCTGGAAAAAATTACTTTTGATTTCAGAGGCAGGCTGTCTAAAATATTCCTGACATTTTCCAGTCAGACAGGTGGAGAAGAAGTCGTAGGAGGGGGGATATGACACAAAACAACGCAGCTGACATCCAAGATGTTGAACGTGACAGTGTGACACTTTTAGTCTTCATGTCAACGTCACAAGTAATTAGATTTAGTCACAGAAAGGAGAAGAACAAAGCAAAGTAGCAAAAAAGAGTATGAAGCCTTACATTCCCGTCTTGGCACCATGAACATTTCAGGAAGTGTTCAGTTGTTTTGTGTATGTGTGGAAACACAGAATTATTTCCTTGAGTTTTTGAGCTCCTTGTCTCATTGGATAATTTGGACAGGGGTGTCTCTTGGATTTCTTAGCTCCATCCATAGCTCCATGTCATTAGCTCCATTTCACAGGTAAACCAAATCTAGAGTTAGATTACGGTTGGTAACATAATTCCCCGTTATACTTTTGACCACACAAACTGAGTTTATACAACCTCTGTTTAATCAATTAATCAAAGTACCAAATTAAACCTGTTTTAAAAAAAAAATCTAATTCATAAGGCAGGTGCAAAACAAATAATGAGTCCATTAAAAAATGTTGGCAAACCCAAAGCTGATCCATGTCATGCAGTGTGGCTTGAAATAAACAGACAAATAGACAGTCACACACACTCTTGAGCGCACTCACTCATCTGTTTGACTCGTGGGAGATCTGGCTCTGAAGCAAATGGGCTGAGTGTGTACTAAAATATGAAATTGTTGACTGAAAGGAAAATGTATGGGAAAACCCAGCCCCCTTTAAATGACTTACTAAAACACATGCACACAGGAGGAAGTCTACAGGGAGATAAAACACGATGGTGGGAAAAGTGGATTGACCCTCAAGAGAAACCTCCTCTGCTGTGTCATACACACACACACACACACACACACACACACACACACACGCACAGTTTTTCCATCATTCTGCCCAAATGGACCAAATAACATGATTTAAAAGAGTATTTTGTTGACAAATGAGAACACAGACTTTTGATATTACACTGAAACAGATTTCCACATACAACTTATTTTTTCGACCTCCATAAGTTATACACACTGCTGTGTCCCCTCTGACCAATGATTGGATGCTAATGTTTCCTTTTTCATTTTCCATACGATGGTGATACTGGGTCTCTTATTGGCTCAGACGCACTTACTAAATAGTCTTATACACACACACGCACGCAAACACACACACACACACACACTCTCGAGGATGGTGTATATAAGATGTAAATCATTGATTGACAGGGGTATTTATGGGAAAAAACTGCCACCTCTAAATTACTTATTAAAACACACGCACACACAAATACACGAAGAAGTCCACAGGGAGATAATACGTGATGGTGGGAAAAGTGGGTTGTCCCTCATGGGAATACCCCCATTATGTTGCACACAAACACATGCACACACACACACACACACACACACACACACACTCACACACACACACCCTTCTCTCCATCTTTCTGCCTGAACCTAAAAGCATAAAAGAAACATGACATACTGTAGCTTCAAAAAGGTCATTTATCTTCAAATGACACCACAGACATTTGATGGATTTACACTGAAACAGACACACAAATACACAAACAGACAGACACACACACACACACATTAGTTTCCCTGCGGTGTGGAAAAGTAAATTGTGACCCGTGGCTTGCTAATATCTCTCTTTATGACATCGACGGTGGAACAAACATGTTCTCTGCGGGAAGTTAATTACTCGTTACAGTCAGGGTCTAATAAAAAGACGGAGTGATATGGTGTGACACCTGAAGCAATTATCCCACACACACACACACGCACACACACGCCCATGTTAAATGAGAGCGTGGTGTGTTTAGTCACTGTCCAGGAGGTCTCTGTCACCTCTGCTATTACACATCCTCCAGGTGTCAACTGACGTAATTAAAAAAGTACAGCACAAACACACAGACACACACAAACCTGCTGCTGGCCCATTTAATTAGCTTCATCTACATAAACAGACAAACGCTGGTTCAGGAGGGTGGATGGGGTTTTCTGCTCGTCGTGATTCTGTGCAGACACTTTTCAATATTTTCTGAAAGCAAACATGTTTAACTCCTTCAATAAAATGTGGCACCTGTTCATACAACTGATGTTTTATTCTAACTGGTCTCCATATTGTATATTGGAAGAGGAATAATGTAAATTTAAATGTTTGGCATCTGAAAGGGATACTTCACCTGTTGAAACATGAATCTGCATTGATGTTGGGTCATATATGTTGTATAAATGTGAAATAGTTTTTGGAGTTGGTGCCTTTTTGACTCAAAGGCAGAAAGTGTCTTTTTGTGCTCGTATTGTGCCTCCTGTTCCTCTATCAGCCTCAGCTGCTTGTTGCTACGTTGCGGCTCCTAGAAAGAGCCACGAACATCCGAATCAAGCACAAGACCTTCAAAATCGCCTTCATCCATATCAGTTTGATGTTGAAACATACTGGTTTTGCCACTGCCAGTTCTTCTCCATTTTCTCTGCAGAGCTTCCAAGCAAGATCATGGACGTTGTGTTTAGATTCTGGCAGTGAGGTCCCTTCCACTGATCTGTGATTGGTCTGTAGCTTCAGTGGGTCGAAAATATGAGGAACTAGCAATGTAGTTTCACCCCCTCTAATCAAAACAGCCAGATGATGAAAAATTATGATTTTTGCGTCATGGGTGGCTCCTTTTCAGACAAAGTAATGCAGAGCTTTCCTATCTCTGGAGGAAAATAAGGGCAGGATGAACGACCGTTCAAAAAAACTACCAGGTTTCTGTGATACAAAGCTTAATGCAAATGGATGAAGTGTCGCTTTAAGCTCAGAAGATAAACATTACATTAACTTTATTTTCAATGTCCATTATAAAATAATTCAAGTCTGACTCTTCCTATGAATCGGTAATAATAAATATGAACCAACTGCAGACTTATCCAATACATCAGCTCATTCAGAGAGTGACATTTCAAAATATGGCTCTTTACTTTTCTTTCCTGAAGTCGGTTTCACATGCAGAGTTCTGCAGTTAAATTAGTTAATTAATACAATTTGCAACCTCATTTACAGTTGAAATAAATGGCTCTTTTGACAGCTTAAGGTCCATTGTCTGGTGCATGTGATTTGGGGCATGTCTGACTACATTTTAAGTGGTGCACACCGGGCACTAAACGAGGACCAGGGCACAAAGAGGTTGGTGCAGGTGCTTAATTACAGGCTAAATGAGTGTTTTCAAGCCAATCAGAGTGCAAGCTGTCAGAGACATTTGATCTGCAGCCTGGCGCGTTGTTATTTTCATGGCAGATTTCTTTATTCTTAAACTGGCCAAACTCATGCAAAGGGAATCTTTTGGGATTCATTTTCTGGACGAACAACAGCCGAGAGGACTCAGTGAAAGACTTTTACATTTAGTCTTGCCTCTTGTTTCTTATCTTGATTAATACAAGTGTCCAATTGTGTTTCAGTTATTGGTTTAAAAACATGTCAATTATTTAAAATGTTGAGTGTTGAATGTCTAGTATTATTATTTTTGTAAAATATTTTTTCTTAATATTTGATTTGTTGATTATTTAATTCATGTTATATTTAACGATGTATTTTGTCCTGTCTCCTCTATTAGGTACTTTTTGGTTTATGTATTTGTAGCAGCCTGGCCTCTAATCAGCCTGCGAGCATGTCTCACCTGTGGGTGACCCGTCAGTCTGAGTTTGTTTGCGTGAAACCACAGAAGAAGAATGACTGCAGCAATAAGAAGATGAAATATTAATTCAAAATTGACTAAACCCATGTTACAGCTATTTTTTTAGTTGATTACTGACATCACCCTCAATATTTCAAACAGTTATCAAAACCAGAGAAATCTTGAATTTTATAGTTGTAACGGGACGTCTCTGTTTGGGGCGACACTGAAGGATTCCCCAGGTGTCAGAAACCATTAAAAAGTGGTGGAGAACATTTCGGCATCAGCCATAAAAGTGTATCCTCATTAATAATGAAAAGGCCAAATATGCCATCATAGTACCTTTCTCATTTTTTTGGTATAATGCCTCTCCAACTTAGTAAATAATCTATAACATAATTGAACTTTTTGTCAATAAATATGTGGACTGTAGCGCACGATTACAGAATAAGTCTGAATAATGTTAACGGTAATCACAACAGTAAATCATGCCACTGACTCTCTAACCCCTTGTTTAAGAAGCACTGATTTATGTGTTTGTGCACACTGAACTCTTCCTTAATGACTCGTTCTTGGTTAACTCTGAATCTGCTGTTTAATGACCCACCACTAATAACCACTCATTACTTCCTTATTAGGAACATTTTAGTCACTGTGTGTGCCCCCGCATGTTAAAATGGATGAATGTGTCCAAGCTAGTAGAAATTACAAAGGCATCTGATCTCTCAGTTTAATGGTCAGACTGAACAGCTTTATAATTCTCCTCCTTACTGACTGTATAATGTCAACACACCAAAAACAAAAGTCAACTTAATTCAGATCAATAAAGTCACAGAATGACCAAAAGCCTTCACAACCAATCAGGTTGCCTTAAACTGCAACACACACAGCTGATGTTTGTTTCCTGGCAACCTCAACCCATTCTGTGTGAACACGCAATGTGTGTGTGTGTGTGTGTGTGTGTGTGTGTGTGTGTGTGTGTGTGTGTGTTATACACCACTATGTACAGCCGGCACAGTGTCTTTACGTAAACCCTGTCCACACTCTAAATACAAAAGCTTACTAAGTGTGCCTCCTCAGTATGTGACTGCAGGTTTTCTCTAGTGTCATTTCTGAATGCTGTCCTTCACATTGTTTTCCTGATGTACTATTTAACTTAAGTGACATACTGTGTTATTGAGGGTTGAGAGTCTGCCCCATGTAAAGAATAGAGGGTGATTAGTGTGGTTGTATACAGCCGAGCCCTCCAGCAGCAACGAATAAAAAGGATGGATGGATAGAAGATGAACAGTGAGATAAATGGATGCAGAGATGGGCTTATCATGTATGGAAAATCGATGGCTGAATGGAGCAAACTAATCATGTAACAAATTGATTATGGATGGGTGGACAAACTGCTAATGAATTGGGGATGGATGTTAAGGATGACAACACAGTGTTAAACAAAGAGTAAGTTCTTTTACCTGCTTTTTGTAATGTGTCTTGAGATAACATTTGTTATGAATTGGCTCCATACAAATAATGATTAATTGATGGATGATACATGAATGGTGGGTCGATAGATGTTGTAAGATATTCATCCTATACATCAGGAATGTGACCAATTGGGGTGGACTTTATTTCCCCATCACAGAGAAGAAGCTGAGCTTTATATGTCAGGGGAGGCTGGACACTACACCACCATAAGGTTCAAAGCCTTTGAAGCATAAACTCTCGTTCCTTTAAGTGTTCTGCTCTGATGAGCTAAAACATGACCCGGGCTATTTAAAGTCTTTGACCCTTCTCCCTGTGCTGTTGTCCTTAGAGATGGATGGTCCAGGAGGATTTTGAAAGAGGTGACCACAGTTGTGGACACTCGATGAACGACTTCTATTTTGCACTTCCGCATTGGTTTCATTTTTCAACAGCGGGGGTTTCCTCTTGGTCTCTGCCCATGTGCTTTCTTTTGTGAGTTGCTGCTTAACCTACAGTATATGAATGTCCCTCGGAGCAACACGCAAGTCAAGACCGGTGATCATAAAAGATTCTGTCATTGTAGATGTTCAATGCAGACACCAGTAATGTAAACTTTTTGTTAACCATTAACAGATTTGTCCAGGACACTCTTGAAAAAACAGATTTTTAATCAGTTTCTCTTCCTGGTGAAATAAAGGTCAGAAGATGTAACTGCTCCGAAAGATAACAACGAATTACCAGTTAATTAAGTTACATTTATTTAACTGTGCCAACCTCTGCAAGTACCATTACCAAACACTGAGACAGTGCTATGGAACATATCTGTTCTTACAAATCATGAATAGGACGTCAAATAATTGGCAAAAGCTATTTCCTGAAAGGTCAACCAGCAGAATCACTTTTTCATAGCTTGAACCCACAGTTCAAATCCTCATTTTTTCAAGAGGTTCCAACAACAAAATTAGAAGTTAACACCTGAACGGTTTATTACCTGTCCATTTTTAAAAACTTTAGCCCAGTTTCCTTTTTGACTTAAACATCCAGTCTGTAGGCCTGTTTGTTTTTTTCTCTGCAGGAAAGGTAAGTCAACTGACCTGAGTGAAAGAAATGACCGGACTGTTCACCCCACAGTTCACTTGATCTTTCTTCTTCAGCTTTCCCTTCTGAGGATGTTTTTCCCCTCACTGTGTTTCAGAGTGTAAAGAGCGCATTCGATATGGTTGTTGTTTTAATGTAATTTATTTGGATAGCTAAAAGTAAGAGCACGATGGCTTAAAAAAAGATAAGCGGAAGTGTTTGCAGAATTATGTACAATATTTTGAAGGCTTTTTCTTTAGTGTAAAGGAATTGCAAAGACTTTTATTCCGTCCTCAGAGGAAACAAAATGTGTTATGAACTAGTATGCACCACGAAAAAGCTGTTTGTGTTTGTGTGCTGCAGGCCTGTGCTCTAATAATTAGTCTTGCCATCTGTGTGATGGGGAGGGGGTCAACTTTACACCCTGTGTGTGTGTGTGTGTGTGTGTGTGTGTGTGTGTGTGTGTGTGTGTGTGTGCGTGTGTGCCAGCCTGCAGCTTCTAAAGCTCACAGTGATGTCTGCTCCACATGCAGCTGCTCTGAGGAGATTCAAAGTCACTGACTGTCAGGTCACCAAGTTATAATGTCAGAGAAAATACATCACAAGGTTTGTTCATGCAGCTTTTTATTAGAGCTGTAGATGGTTTGGTAAAAGTTGGTTCAAGCTAACATCTATGATGACGTAAATGCTTAGAGGTAACAACTTTTTTGTGCTTCTCGTCGTTGGGCAGCAGTTGGACAAAAATAAGCTCCTGCCAGGACTTCCTATTTGTGGACTGATCATTGTTTACATCCTTAAAAACAGCCAGGGAAATGTTTTAACAGACGTACAGCTGACTGTTAGCTGAACTTGTAAACATCTGTTTCTTTTCATCTGTTACTGCTCTGCCATCGTGGCCCTTACTGTTGATTAAGGATTTAAAAACATAAGCTTAAAACATGTCCGATAATGACCACTGAGGGGTGTAAGGATTCTATCAGATAATGTGTTTTGCTGCACACAGTGCTGAACTGTTGTGGACAAAACATACAAGGAGCCCAGGTGTGATAAGTTTATCACATGTTAAGAAATCAGGGAAATGCAGAAGTGGAAAATACTGCAGTTCCTCAAGTGTCCACTAGAAACTGTCTCCAAAAGTGAGTCCCATATCCCCATAGGGCAGCGGTGGTCAACCTGCAGCTCCCGAGCAATCAATTTAAAATCAATTACAATTTATGAGAACATGCAGGAAGTTCATCAGTGCGAAAGTCTCCAAAACTAATCATTCACCAAGTCCTCCTCGGTCTCACAGCAGACTTTTTAAGCAGACCCAAGGACACCTGCGTGGGGTAAAGAGAAATGGAGATTTGAAACAGCTTAATGATGGTCGTGTTTTGACTCTACTGTGTCAGTATGATCGATCTCTATTCCTCTGATGTTGGGAATTATCAACACTGGAGCACCTCCATAAGTATTCTAATGACTCCCTCGTCGCTGGACAAATCTACTCAGTATATTTACATGTATTCTTTGTGATGGTGCATTAATTGCATTTACCTCTCCAGATCAAGATGAATCTTACCTCACTACTTAACTCCTGTGTTGCACGTGTGTTCGGCATCTTCGGTTGGAAGTGTGAATAACAGAAATGGTTTCGCAGAAGACAACAGAACTGTGAGATGTGACTCTCAAACTGATTCGTCATTAGAAAGATTCAAATGTGAAGAAAGAACTTTTGCAACATACGTTCTGTCCTTATTCAAAGGTGATCTTCATGTCGTGTCCCTTGTGACTGTTAAAGAGTCCATTATGATTATTCTGGAGTCTTTCTCTGATCTCATCCTGACATGGAGAACAATGAAAGAAGCTTTTAGAGCCATAGAAGCAATGATGTTTGGCACAAAGCAGCACATTAACAAGTGAGTCAGGATCAGCACAAATTACACAAAACTACAGCTTAAATATTCAGCCTGAAGGATTTTTCTTTGTAAAGTCTGTCAAAGAGGTGTTTTTAATTGGTCACTCTGGAGGTGTAATGGAGATGGGGTTTTTTTAACAAATGATCTGGCATCATGTTGGAATCTGGCAGTGATGTTGACATTTTAAAAGACACACTTAGACAATTACAAAGTCAGCCTACTATTAGCTGAAGAACATGTCAAGAAGTAGAAGACTTAATGTCCCAGCAGGACCTGGAAAAAACGAGTCCATGCTTTTATCTTCAGTGGTCTTCATTACTATAACTGTGTCTTTACAGGTCTGCATCAAACATCAGTCAGACAACTGCAGCTGATCCAGAGCGCTGCTGCCAGAGTCCTCACCAAGACTCAGAAAATGGATCACTTCAGTCCAGTTCTGAGGTCTTCACACTGGCTCCCAGTCTGTCAGAGAACAGACTTGCTGCTGGTTTATAAAGCGCTTAATGTTCTAGGGCCAAAATACATGAGTGACCATGTGATTATCTATATGAACCGTCCAGAGCGCTCAGGTCGTCTGGTACAGGTCTGCTCTCTGTCCCCAGAGTCAGAACCAAATACGGAGAAGCAGCCTTCAGCTTCTATGCTCCGTATATCTGGAACAAACTCCCAGAAAACTGCAGGTCAGCTGACACTTTCAGCTCTTTTAAATCCAGGTTAAAGACACCTGTTTACAGCTGCCTTTAACTGAAGTATTATAAATAAAGATTTTAATCTTTTACTCTGCACTGTAACTGTGAAGTCTTTATATACTCCTTCATGTTTAGGAAGACAGTTAAAGATGAATGTTTAATTTAATCTATTTCAATTAATTTCATTTGAATGATTTTGGTTCTGACATTTTTTAACACATTTGTCTATTTTAGTGTTTATTTTGTTCCCCTCTGTCATTATACTTTTAATGTCTTGTGTGAGACACTTTGAATTGCCTTGTTGTTGAAATGTGCTGGACTTGCCTTGGTATCTAGTTGTTATCTCACAGCCCTGACATTAATGCTCACCACGTGATGGTAGAGATGTTCTGAACCCAAAAGAGAAACTCATGATGAGAGGTTCAAAAGGTTTATTGCAGAATATAAACAGGGAAAAACACTGTCTGAATAAGACAGAAAAGGATAATCTGAGTGGTTACCGACAGTGACTTGAAGTCAGTGTTCGGAAAGGTGGCGAGGCTGGCGCCATTCAGGAGCGCTGGGACAACCACCTGTAGTTCCCAACAGAAAGCAGAATGACAGTCTTCTGGGATTCTTGCGGAGCTGATATACCACAAAGTTGGAACGACAATCCGGAAGCCTGCTGGAAGACGAGGTGGGGCATAAAAACACAAAAAAAGCGTAATAGAGCTATGCCGACATTGAAGCCAACTCTTTACTTGTGCAGGTAAGTGAGCTGTGTTGATACACACACACATCAATGCTGTAATGTTGAATAATATCCCGACAGTGGAAGGTTTTTGTGTAGGTCCTCCAGGTCATGGTAAAATGCCAAGCTTGATCCAAAGGAAACTAGACTGGTTAAAGATATTAAAGACCAGGATTCTTCAGTTCTAAACTATCTGGTCGACAGAATAAGAAATGTAAAGTCTCCGTGGATTATTAGCATGCTAATGGTCAAGGATGACGAGCCGTTAGCCGAGCTGTGAACCTCGCCCAGAGACTGAGGGTAGGAACAAGACGCTTTACAAAAGACAATATGGGATAATATGCAGGACGGATTCATCCTTCGTATTCCTCACGTTCTGGTTTTTACACACTTTCTTTCCTCTGAGCTGGAAGCCGGAGCAGGCTGTGCATGAAGGACGACGGCGGTGGTTGTGGGGCCGACACAGTCCGAAGGTGGAGGCTGGTCAAAATCAATGTGTGTAAAAAGCAATTCCTGAAAATATTGTTTGTTTTTGTTCTGAAATCATCGGTAAACTGTCTGTGATTTCATTTATGAAAGAGGTTGATTTTGTTTACTGTCAGAGTGCTGCTTTAAGAGCCTTTCTTTTGTTAAAGGAAATCTTTTGACGCTACTGTTTATTTGTGAAGAGCAGCAGTTATAACAGACCTCTCATCAGAACAACAAGACTGACTACTCATCAGGGGTCAAGTACTGAACACTGGCTATTTTTATACTCACAATCCCCTTTCTCTCACTCTCTCTGTCTCTCTTTTTGTCCCGCGCTCCCTCTCTCTCTCTCTCTCTCTCTCTCTGCAATCAGCCATCAGGTCAGCTCGACCAGCAGACATGCAGCTCTGCAGAAAATCATACAACATACAAAGTGCAAATGCATGCTACTGTCATGGTTTGGTTTTGTCTCTGTGTTTCTTCTAGTTTTAGTTTTCATTCTGTCCTTAGTGTTATTTGTTTCCTAGTGTGGTTTGTTTCCCTTGTGTGCTTTAATGTTTCATAGTCGTGTGTTTACTTTAGTCTTGAGTGTGTTTCCCTGTGTCCTCCTATGTTGCTTGTTAGTTTATTTCCTGTCTTGTGTTTTAAGTCTAGTCTTTAGTCTTTAGTAGTTTCCTGTTTTATTTTGTAGATCTGGTTTTAGGTGGTGTCAGAGTTGGGTTTTACTTTGTACTTGTCTTCAGTGTTCTGGTCTTGTGTTCTTTGTTCCTTGTGTTTCCCGCCTTTGTGATTGCCCTGATGTTCCTCACCTGTCTCGTTAGTCTCACCTGCGTCTGATTACCCCTTGTCTATTTAGTCTCTGTGTTTGCCTGAGTTTCTTGTCATGTCATTGTATTGTCTTTCGTATGTCGTCATCTTTGGTTGCTGCTTCTCCCTGCTCCCTGTGTTTTCTCCTCGTGGCCTTTTTTTGGATTTCCTTTGTTTATGCTTTTCGGAACGTTTTGGATTTTTCCTTGTAAGTTTTTGTTTTATCTTTTGTTTATAAATTATTGGTTATTCTGCACCTGGGTCCTCCTCCCCTGTTTCCTACCCGGAACGTGACAGCTACAAGGGTAAAAGTGCAACAAGTGTGCAGTTTCCGTTCGTACTAATGATAGACGAGTATATCTGTGAAAGTTACAGAACATTTATAAAGATAATAAATAAATGCTTCACCTGCCTGCTGTACAAAGTCTCCACTCTCAGCTCACTGGACCACACTCAGAACATGAGAATCCTCAGGGACTTGGGTTGGGAAGCGGACGGTTGTTGGTTCAAGTCCAAATGTGGAACAAAATATGGAAGCTGGAGAGGTGCCAGACCACTGCTCGAGCACTGCTGAGATGCCCTTGAGCAAGGCACCGAACCCCCACCAGCCTTAGGGGGTGCTTCCAGCAGCCGCCGCACTCTCTCCATAAGTGCATGTCCACAGGTCCTGCTTGTGCATGTGTGTGAGAATTCCCCCTCTGGGAATAATGAATTATATAAAATAAAAAAAATGTATATAACATAATAGGGTCATATTTGTCTGTATGTTCCTCTCTGTTCTCCTCCTGTGGAGGCTCATAGTGTTTCCAGGAGGCAGATGCATTCAACAGAGAGAGGATGACAGAGGGGAGTGGGGGATTAGATTATAAAACATGGGCAGGAGAGAGAAGGAAAGAGAGAAGGGAGGGAGCTTTCTTTCTTCCTCATTTGTTCAGTGTCTCACACCCATACAAATATGAGAACCGGATCCACACCCCGCAGTGAGTCCTCAATTACCTCTACTATTACTCCTGACTGGAAATGTTCACTCCACCCTCCAAGACACCCACACCTAAAACCAGATTACAGAGAAAATATAATGTCTAACAAAGAGCAGGTTTGTTATATTACTCACGGAGACCCAACATTCATCCATCACGGGCCCAAACCTCGAAGAAGCAAAAATAAACTATAAAAAGACGTTTTTCTTCAGAGATAGACTCGACAGCCACAGCAAGAACACACACACACACACACACACACACACACACACACACACACACAGTGGGCCCTATTGTTATGATAAAAATAAAACGCATCATAAGTAGACTGAAGAAAACGTTTGTAAGGGAAACCTGTAACTCACACAGATGTTGAAATCATGTTCATGCCGATCCTCTGCCTACAGTAATTAGAACTTCTATGTTCTCTCACTGAATGAAGCATCACGATCAGAGCTGTTCCTGCAGCTGTTACGACGAGGACTATAACCTCTGTACATTTGGCACCCCGAGCAATTCTGTTGACGACTGAATTCGCGGTTGGTTTAGACTCATTACAGCCAGCTTCTTTCATTTACAGCGCGTTTCAGTCATTGAATTTGTTTTTTTTTTTAAATTGGTAAACTTGGTAAAGCGTTTTTCTAGTCTTCTGACAACCTAAAGGGGGCGGCAGTGACTCAGTCTGTAGGGACTTGGGTTGGGAACCGGAGGGGTCCTGCATCGGGAATGGAGCCGGCCAAAATATGTAACTTGCTCTTGTAGCTGTAGATGTGCCCCTGAGCAAGGCACCGAACCCCAAAGCTGCACTGTGCGCTCTCTGCATAGCAGTATGTAGCAGCCCCACTCTGACATCTCTCCACCATGCATGTCCACAGCTCCTGTGTGTGCATGTGTGTGACCCGGGCAGAGGAAACCCAGGGAGCGCAGCTCACACCTACACACGACGATGACAGAGGCTGCCATTCAAAGCGTTTTAACTACCATTCATACACATCTGCATGCCATCGACAAAGCAGCAGGAGAAATTTGGGATTAAGTTGCTTGCCCAATTCCCAACTACATGTCCGATGTAGCTGGGAATCGAACCCCTGGCCTTCCATGTTTGTGAATAAACTGCATGTTATCCTAAATGTACGCCGTTTGGGCAAGCCATTGCATTCGTTCGTTACGTTATAATTGGCAATCAGAAACAACTATTTCACACCAACATGTAATAAAAGAGTTTGACAAACAATCTGCTGTGTGTTTTTGCACATGAGGACACGCCCTCTCTCGTGTAAAGTCAGAGTATTCCTTTGTTTTCCTGAGAATGGGTGTTGAGGTTGATCTGAACGCTTTCATTTTGCTCTTCACAAAAGTCCGAAAAAGGCTTTTTATTGTCCTCACAAAGAGTCGACTTTGTTCAGTCTGCAGCTCATTACTCCCTCGGATTCTGCTCACACAAAGCTGAGTCAGAGTTTATTCAGCCTGCACAATCACTACTTTTAATTATGATAATAATCCAAAATAATAATAACAGAGGTTTGGATCAGAATGACTGCCCTGTCAAACTTAGTTAGAGCTGTTTATTCATGCTGAAAATAAACGTTCTTTACAGTATTTTACTCAGAAGATCTTTCGTCGTATTTAGTCGTATAAAACGTGAATCGTGGTCGTACAGTTAGTCATGGTGCAGAATAGCTGCTCTCAAAGCGCTTCATTTTTGCTTTATTGTTTTGTTTGTGTGATTCATTATTTCTGTTGCATTAATATGTAAGCAGTTTTAATGAAGTTTCTAAAGTGTGAGGGAAGTTTAAAAACTTTAATAATGATTAATAATCTATAAGGATCGTTATATTGCAGAATGAAAGATGGATAAATGAAAGTGTACCACCTCTCTGACGGCACATGATGAAGTGAAGAAGTTCTGAAATAATTTGTTTATTTTGCAGGAATGAAAATGTTTGTGTGCGTCGTGCTGCTTCTGAAGTTTGAGTTTGATCCCCTCTCTCCTCCACACCCTGAAAGCCAGTCTATTCTTTTTTCTTTCCATTAAAGACCTTTTTAGTCCCTTTTACTCTTCAATGGTATCTTTATCATGAAAAACAAAATGTGACTGTGAGGCTGATCACCTGAAGAGAAAGAGTGAATGAATGAGGATGAGGAGCTTACACTCTGCTATAAGAGTATCAAATGAATAAAATAACATTTGAAAACAGATCTAAAAAGGGTAGACAGAAGAACAAACATACACCTGCAAATATATAGAAACATGTGCTAATGATGATCAAAGTGCTGTTATTATCAATTCATAAGTTACAGGGAACCATTTTCAACATCAAGTTCTCAGCATGCTGAGTGCTTAAAGGCCCTCGGCGTCAGCTGCTCTTTGTCCCTGCTCTCACAGCACTCTCTATGATAGTTTAACTTCAGAGGCATCATGGCGGGACTTCTCAGCTTTGTCCACAACAATTGCGTGAGACGCGGGTTAGAGGTGCACTTTGCTGTCAAGCCCATTCATTGTGTATTGGCCTGCTCTGCTTGTCAACAAGCAAGGAAGGCAAAACCAGTAGGAGGGCAGAGCAACCCCAAAATGTGCAATAACAGTAGAAACCTTCCAAAGGGGGACCTGTGACCGCATCCACTCTGCAAGAGAAAAATCGTGTAGTTATCATTTCTCACTCTTCATCACTCGGGATATCAATCATATGTATTTCTCGTAGATGAATTGGACTTAGACACGTTGACCTTAAATGACCCTAATAGAAAAGTAAAGAAAAACCAACCAGTGGACAAAAAGGCAGTGACATAATCAATGACCAATCTAAGAGAAAGAAACGCTTCTGTTAAAAATGTATTTAATATCGATGTGACCTGACATACTCCCCTCCAGCATATCAATATGTATTTCATCAAACGACTTCACATTGATTTCATTGACGAGTGACCCTCAGCAGATTTAATTAAACAGAACGAGCTGACAGGACGCAGCCGGTGACGTTAAAGTTTATGAGCAATAAACTCATTTAAAATAAAGAGTGAAGAGTTTCAGACGGACCAGAAGGCTTTTGGGTGATTTTCAGAGTTTCTGTGACGGTGTGAACAAAAACAACTGTGTGTAGGGGCGTGTGTGTGTGTGTGTGTGTGTGTGTGTGTGACAGGCAATTTACTGTTCCCATTTATAGAACACACATTAAAAAAAGTGTACTTGTGTGTGTGCTGCCTCAGGGCTGTCTAACACCTGACTGAAGGACAGACAGATAAGCAGCGAACATGGCTGCAGGTCTCTGTCCTGTTTGTCACCTGTGACAAATTTATAAACAGGTGAGATGTGTGCGTCTGTGTGTGTTTGAGAGAGCCCGAGGCGTCCTGTCTGAACCTCTTTCTCCGTCTGATTGACACCTCAGATTAAAGTAAGACCGGCTGTCTGTGTGAGAGTCTCTGTCTGACGCTCTTAAACCCACCAACCTGTGGACACAAACCTGCTCAAACTAGTCCCAACTTTGACTTGCAGATTGTTTTATTTATTTGTCTTTTTTCTCAGACTTGTCTCAGGCTGCACGGTATAATTGTTTTACAGCACTCAAAGAGGTAAAGAAATACTTTGAAAAACTGAAGCATGGTTACAAGCTGCACATCTTCTGCACCGGGAATGGAACCAGACAAAAATTCTGCAGCTGGAGATGTGCCCCCGAGCAAGGCACCGAACCCCAAAACTGCTCTGTGCGTCAGATTCTGGACGTTTGTTTGATTAACAGACAGCTGTAACTAAAAGTAGTTTGTGTGAGTTAATGGCGCTGGTCTTTTGTCCTTTTTTCTCTTTTTTTTACACACTTCAATGACCTGGACTATCATTAATAAAAGTAAAGTAAATACTAAATATGTTTGTGTGCCAAAACCACTAAAATGGCACATGCACAAAAATAATTCAGATTTATAAAACCGTATGCGCACGCAATTTTCTGTTTAAAGATCACGATCCACCTGAAAATCTTCACGCCTAGATAAGCCCCAACTCCCGCCCTCGACACGCCCATGAACCATAATCATTCAACCATAAACTGTCACTGCAAGCAGCTTGTGTATGAAAATGCATGCAAATAAGGCGGCCGATCAAAGGGGTCAGAAAAGTGGAAGTTTGCACGAAGAAAATAGCCTTTCTGACCCAGACAAGGAGGAACTTGTGAATGAAGTGAAGGTTAGAAAACACTTACGATGGTTTGCTGCATCAGGAGGGTCACAAACCACAGAAGAAAAAAACAAAACAGAAAATTACACCACGCTGCTGCTGCATTCACGCTGTCCTAGTGATGTGCAACTCTGAGAGCTGATGATTTGTCGTGAATCAGAAGAGTCAGCTCTCATCAAGAAAGAGCCGGCAGTTCTGTGCGTACGCAATGCTTATAAAAGAAACCGCAGTTCCTTTGATCCCAGGTCCCTTTTTCTGCTGAGGCTTTGTCCAAATATAGGCGCGTATTTCTTGTATTATTATTATTTTTTGTTTCCTGTCCACAAGCTAAATTTTCAAAAGCATCGTCGTCCACATGAAAACGCAAAATGCACTTTTACAGCTGTCATGAGCGTGTCATCGGACCGGGTCGCCCCTCTACCACCACCTGAAGCCCAGCCTCCACCGTCGGAAAGTCCAGTTAACAACGTTAAGACCGGCACGAGGTGGTTACATCTGCTTTCGCAATAATCTAAACAAAAGTGACAGTGTCGCACAATGACACCAAACAGAGGTTAAACTGGCGCACAGTGTGACGTTACAAACCCATTAGTTTTACCTGTCTACACATAAACACCTTGGAAGGAACCTAAAATGCCGTTTCCATGTGTACAAAAAACAAAAAGCCCAGAAAAACCTGTTTTCAAAAATACCCACCTACCTGTAGACGAGGCCTGAGTCTGCATCATCCTTCTGGAGTAGCAGTATTGAATAAAGACTCTTTGGAAAAGAACAAGATCATAAATATGTGCGAGAGTGAATCATTAAAAAATCAATATTTGTAGAGTGCTTCTATAAAAGAAAATTTAACCTGGATGCAGGTGCAGAGTCATTAAGTTGAATGTTTTCTTCTAATACAGTAGTTCCAGTATGACCATGAAAGCAGCGAACAGTCGTAATGGATACCCTCAAAGTGCAGTAATGGAAGGTTCACGTTCAGTACTTTTGAAAAGGGTTAACCCGACCACAGAAAGCTTTCACTGTGAAACACGAAAGGCTTCAAACAGTATGGCAAACAAATGAGAGCAGCCTCCGTCCATTCCTCTGAACTCTGTGTGACCCTAATTAAAGACAAACACTAAAGAGCCTCCACCACATCCATCGGAGAGCCACATGACGAGCACATGAGCATATCTGACTGTGTTCATGGAGCACCAAACAGCAGAGAACACAGGATCAAATCCACCACACACTGTACATACACCTATCTGATCCAACACAGCTGTTTCAGTCCCAAGGAGAAACACTGGGGAAAACATGAGAGCTAAAGACAAGACAGGAAATGAAAACTAAATCATGACAGAGACAACGCTACAGGGGAGGCGTCTGTAGTGTTTTCCTAGTTCTTGTCAGTACACGAGCTGCAGTGTTTTGGACTGGCTGAAGGGAGATTTACCATAGCACCCTGATAAAAGAGAATTACAGTAATCCAACCTGGAGGTAACAAATGCATGAACTAGTTTTTCAGCATCATTTTGCAACATCTGCCTGATCTTAGAGATATTACCAAGGTGAAAATAAGCTGTCCTTGAAATGTGTTTAATGTGAGAGTTAAAAGACTTATCCTGATCAAAGAGAACTCCTAAGTTCTTAACAGTGGTACTAGAAGCTACGCTAATACTACCAAGGGCCGTTATATATCATCAGAGAAAGTCTCTCTGAGGTTCTTAGGTCCAAACATAATAACATGAGTCTTGTCTGAGTTAGGCAACAACATGTTTCTGGTCATCCAGGTCCTGATGTCCTTAAGGCAGGTTTCCAGTTTATGTAACTGGTTGGTGTCTTCTGACTTCATTAATATGTATAGATGAGTATCATCTGCATAGCAACGAAAGTTTATGGAGTGTTTCATCATAATACTACTTAGAGGAAGCATATATAAAGTAAAGAGAATTGGTCCAAGCACTGACTCATCATGAACATGCACAAACTGAGATCTGTCTGATAAATAGGATCTAAACCAATATAACGCAGTCCCTGTAACTCCAAGCAATTGTTCGAGTCTCTGTAACAGAATCTGATGGTCAATCATGTCAAAAGCAGCACTAAGATCTAACAGGATGAGCACAGATAGAAGTCCCCTGTCTGAGGCTAACAGAAGATCATTTGTTACTCTAACTAGTGCAGTCTCAGTGCTATGGTAAACTCTAAATCTAGACTGAAACTCTTTAAACAAGCTGTTGTCATGGAGAAAGTCACACAACTGATTAGCTACCACTTTCTCTAAGATCTTAGAGATAAAAGGACGGTTAGATATAGGTCTATTGTTAGCTAGAGTTCCTGAATCAAGAGTAGGCTTTTTAAGGAGCGGTTTAATTACAGCTACTTTAAATGACTGGGGTACATAACCTGCTGCTAAAGATAAATTGATCATATCTAGTATGGAGCTTCTAACTAAGGGAAAGACTTCCTTAAACAGCTTGGTTGGGATTGGATCTAAAAGACAGGTTGGCGGTTTAGACGCAGAAATAATCAAATTTAGTTCTGAAAGGTTAATTGGAGAGAAACAGTCGAGGCTAGTATCAGAATTTGGAACTGATTCTGTTGTATCCAAATTAAATTAAATTGCGCCTTTTCTATTGAAGTTTGGATTGCTTATAACGACAGGTCTGAGTCAGGAAACAGACATAGTATAGTATATGTAGAGTTACAGTTATAAGTAGAGTTACAGTTATAAAGACAGCTATAGTGGCAGCTAAACAGATCTAAAGGAAGCACAGAGAAGTGTGTAAGACTGCAGCTCTGCATCCTGGTCTGAACTCTGATGAGTTGTCAGGGTTTGGGACTAATAAACTCTCTAGATAATAGAGCTGCACCAACCAGAGTAGCATGTATGCCATCTCTAGCTAGCAGACCAGGCTTTCCCCAAAGGACTGCCAGTTATCTATGAAGCCCACATCGTTTGCTGGACACCACCTCGATAGCCAGCGGTTGAATGAAGACATGGACAACTATACATGTCATCACTGGTCAAATTGGGGGGAAAACTACACACACCCACTCCACATTAATCTTAGTGATTTCCAACTGGCGTAATAGGGAGTCATTAGTGCCGACATGAATTACAATTGTATCAAATCTACTTTGAATGAGATGTGATGTCGTCCGCTCTGGCCCCAGGTATACACCTCACACATTTACACATGATTCAGATAAATTCACTGAAAACCAATCAGATGTTCTGGGGTGTCTTTTTCTAACATCACAACAGCAGCATTAACATGGACCTTTCCTCAAATTATAACTCTTCAAGAGGTGAGACTCAACCAACACCAACAGCTACAATATAGCTGTTCTGAACCCAAAAGTGAAACTCAGAGGATGAAAGGTTCAAGAGGTTTATTGCCAGCTATGCTTTTAAGCAGGAAAGAAACCCAGTTTTTGTAAAGCTGAAGGAAAAGGATGATCGGCATGGTTGCATATGGCACTTGAAGTGAGTGTTCGGAGTGGTGGTGAGGTTGGCGGCGTTTAGGAGCACTGGGACAATCAGAGCGAGACACTGACAAAGGAAACACAGAACAAACATTCCCAACAGAAGGCACAACAACAAACTCCAAGGATTCCAGAGGGGCTGATATACCACAAGGTTATTAAATCCATCTGGCAGCTTGCTGGAAGACGAGGTGGGGCATACGGTAAGAGCTGCGGTTCATGAGCCAATACAGTCTGCAGCTGTAAATGAAGGCCTCAGTGCTCAGGAACGCCCCACACCTCTGAAACCAGAAACACCTAAGAACAGATCCAAATAACAACATGCAACATAAATCACTAACCTAGACGATAGAAATTGAGAAAAACACAACATAACACAAAAAATAACAAAATAAGAACCAAACCATGAAAACGGTGACAGTAAAGCTTACAGTTATGGATGCACTGAGGCAGAATGAGCCTAACATTTTAGTTCAAAGTAAGTCTTGACATGCTCAGGGATATTTAAGTTATAAAAGTTCAGAATCAGAGCTCACATTCACAACAGTCAGAGAGCTAACGTTAAATTAAAACTCCCAGCAGGGAGTCGTAGCCTAGGAGTGATTTAGGAAGGACGGGACAGAAACATTAATCTTTATGAGGAGGCATGGACGACGTCGTAGCTAGGTATGACACATTTTACAAGAAGCAGTGATTGGTTGATCCAAAACAAAAGGAGGAAGATAGTGCTCTCTTCTTCATGATAATGGGCATAGAATGACAGCGAAATCAATCAGGCCCGATCATTTCATCCAATCAGATATTGTCTCATTTTGAAGTCTAGGATCTGAAAAGTAGTTTCCCGCAGTGCGGTAAATATCAGGAGCAGTCCTCCTGAAATGATCTAGATACTATATAGATATACAGCTCTAAGGGCAAACAGAGGCTTGATATCTACAACATTTTCTCTGCATCAAGCCTAAAGCTACCCGGCTCAATAACCCAACAGTTCAATCTGTGCAGCACAGTCTGATGTGCAGTTAGGAAACCAAGCTGTCCGGAGGCAGCGTTGTTCTGGACGTGTTAATAAGGAACACAATGGAATGATTGTAACCCTGCAGGAAGTGAGTGTCCGTCTTGGGCTTCACTACACTTCTTATTCATAGTTTCTGACGTGCTTTTATTGTGTCTCTACAGGCCCATACAGGTCTAAATTATTGATCACTTTTTATAAACTACAGCTGGCAGATTTATCTTCTTCCTCCTCCTCCTCCGCCTCCTCCTCCTCCTGTGCGCACACAGCTGCAGGCTGATACACAACAATGTGACCTGTCGCTGGCTATGGTTTATCATGTGGTTAAAAACCTCCATTAGTCCAGTCCAGCAGATGATGTCTGCAGGATTTACAAACCACTCACTGAGAGAGAGGCTGCAGAGTGTGACCGCTGGCTTTAACACAGTCTTTATGTCTCTGAACGAGGAGACTCCAGAGATCAATATGATATATCAACAATATTGTGGTTTTATTTCATGTGACGGCTGCTGAGCTTCGGGATACCTGCTTTCTTATAGGTTGATGTAAGTCTCTTTCACAAAGAGAAACACACTTGGGGCCATGGCTTTGATGAGAGGCTCAACTATGTTCTACGTCAGATACACACATGAATTCAGACTTCCTGCTCGGCTCTGCTTTATTTTTAAGGCCTCACCTGAATTGACCATTGTGTAATCAGCCAATGAGAGATGCAGTAGACTGGGTCCTTGTGAAACGTGAATAATAAATGTATTAATGCTATCCTTCTGTAATCATGATCATCTTATTTTATTTTCTCCTTTATAGTTCGATTTGATTTGACTTTTGCAACATAATGACATTTTTTATTGATTGGTTGGTTTTGGAGACAAAGCTGAGACAAAAAATGTATGGGCTTTAAAAAATACTTGACATCATCCTCCCATCTACCTGTCCGTCATTCTTTCAAACAGTTTAACTGAGCTTGAGTTAGCTTGGTCCGTTACCGTGACTCCTAATTCTGCTTCCTCAGGTCGGTGCACGGGTTTTCAAAGTAGCGGTGCAAGCAAATCCAAAAAGGGCAGGAGAAAAGGCAGAAGGCAAAAGAGCAGGTCATACACGAGATCAACTCGTGCTGGACCGAGACCACACAGAGAACTGACAACATGAGGGAGGACACACAGGGATTATGTATATATGTCTTGAATTGCATCCAGATTTCCTCTCCTTTCTTCCCTCTGTTGCATCTCAGTCCCTCCCACCAGAGATGCAACGAAACGAAGGAGAGGCCTGAGACGTCATTTCCTCTATAGCGTAACGTGAAGTGGCGTCTGTTTCTGACCATGACATCAGCTGATCATAGTTCAGCTGTTAGCCAGCAGACTGCAGGTTGTTCCTCATGTGTTGTAATCAGGTAACATAAAAAAGACTAAACACTGTTATTGTTTGTGTTTTAACAGAAATAATACGGTGCGTATTTATTCGGACATAAACAGCTAATGAAGAAACGTACATTTTATTTCTACAGGCAAAAAGCTTTATTGTTAAATTATGTATGAGTTATGTGTTTAACAGAAAAGTGAGTGAACTCTGTATTTTATAAACACTCATGTCTCAGGTTTTAATGAAGAGGGACAGATAATGGATGTACTATGGTGACGGTGAGCGTATTGCATCACTGAGACTGCTCTTATCAAAGTGCTAAATGATATCTATGTGAACAGTGATGCATCTAAAGTCTCAGTTTTAGGGCTACTGGATCTTAGTGCTGCATTTGATACAGTGGACCATAACATACTGATGGACAGACTGGAGTTTTTGGAAATGCCTTAAATTGGTTTAAATCTTACTTGCACTGTGGACTACATGGACTACACTGTGTCTGTTGGTAATTATGAATCTGAGCATGTGAAGATCACCTGTGGAGTTCCTCAAGGTTCCATCCTTGGGCCGCTTTTATTTAACATCTACAAGCTCCCTCTCGTTCAGATCATGGAATATTACAACGTTTCCTATCATAATTATGCAGATGACACACAGCTCTATATATCAGTGTCAACGAATGACCATAGTCCCTTATATTCACTGAGCAGGTGCATCAACAAAATCACTGAGTGGATGTGTCAGAACTTTTTACAACTGAACCCAGAAAAGACTGAGGTTTTTGGCCCCAAAGAGGAAAGGTCAGAGGTCAGCGCTCATCTTGACTCCATGTCCTTAAGAACAAATTCAACAACCACATAAAGATGGTATCTAAATCAGCTTTCTACCATCTCAAAAATATTGCAAGAATCAAAGGTTTTCTGACCAAACAGGATTCAGAGAAACTTGTTCATGCTTTTATTTTCAGCAGGCTGGATTATTTACAGGCCTCAGTAAAAAATCAGTCCGACAGCTGCAGCTGATCCAGAACGCAGCAGCCAGAGTCCTCACCAACACAAAGAGGGTGGAGCACATTACACCTGTGCTTCAATCACTGCACTGGCTGCCAGTGTGTCAGAGGATCGACTTTAAAATCTTACTATAAAGCATTAAATGGTCTTGGACCTAAATACATGTCAGATCTACTTTTAGAACATAAAACATCCAGACCGCTCAGGTCCTCAGAAAGAGGTTTACTCAGTGTTCCCAGAGTCAGAAGCAAACAAGGTGAAGCAGCGTTTAGTCGCTACGCTCCTCACCTGTGGAACAAACTCCCTGAACAACTGAGGACTGCTGCCACACTCAGCTCCTTTAAATCAGGCCTTAAAACTATATTACTCACTCAGGCTTTACATTAGTCTGCCTCACACCAACAAATGAATAGTTTTTAAAAGTTGTTACCTCATTGAGTACTTTTACATTCTTCTGTCTTTTAATGATGTTTTTCCTTAAAGCTTTGTTTTAATGCATTTCTGTTTTTATGTCTGTAAAGCACTGTGAATTGAGTCTGAACAGCACTAAATAAACTTGACTTGCCTTGATGGATCATGTTAATGACAAGACACGCTAACATAAAACATGTATTCAGCCACCACTATGTGACTCTCTCACATAGTGGTATTCATTATCCTCATATATTCACATTTTACAATTTTGTGTTTTATTTCAAAAAAAATGTTAATTAATTAATTAATCGTTCTAATATATAGATTTTTATATTTTAGTGTGCGTAATCTTCTGTGTGTCATTTATGTGTTGTTTAATGTGGTGATATTGTAACATTTAGGGGGACAGTTTTCAGCCTCTTCTTGCACTGTAAATGATCAATCTTTATTGTGCAAATAAATATATAAAATATACATATTTTGTTGTTTACTACTCAATATGCAGAAACATTAAACATCTGTCTTGTAATTCTGAGAATGACCGAAAACGTGTGAAGGTGACACAGACCGCCGTCCTCAGTGTGACTGAGTGGTGGCGGTGAATCATCACAGCGTTGTTAATTCTTGTCATATTTTTAATGAATGTCTCTCTGGTTTGTTGACAGAGCTGTTGATAAGTGATAATAGGTTAATAGACGAGTTATTATCCTGTCAGCTCTGCATACTCCAGCTACCTGATAAAACATGTTCCCACTTTGACGTAATGATTGGGTAACCAGAGGGATTATAACACGGCTTCTTGACTGATGGGAACTGTGGTTCAACATTAATTAATTTAAACAGCACACATTTAGTCGTGTCTAAAATTCTGTGGGAAATCTAACCGCAGTAAACATGATGCTATGAAGTGACTGATTCACCACTCGGTTTTTGACATGTGATCTGGTACGTAAACAGCTGTTTGTTACACAGGCGGTGAAGGACACAGGAAACCTTTCGTACAGCTAATCTGTGTTAACAGTTCAAATAGACCTGTGGCTATAATCAACAGCTGGTTTCTTTAAATCACTGGTATTCAGTATAAGTATTGTCGGATGGAAGCAACTAAAGAAAACACCAATACACATCGTTTTTAAGTATTTGCATCAGTGTTCTTTGTACCACTGTCAGGACTGGACTAATATACTGGAGCAATTTTAAGTTGTTCTCAAAACAGAAACAGACACAACAGACATTGAGCAAAATTATTACGAGCCAACATTTCACTTTTCTCAGACTTGAAGGGGTGTTTTGTGATATATTAAAGATGGCGACTCACAAAATACACTTTTCACTCTGAGGAAGAGCAAGCTGGCCTTAAACACTGGGTCCAATCCAACCACTGAAACTGTCTTCCTATAAACTCACTAAATGTACCCAATATATAGCAGGCTGATGCTGCAGTCATTACTTGTTCTGAGGTAACGTTCCTTCAGGCAACATATTCCCTGACACACTGATGCAGAGGGAAAATAATAATGATGTAAAATGATCCTCTCTGCTGAGCAGTTCTTGATGAAATGAAAACATTTAACTTAAACGTTCTTTGTTCACCTGTTTGATGAATGTAAAACAGCACGTGTTATTTATGGCTTTATTTCAAGTTTGTATTTGAATCAGACTCCATTCATTAATTATGAATGTTGTATTAAACAATCAGTCAGCAGGGTTTAGTCAGCGCTGCTGTTGTTGGGTTAGCAGCTTCCTTTAGTGCATCGATAATACTTCCTGTTTCTTAAATACGATGTCACTGTGAATCATCAGTCAGAGCTCAGTTACTGTTTGTCTGACATCAGAGCAGAAACTAAAAGAGGGGAGACTCTTGGTGGTTTCGAGACTAATAAGCATTATTAACAAATCAATAAATGTTTTCAGAGAGAGCAGTGGTTTGAACCCAATCTGATTCACCATCAAGGGAAAGTGGTGATTCAGATCGTTGGACAATCATTTCACCCAGCCTCTCAAAAATAACAAAACGATGTGCAACATCGTGAAGTATTTTACAGAGCAGGCCACAGCATTGTTCTCCTTCCTACTTCAGCCAGCTTAATTCCCACTAGGCTTTTTTCTTTCTTTCCTTTGACAATTCACAGACTATGTGCTTGGTTGTCCTCGGGGTTTCCCCCACACAACAAAAGATCAGATCTGACATTCTTCCGACCACCACAACATCTGACAAGACGATCTTCAAAACCATGAAAAAATTAGGAATTTGCTTTGGATTGTCCGGAGGGTGAGAATCAGGTCCAAAGTCGGATTATCTTGGTGAGTGTACACCACTTTACATGCTGCAAACAGCATTTGCTTTTACTGAGCTGGCTTAAACTCCATGCTTCCCATTTGGAAAAAAAAGTTCAACCAGAAATGTGAGAGAAAAACATTCGAGAAAAACGTACCATACTAACTCTACTTAAATAGACTGCCACCCTATCACTGTTTTCACTACGAGGGCCGGAATACATGTCAGCAATGCCACTACGCTTTGTTTCAAGTGCTGCGAGTCTATTTGCAACTGAACAGGCAGCAAGCTGAATCTATTCAAATAACTTTATTGATCTGTTCGGAACTTCAGTTGTGTAAAAAAAGTGTGCACACAGATCACACAAATGACAGCGCAGCACAGGTGCTGCTCTTCTCATCTGCAGTTAGTCTGACCTGTATTTCCTCCTCTTTGTTTTCATTAGCCCTCTGCCAGGTTGTCGTTGTCTCCTTAGTTTGTTTATATGTTCCAGTCTGGTTTTCCGTCTGATGGTTTTGAACTTTTTTTGGATTTGCAAAATCCAAAAGTGGATTTTTCTGCCTCTTTCAGTGTAAAGAACAAACTGTTACTTTCATCTGGGTCAGTGTGGTTTTCAATTGTTACAACAGGTGAACAGATAAAAGTTAGAAACACTTTGAAAGACTTTTTTTGAAATTTTGCATGAACATTTCTTCATTCTTTATTCATTTTGTTAAGATGAGGTCTACTTTACATACAGGAGGTTTGTTTTCTTAGAACCTTCATATTACCATATTTTTTTTAATTAATTTGTGTTTTTTTTATTATTTCCAAAACACATGAAGTTTGTTTTAATGAAGTTTACGGAGCACTTATTCAAGTATATATTAAATGAAGTGTCTGTGAATTACTCCCAAACATTTAAAAGCTTCTGAGCTCTCAGTAAAGAATTAATAATGATCACAGGAACGCGCACTTAAAAGCATCTCTCATTTTAGAATCATGTTTTTATTTCCCATTACACAGAGCAGGGTGAGTTCAGCACGTCCATTAATGCTCCCTGATGTGTTTATCAGGTTTGATCACTAATAGCACCAGTGAATCAAAGGAGAGCACACTTAATAAAAAAGAGCTGAAGTCAAAGTAGTCTGTGTAAGTGTTAGCTGACTTTGAAAACTCCGATCTGACTAAGTGGAAAAGGTTCAGTTTTATTTACCGATAACACAAACAGAACTCACTGAAGGTGACTGATGTAATTTCACTTGAATGGCTTTTAAAGAAAGCAACAGAAAAGAAACCAACAGGTCGAGAATATGCTCATCTAACACTGTATAAATGACCACTGTCACAGATACACCACACTGATACAGATAGAATAAAACAATATTCATGACATCATATTCATATATCCATGTGTTATTGTCAGACCGTCTACAGCAGATCTTGAATGATTTCCTTGAACAGCTGGCAGATGTTGAACATCTGTGGTGTATCTTCAGCTCTCACTGAGGTTTGATTCAGATGATCACCTCGTTTTAATTGAACCTCCGAAGGAATGATTATCGGATGTGTTAGCTTCAGTTGTTCAGAAAATATCATCATGGGCTTCACTCAGCGTCAGAGAACATAAAGACCAGCTGGCCGATCCTCATCGTCCTTTATGAGGAGGTGATTTAAAGTTGGATAACTGTGCTCCTCTTGATTGTCTGTTTTTAGAGCGCATGAACCCAGTTATTATGTTACGTGAAGCGTCCCTGTGTGTACGCTGAATGCTGCTCCAGAATCTCCTGATGGACGCGGGCGAAGGTGAGTGAGGAACGCTTGCTCACTTGTTATTGTCTTTTTTTGGCTCTCTAAGATACGCTGACATGTGCTCAACCCTTTGCACTGCGACCTGACATGATGGGGGTTTTTTTTCGCACAATCACCCATAATCATTCCGACAGAGTCTGTATTATACTTTCTAATGATTTTAAAAACAAATGTCTGTAGTTATACTAATAATAATAAACACTTTTGACACTTTGAGTGTGTTTCTCCTCGTTAACAGCGGCTGCTACATCCTCATGGCTTATTGCTCCGCTGATCCCGTCTCTTCTCTGTGACTACCTCTGATGCAAGAGGGGGGATCACCTCCTCCTTACAGAAGGCGAGATGTTACAGGGGCGTACATATAAAAGCAGGTACTATAAATAGGACTTTAGAATGTTTTAGTTGGCTTAAAGATGAAACATGAATGGAGTTAGAAGCACATTGTTACGACTCTGTTCTATAGTGCCCTCCCACTTGTGTGTTGTCTGTTTTTCTCCGTCTGTCTTGCTCCTGTTTCTCAGCCCATGTGTGTCTTCTGTGTACAATCAGCGGGGGTTTGGCAGCCAGCTGATCTTCATCAATCCATCAACCCCCCTGTGCTTATATACCTGGACTCTTCAACCACTCCCTGCCGGATTATTGTACTACTTCAGGGGTAGCATACTCAAATCTTGGCTCTAGAACTTCTTTGTGAAAATATTAGTTTTACATGTTCCTCATCACTAATTATTTTTCTCGTCTTTCTTCCCTGCGTCATCAGTATGTGACAACTGGTCTCACCTGCCTGCCTGCCTGCTGCTCTGTGGATCCACACTCCCTTCATGTGTGTTTTTTCTGTGGACTTTAAGGTACTCACTGGGATCTCACTTCACCCCGTTACTCACTGTTCACTTTGGAACATTAAAGAACACTGTTTATTTTGAAACCTGTCTCTGAGTCGTGCGCCTGGGTCCAAATATTAATCACCTCTATGCATCATAACACACATAACGCGTTTAAATTAGAATTTACTCATTTAAATTATCCATACATTGGTTGTCTGTAAAAAAAACAAAATGATTCTCAGCACATTTTCCTTTCCAAAAAGTTTTGTCCTTAATTTGAAATAACAGCTTTCAACACATAGGCCTACTTACTAACAGGTCCCGTGACTTAAAGCTCTGAATAATGAGACAGGAAATGTGGGGAGAGAGAGAGAGGGGAAGGACATGTACCAAACACCGTCAGGATCAGGGGTTTGAGACTAAAGCCTGTGAGGAATGTAGAGTTCTCTATACGTGGAGCACCTGCTCTACTGATTGAGCTGCTGCTGGACAAGCATCCACACAGCGTCTTTTTAAAGGGTTTGATTTTGCCTGATGGAGGATTTAGGAAAAGGAAAAGATCTGCAGCTCAGCGAGCAGCCCACATCGAAACACTGAGGAGCAGTGAAGCAGGAATGTGGGACTCTTTCGATCACATGAAGCACTTATGAGTTCGAACACACCATAACGAAGCACCATTCAGCGCAAGCTTGAGCTGCAAGTGCCTGAGACATTTGCATTGTTGTGTTAGTGGGCTAATGCTAGCACACTTTGGTTAGCTCGTAGCTTCATATTACACATGAAGACACTGACGAGACATCCAAAGCAGTGAGTATGTTTATCTTCTATGACTAAAACAGCTTGTTAACAGGGATCAGACAACAGTACAGCTGGTGGGACTCGAGCTTCTCACTCATGTTGATGTGTAGAAAGTTGTACATTCTGCCTTTAAAGACCTTCGGATCTGTGACATGAATTGATTTGATTTGGTTTTTGATAGCTTTGGAGAGACGGAGTCTCTGTGAATTACAGGCATCCGTCACGTTTTCAGCTCTGACAACAAACGTGCTGATAAAAATATGTATATATATAATACATCTTTGGCTAATATGTATATCCTGTCTTTTTGGGTATGCCTGTTTGTCTCTGTGTATCACACAGTGTTTTTCCTCTTCCTAAAGTGAGACGTCAAACGACGAGGTGTGACGAGGACAAAGACACAAAGACACAGGTTGGAGAGAGAGCACGACCAAGAAAGGAGTGGGCCCAAGAATAAAAGGTAGAAAATTGAGTGTGTGTGTGTGTGTGTGTGTGTGTACGTGTGTACATGTGGCAATTGAAGGGTCTCATTATCCTGAAGGAGAGGAGCTTCAAAGGAAACATTTTACACAGCAGTCGACCAACACACACACACACACACACACACACACACACACATTGTTCATAACCTTTAAACTAACCCTTCAGTGAAGATTGAAAGATATTTTCATGTTTCTCCTGTGTAATCCTCATTTCTTCCTCTCTCTGTGTCACGTTTTATGAGGAAGGAGTCTAAGTGTCATCAACAGATCAGAGATGTTAGCAGTTTAAAGATTGGAATTTCAAGGCTCCTGTTTCACATATTTTACAGGTTTCACTTTGTCAACAATTCACTTTTTGTAATACGTCAGCATATCTTAAAAGCCAAAAATACCCAATTAAGCTGAATGAACTCGAAAGGAAACTCTACATCAAGTGCTAACCGTGCACAGGTGTCTGTCTGTTGCTTCTCCTGACACATGTGTCATTTTAACACCCGGTGCTCATGATGTTGAAATAGAAAATTAACCTGAGCTCCCGTTTGCTCTCAAAAGAACTAGAGGATGCAGAGAACACTTCTTAAAACCTGGTCTGAAAGTCTAAGGACTGTGACGCAGTCGATCCTGATGTTTAGATGGTATGTTAGAGAACATTGTCGAGATCCCTGTTGCTCTGACAGATTATTGATTTTACACAAAAAGTCAAAGGCAGCTGTCGCTCTCCGCTCATCCCCTGTGAAGCAAGGTGCTCTGACATGACCTAAAAAACTAGCTATAAGATCATCATCATCTGCCTCGTCTCCAAGTGTCCACGAGCTGCTGGGGGCAGCAGTGAGCTCCGCCTCCCTCCTCTGGCAGCATTGTGGGAGGTCATGGAGAGCCACAGTGGTTGTCGGCTGTTGTTGCTTCTGGTGAGGTGGAGGGTTCACCCTGGGAGGCGGTGGACATGGATGAGCACATACACTTATCTTTAGTTGAGCCGTCCACTTGTCATCAGATGTTCATTGATCCACTGATGGAGGTTTAGGGCTGAATACAAGCTGAAGTGAATAGAATTACTATAACCCAAACTATGGTGGCCCTGAAGTTCAACTGTAAAACATGGCCGCAAAAACATCACAAAACGTCAACATTTTTCATGAAATCCAGTTTCTGTCTTTAATAAATATTCCTGCATTTCATGAACTGTTTTTAAATATCATGAAGGAATGTTTAAGTTTTAGATCCACCAATCAGCCTCTCACCTGAACACTAAATGGTTTGTAAAATCACCATCTATTTGGCAAAGTTAAACAGCTTAAGGAGAACTTATACTCTGGACTTAATTATTTAAAGAAAACTGTTTACAAAATGTCATTCTTTAATGAGAGATTGAACTTTCTTTATAGGACAGCTGATCTGGGAGGAGAGAGCGGGGGCTGACATGCAGCCCGGGGCTGAGGCCAGATCCCTGCACATGGGGCACACAACACAACTGGCAGGCTATTAGCGCCCCAGATTGGACATGTTACGAGACCTTTACAGCATTATCAAAACCCTTCAGTTTAAGGTTGTAAATGTTTTTCTACTCTAATCTGGTCATTGTCGTCATGGTAACAGCTCCAGAACGTCTCCACACGTGGATGAAGTTACCGCTCCTATTCGACGTCTTGTTCGAAACAGCAAGAGTATGGCGTCATGCTTCACAGCAGCTTGTCTGATATCTGTCATCAATAAGATTCATCACCAATGCAAAGTACAAGAAAGCAGCAGGTACGTCAGCCAACAGGGTGAAAGTTATAGATTGTACTTTAGTGTGTAATAACGCTGGTGTGTCTCTGCTGCTGACTTTACATTGACTCTGTCAGGGATCCACTTTATGTATTCACTAAACTCTTGATGAATCTTTGTTTACACGGATGTAACTTTGACACCCCGATGTGATAAAAGTTACTAAGTGCGCGCACGCATTTAATGTTCCTCACACACATTTGCATATTGTGATTACAGCTCTGATGCAGAAGAACTCGAACGCAGACACACAGCTCTGTGTTTTTGTTTGTGTCAGAGAAAAGATCTGTTCTTTGGAAAGAGGTAAAGATGAGCACTTCCAGACGTCCTGCGGACACACATTAGAAATCAGGCCATCCACACACACACACACACGCACTGTGTGGATGACTTTAAGTATACTATGCACGCTTTTTTTACGGTTGAAATTGTGGGTTTTATCATAAGTATAGCCTTTTTCCTGTACAATCTTGCTGTGATTCTTCTTTTATGTATACACTTTGCTGACCTGTTATTCTTCAGGCGATCATCAAAGTTTCTTCTATAACAACGATCAAAGGATGTGCAGAGGAATGAAAACCTTCCCTGTGTTGGCTGTGTAACAGTTCTGTCCATCAGAAAATCTAGACAAAATGTTCAGCAGCTTTTTTCCTGTATAAAACAGAACGATCCTGTTCGAGGGTGTACGTCAACAAAGCTGTTTTTACACGATGCAGTCCTTAAAAAATGTCGAGAAAATGTTCAGGCAGGCCGGCCCTGAAATCTTCCTGGCGGCTTGTTTCCACATGTTCCTTATAGCGTGAAGCTTTCTCTGTCTGTTTGCAAATGTTAACAACAGAGGGACATTCTGGTGAAGATTAAACATAATAGTAAAGCCGCTTCCTTATACGTGCACAGAGATCATGTGCATACACAGTCCATGGTCAATAAACATTATCACCTCCTCCGACCCGCTCACTGTGAATATTCCTGAATATTTCTGCTGCGTTCTCACATCAGCTCACCCTGGCTTCATGCTGAAAATGAACTCGAGGCCAGCAGGAAAAGTTGAATGTAAATATTATGTTTTATGTAAGTATTATGTTATGCTATGTTTTGGCATAGCTTGTTGAAAGTCACTCAAAATGACACACTGTCGTCTCCTCTGTTTCTTTGATTCAAACATGTTTTTAGGGACTCGCCGCCTGCTGAAGCAGTTTGGGAGAAAAAGAAAAGGAGAAGCATTTTCATCGAGGTCATGCGTCACTGTTTGTGCCCACAGATTCTGACCTCGGAGGGGTTGATGACTCGGTACGCCAGATGTGTGATGGACTGTCAGAATCAATAAACTATAAGTCACATAATCACAATGAGCTGTGCTCCAACACAAAGGCTGCTAAAAGTCAATGGACATTTGCTCATTTATTGCTCGTCCTCATATTTGTTGGCAAATGTTAAAAACAAGCTTTTCCAAGTACAGTTTTCTGTCATTTATTTTGGTAGTTTTTAAAACAGATTCAAAGCTTACAGGATGCTTCTGAGTATGAGAGTATGTGATTTGTTGGCTGGCAAGGGCAACTGACCCAAAAACAACGCCTTTGCACAAATTCAGACACGATATTCAGAAGTATTCATTAATTTAAGTACAGTATATGCACACTCTGTTTATGTGAATTTTAAGGCAACTGCAGAAGCACAAAATAAATGCAGTGAGTGGAAGGAGCCAGACATGAAGAGAATTCTGCTTTAAAAGGCCGAGGCAACTGCAGTCACAATGAACTCATTCTTTTGCAAAGGACTTGAGTCTTTCACCTTGTTTTCACGTTTTCTTGTTGAGGTAGCAAGCTATATGAAACAGATAAAAGTGTCATTATTGAGGGAGGCAGAAGTTAACTTTCGTAACCTAGCAACAATACGTTCTGAGCGCTCTGTCAGCACAGAAAGCACTGTGACAGGACACAGAGCCTAAAACCTTTGTTTGATTCATTCAGATTAGCATGAGGAGCTTTTGTGTAATCTATTCTCCTTCACATACAGGAACTCCTCTTGTGCCTGTGTTGTTCTTGTCAGTGATTTTAGGGCTCGTATATAAGCATCATTTATAATGTAACATCATGAGGGTAAACAAGCTTTTATTCAAACAGGTGAGCTGTTAAATACAAGAGGAAGACTCTGAGGACAGAGGAGTGCTCAACATTTAAACAGAGGAGCAGAAGCAGACTGTTGTCATGCATATTCAATCAGCTCATAGTGTGTGTGTGTGTGTGTGTGTGTGTGTGTGTGTGTGTGTGTGTGTGTGTGTGTGTGTGTGTTTTACGCGTTTATAAGCAAGACAGAGGAAGTCACAGACAATACAATTGTGAATTGATTATAGCTTTTTGAGTATTTTCGTTAAATTTATGTTCAGATGTATTCATTAACTGAAGTATGTATGTAATGTGCACACTCTGTTTTACAATATGAGGATGGGGAGAAGTTATGAAAGCCAACAATGGAGGACGCCATATCGGTGGTGCTGACTAAATCTACCCAGAAGAAGAGAGGTGAGGCTGAGATGGCCCCCAAGCCTTCTTACAAACAGCCTCAACATGCCCACCGGTCAGTCAAAGAAGATACCCCCTTGAACTCTTGGGCTTGATGTCATCAAAACAGGGGAATGATAAAAACATCGACCCCGCTGTACAGCTTGAACCGATAGAAGTGTGAGCTGTAGCGATCCAAAATTGAGCGTAGCGTTAGTTGAGGCAGCTAAAGTTGTTACACTCTTAATGTCATTTCAGAGTTTGGGCAATAGCTGATCTCATGCAAGCCACGTCATTTGATTGCCAGCTGATTTGTTTCCAAGCATCCTATTGGCCTAATACTTCTCACCTTCTTTGAACTACTTTAGCCTGCCTACTTTCCCTCCTCTGCAAGCTGCATTTGCAACCCTCCACCACACCAGCTTCTTACGCTCTTCTGACTTAATCAGTGTCATGCTACTGTCATTGATGCCTGTTCTGTTTGGGTTTGCTGCTTATCTCCCTGCCTTAAACGTTCCCTGTATGCACTGGGATCGGCAGGAATGTGTGCTGTTCCCGCCTACAGGGTGTTTAAGACCTTTTTAATGCCACCTTTGAATGAAATTTAAGACAGAAAACTGTTACAGTTCAGCGAAGACCCAATTGCAGAATAAACGAGCAGAGGCAGGAGTAAGGCAAAAAACAGAAACTTTACTTAACCCAAGTCATACGGGGAGAAATCCAAAAGGCAATATTCAACTGGCTGGAGACTATGCAGGCACCAACACAAATGACGATCAGACAAATAAGAGGGGAGATTGACCAAGTTTATATATTGAGGGTAATGAGCAGATGAGCAACAGGTGTGTGACAGGATCTAGGAGGTTGACAGATGATTGGCTGAGATGGTACAGGAAATGGGTGGAGACTAAGAATAGGAGGGAAGGCTGGCAGGTGCTGAATGGACGGTGACTAGAGGAGTGAGTGCAGGAAGGCGGGGTATCAGGAGCAGGAAGCTCCAGCAGAATCCATGACAGAAAACACTGTAAACAAAGCCGATGGTTGGGGGTTCCTGCTGTATTACAACTGAAGCATAGCATGTGTGTCACTCAATGAGACGTCAGAGTTGGGCAAGGATCACAATCACGATTTTTTTTTTCTCACATTACAAACTCACAACTCGCACAACTGTTGTTCTCTGTAAGTAGAGCTGTGTGAGGAAGAGGTCGAGAACACGCATAGACAGGAAGTTAGGACACTTCCTCCAGCTTTTGCGGAAAATCGAACCCGGGTTCATCACCAAATATAAAGTTATACAGGCAACAAAGATAGACAGTGAATGTGTCATTTTAAACATCAGTGAACCGTTCTCCTACTAATGGGCGATAAAACACAATTTAATTATGTGACAAAGTTACATATAACTCCTTTAACCTTTGAAATGTCAACTTCAGCTGTGTTTGAAGTGGATCTGTGTGTGTGTGTGTGTGTGTGTGTGGGTGCGTGTGTGTGTGTGTGTGTGTGTGTGTGTGTGTGTGCGCGCGCGCTTCTCCCCTCTCATGTACAAAAGGTCATTGTCACCGTGACTGTCTTAAAGTTCAGGTAGATTGTCTTCACTGGAAGTCATTCCTGAGGAAAGTGTGGTCAGTGAAGTTATTTTTTAAATTAGCAGTCTTTAAACATGACTCAGCGTGGAGGGATAACATGGGCGGTATTTCAGCTTTGTTCCAATCTAAAGTTTTCAGTGTTAAATTAAAGGCTGTCCCCCACTGTTCAAAATGTAAGAGCTCACACATGAGGACAAAAAAATTATAGATTAAATAGCAGAAAAATTCACAAAGAGAAAGTTAAACTTTGGATAAAGTCGTGGACGGCTTACAGATGATCATGTCACAGAGCGAGCTGGAGGTGAGTAAAAGCATGTATTACTATGTAAATTATACATAGACAAAGAAAGTAAAAATACTCCGTCCCCAATACAAAACATGGGAAACTGAATTTTCTGGCAGGCTTTCCAGGAAGGGAGGACGTATGATAATTAAAACTATGATCAAGGGATGTAATTTACAGAGGCTACAGACCTCAAAACATCAACTGTTACATGTCCACTCTGTCTTCCTGTCCCCTTTTTAGAGGTCCTTTCAATAAAGACAGAACCACTGTGCAATAACTCTTCCAAATATATCTGATAAAGCAGCTTGTTCAAGTCTGCTTTAAGGTATGAAGGTCAGATGTCCCAGTTTGGAGACCTGTTAGCTCAGATCACAACCTGGATATCAATGATAGATACCAGTCGTCTTTCAGGTGTGGAGCGCCTTACCATCTGTCTCCACTAAGGGACAGTTTCACTTAATCTCCCCAGTCACTCTAAAGTCGGCTGAAATCTGTTCTACTACGGCGCTATGAACCCAAAATAAACAGATTTTACTGTTATGTTGTAGCGACCCCATAACATTCTCAAATCAATCATCAGCACTACCCCAGAGATCAGACGACTATTGGCTCACTTTTCACAGATGATACATGTCACAGACGCACATCCACTGAAGACAGAAGTCCATTCAATTTCCTTAAATTAAAGACAGTAAAGTCAAGGAAAGTGAAGATGGTTCCTGCTGGAGCTGGTTATTCATTTTTCCTTTCATTTAAAGTCCGTGTTTTGTTTGTCTCTTGTCCTCTGAAATAACCAGGATTATTTTTCCGTGGAGTTCCTCCTGGATCAGCGCTGAGTTATCGGATTGCAACAGCTGTTGTTACAAAGACGTGGACGACAGACTGGATTTATGACAATGACAATTTTGTTTGTTTTCATTTTAAAAGCCTTTTGGGCATTAAATTGTAGAGTTGTTTTTTTGTTTAGAACTGAACTGAATATAACGGTGAATTGAATTAAATGAACTGCTTTTGTGTTTGTTTGTGGGCTGAATGAAAAGCATTGAATGCATTGAATGGATTTCTGAACCTTTAGAATGAACTCTTTTGTTTTGTCCCTGTTTTCCCCTTTTTTGAGAACAAAAAAAGGAAACTGAATTTATTCTGATTGTTTCATGTGTTGACTTTAAAAAAAATCAACTCACAAACCCTGACTTCAGTAATGGCTTAAAAATACTGGCACCGCAGCACATGGTCAAATGAAGTTAACAAAAACAGGCTGAAAGATGTTGAAATAATTACATCACAACAAGGATTTGTGAAAAGTCTGAATTTTGTCAGCAAGACGTCTTTAAAAACGTTTGGTTTTGAACAGGTGGAGTCTGGACAATCTTCATGTTACTTCAAGAAAAGCTCCCTGCAGACGTCTGTCAGCAGGGAGCTTTTCCTGACATGGTTTTATGACTCCTTAGTGATTGATTCAGTCGGGAAAATGCAGACCTGCGTAAATCACAAATTTGTGTGATTCATGTACCTTGAGTTTGGTAATTTACAGCCCAGTATTGACTTTGTGTGTTTATGTGCCCTATTAGAAATTCTTGTTATTGAGAAACATTTACAGAAAAAGGCTTCCAACATATTGAGCGTCTGTTTTTTAAAGTATAACATTATGAAGAGATTCTGTCAATGCGTTTCTACCTTCTTCTCTTCAATCATGTTTTTCTCCCGAGGTTATCTAACTACACCTATTATTTTCATCAGCAATCACACTAAATGCTCTGTCAGGGTCCTTGATGTGTGGCTGGACCCTCAAATGCATTATCTGACCCCGACACAAAGACTCCATTTACACCTGTTTGTAAAAATGCCATCAAACCCATTTTCTGGTTGTTTGACACCTCCGTACATCCATCCATCCATCTAGTCAATCCTCCATGCAATTTTCAAAGAGGACATTATTTACTTTTATCTTTTCCACTTCCTTTCGATCCAGTCGAGTTACACTGACTTTTTCCTCAGCTCTCTCTTTACTGTTCAAATAAGTTGACAAATGGTTCATGTGTTATTTAGCATAAATGTATTTGAGTAACATCGAGGGTTTGCCATAAAATGAACTGATTAAAAGCATCTGAGTTTAAAAAAAACAAAACAAAAAACAAGTCGGAGACATATTCAAACTGAAGACATCTTCTGGTTAAGTTAGACTACCAACCTCAAAGAACAATAAGTTTGAAAAGGATTTCTTTTATTATTATTTTTTTACTTTTTGAACTTAAATATAAGACCTCAATGAAAAAATGAAACCAAATGTATTTTAATTTTAGACATAAACATGATATTGGGATGTGCAATTTACTGAATTGTTTAACATCCATCCACTTTGTTTGTCGGCACCAAAACTACTGTACTGCACTAATCCATTCAATTCAATTATGAATGCTCTTATGTTGGCCATTGATGCCCGTCAAATTCTGTGCTTGACATGCACCACTGCCTCCAGCCCATACTGTAGCTCCAGATAATGGGCCTTGATCTACTACCCAGATATAAACTTAGACTTAAGACTTAATATGTAGTGGCAGTAAGTTCTCAGTCAGCTAATGAACGTATTCATTTGCTTTTGTAAACATTAAACAGAGACTAACATTATATGTTTCACTTATATGTGTGAATCAATAACACAGCAATGCTGCGTAAATACCTTGAGACGACGAATGTGATAATAGTAACAGCCTTTCCACATATAAAGCCTACGAAGTGATGTTTTAAAGGTACAATAGAAATACATTACTTATTTGTATTTCAGTTGTTAAACATAATACTTCATTTTGGCCAATATCATTTGTTTTAACCTCTCAGTGACGTGTCGACCATTTGTCTAAAATCTTCACTTTTAGAGCAAATGTCTCAGTGTTTATTGAATCAGTCCTATATAAGACAAGTAAGCTTAAAGTCACTGATCTGGTCATTTACGATTTTCTGGCAGGCTACCTTGTAAGAAAATGTGTCCGTGCAGGTTTCATTTCATTGTTAAAGTAAGCTTTTGTTTATGGATCTATGGAATTAAAAACCTTGAATCCTCGGCAGAGATGGAGGGAAATGAAGTGTTTTGCTCTCATCAGCGAGGAGACATTTTGAACCTGTCAGTATTGTTGATTTTTGTGATGACACTTTTACCCTTTTGAGTATACACTGATGTATGCAGTCCCATGCTCGCACCTCGAGTGTTTGCATACAGATTATTACACACACTTAAATGCATTGAACATGTCTGAGTGTGTGTGTGCAAATGTGTGATGACTAATGTCTAAATGAGGAGCATGCTGCATAAACAGATGAGGACTGCACTCCACTTCACTTAAAGCCTGTGGCAGGAGGTTCACACCTACACACATCCACCAGCATCAGTAACACAAACCAGCACGCTGGGTAAAACAGCCACACCAAACAACTCAGAGGAACACAACACAGCATGTAGGAAATGCTCTGCAAAGGACATGCTGTGATTAGAAAGAACTCAATCTTTGAAGTGTCCAGATTCAGGTCAGAGTTCAGAGTCAAGATGAGGCCACAGAGGGTTTGTGAAGATGTAGCTTCGGTAAAACTCACACATTCTGGTTAATCACTGATGGCCGATGGATGACCAATCCTGGTTTGTTTGGCCCTCCCAAAGGGCTTGTGAAGAGTAAGGCCCCCTCTCCACCTACTGTGCTTTCCGAGCGAGTCTTAGATCGATGGTATTACACGATCAGACGTGGAGCAAAAGGATATGGGTACAAGACACAGGCGGCAAAACTAATATTATACATTTGGTAAAGAGCGCCGGTGACAGGCAGATCACTCTGAAAAGAACACTTGGCGCCATGCCTTTTTTATTTTATTTTTAAGATTTTTTTTGTTTTGTTGCATTTTGCCTTTTTTTATAGAGGGAGGAAAGTGGACAGAGGCAGAAATCAGAAAGGGAGCCACAGGCCAGATGCGAACCCGAGCCGCCCGAGTGAGGACAATAGCCTCGATGCATGGGGACGTGTGTACTGCCGCTGCGCCACCAGCGGCCCCACCATGATTGTTTTAATTATTACTGTACTCTTTATATTAAAAAACTATTTTAAACACAATTTTGTGTTCTGTGGTTTTATCAGGAGGAGAAACAATTATTTGTTTTGTCCTGTTTGTGTTTGATTCAACAACAGCATGAACAAATACTTCACGCCTTCATATTACGAAGTCGTGACCATATACCGCTCTCTCACTCGCACACACACACACACACACAGATGTGATGTCATGGTTTTCACCCGGTCTTCTCATCAGTGTGTGTGTGTGTGTGTGTGTGTGTGTTTTGAAAAAAAAGATGATGGGTTTCACTGAGGTCTTGATGGCACTGACCTATCATTACTGTCCTCCACCTAATTGACCATGTGCATTTGTTTAAAATTGTGGCCACTATCTGACATCGGGAGCAGAGCATATTTTTCCTGTTTTCCTGCGATGCAGTTGTCATTTTTATCTCCAGCACCCAAGTTGTGAAAATAACAAATTTACAAACCACAAACCAAACCATGTTTGCTTCCAGTGATGTGTTGATCATATAATGACGTGTGGATAGCTTATAAGTTGTATAAACATGGACAAAGTCTGAGGAAATGCTGTCTTAACTTTACTTTCAGTAAACCTGACACAGAGACACATCAAACAGGCTCACCTGCTGTTGCCATGGGGATTTCAGATGCTATCTGTCAGTCTGTGCAATCAGTAAAATAAAGCCCATCATTTGAGGAATCTGCTTGTGGCTCTGTTCTCAGTGAGTTTCTGCAGTCGTACGACAAAAGTATCAATCAGGACAGAAAATCACCCTACTGTTCTGAAGCAGCTGATGGGCTGTCATTACTCCCTGTACACTGCACAACCAACGACCTCTGAATGGGCTGAAATTAGGCCCGACTTCAAAATTAGTCTCTGCTCTAAATTTGGTTGAAATTGTTGAGCTTTGATTGTTTTAATGGGGCCCTCTGTGTTTGTGTTTGTGTTGTTTAGGGTTTTTCAAGTCACCTTGTGCATGTTGGTTTTCTTAGAGAAGGGAGAGAAGAGACTCAGGTTCAAATTGAACAAACCAGAAAGTTTAATGAAGCAAGGAAATACAATGCAGATACCGAGGGGCATCGTCTCAGCTGAGGGTCGACATCGCTGACTCGCACGTCAACTACCAAAACCAGAGAGTAGACAAGGAATGTAAGAAATCACAGGATTATATACAGTCGTAAGGTGCCTCCTCTAAAATGTTTGTGTGCTGTGTCAGCAGAAGTATGAGCAGAGGTGGGGTGATGTTTGTGTGTTAGTGTCTGATCAAGAAAGTGTCCTTGAAGTGTTGCACCTGGAGAAGACAATAGAGAGTCTGTGCTGCAAGCTTAGAGCAAAATAAAAGGAAGAGGCACATTGACCGAAGAAAATAGTTTTAACAGTACAGTGTTTTGATAAATGGTTATAGTGTGTATGTGTTTGTGCCCATGCGTGTGTACACACAGATTTAAATGTTTTAATTAACTTTAACTGTCATTCATGTGCTAAACACATTTTATAAGCATAATGAAAAAATAGCTGTCATTTTTTAAATTAAAATTCAGCTTTTAATCTCATCTGATAAAAAGCCATCCAGAACATCTAAAGGTGTGCTAACTTTGGCTTATTTAATTAAAGCAATGCAGTGACACAGTGGTTAGACAAAAGGTTAATGTGGGGTGGAGGATGACGTCCTCCTGTGTGAAACAAAAATGAGTGTTGAAGAGGTGTTGATCCCTTGACCTGACGCGATGTTAAAGTCAGACATTCGAGGCTACAAGAGTCAGAATACTGAGCGGAGGAAGAGCAGGGGACCCCCTCGAAAACAAGATGGTTCATCTCAAGTTGTTATCCATCAATAAACCAAATTTCTCACGGGTGCGTAGAGAAGCAAAAGGCCGCTGTAGCAGAGAGTGAAACAACACCATCCCGTGCTACAGTTCAAAGAGTAACCATAGTAACTGGGATCTTGCAGATGGAAACAAAGGCCGCTCTGTTTAGTTTGAAAATATGTCAAAATATAATCATTTGTTGTAACTAAGACAACCACCGACCCATTTAGTTAACATGGTCAGTAACAGATAATATTACAGAAAGGTTCCTTAAAAAGACCTTTTTTTTTTTCTGTCCAATACTTCAACACCCAGAATGCACCAGGCAAAAGGTCTTTTTCAGGAACCGTTCAGTAATATTGACAGACGCTTAAAATGTGACAAAATGAGTCACAGTGACCTAAAGCTCAAAATTGAGATTTTGTTATCAATGGAATTATAAGAAACTTTGCTATAAAATGATATTCCAGTCAAAGTCATATCTTGAATGGTTGTCAAGACACATTCATTGAAGTATTGTCACCCACCATCTTTTTTACAACTGAAAACCCAAGAAAATCGGGTTTAATTTTTTTTTTTTCCAGTTTTTTGTTAATATCTTTACAAATCCTGAGCATCCAAAGAAATGCACTCATGACTTTAGGCTCAAATTCACAACGACATTTTGATACTTTGATGCTATTAAACAAAACTGAAGCTTAAAATGATATCAAAATATCTATTTGAATCAATATTAAGACAATTTAACAAAGAATTATGTAAAATAAAACATTTACAAAGTTTGTGTAGAGGTGCTACGCCTCGAGAGAAGAGTTTGTCATTGTTAGTGTCTGAGAGAGAGAGAGAGAGAGAGAGAGAGAGAGAGGGAGAGAGAGAGAGAGAGAGAGAGAGAGAGAGAGAATACAAAGCAGAAGAAAGGTGTAAGGTGTTACAAGAGATAACAAGAATGGCTTTAAGAATGACAGTCAATCACTCTGCTTTACAAAGACTTCCCCATCTTCCCTCCCAACGAGCTGTGAGACGTTAACTTCAGTCTGGGAACTTCTCTAACTTCTTTTCATCGGCAACATCATCCAGACACCATCTTTGGATAGCTTCACCAGGCCGAACGCCCAATTTAGATTGTGTGACCTACTGAAAGGAAGTTCAATGACTCCATTTAAAGGAAACCATGACACACTCTCCATAGCAGGTATGTTGAACAGTATTGTTCTTGTTCTGTCCAGGAAAGATATCTCTATGTAGCTGGAGCTGCTCCATGCCATATCAGGTGAAAAAATGATCAAGAACGACACCACAACATTTGATCCTTTTGTGATGCACATTCATCAACGAGGTAGCTGACTTGCCTTGGAGTGGCCTCATCGACAAGCCACACTTTCGAGGGGTCAGAAAGCACATGGGACCAGGCTGAAGCAGGTCAGAGGGGAAATGCACCTGCTGTGTAAAATCGAAGGAGAAATGCATTGTGATGTCTCGGGGGCATAAGTCGCAAGGTCAGAGTTCATGAACGCTGTTGTACTTCACAGTTTTGCTTTCCGAATCCTTTCCTGATACGGTGACTGTTCTACGGTCACTTTCATCAGGTGGTCGTTCTGATTCCTGCAGCGATCGCATTTCTCTGCCTCCGTTAGGTTGGTAGACTTAAAGATGGAGGTTACAATGCATAGATCAGTATGCCAAATGATGTTTATTCAGTACAAGATTATCGTTTCAGCACACAGACAATGCTAACTACCTCGTGCCTTAATTGCCCAAAAAATGCACAAAAAAAACTTGTTTTTGTAATGAGAGGGCAGCAACTTCATATCAAAGTGTTTGTTTCCAGGGACGTGACCAGGAGGAACCAATGTGAAGCTCTGTGAACTTAACGATGAAGGAAACAACATGACAGATGTCCTCACGTGTGAGCAGTCTATATTTTTCAAGCGTGTTGATATTTTGGACAGTAGACATCATGACGTTTCAGGGAATACCAGGAACACAGGTAAATCCTCGGTTCAGACAGGGGGACGGGAGACACCAGTGTTAGAGTGCATTTTTGTGTGATTTAAAAGTTGTAAGTCAACTTAAATACGGAGAAAGGAGAGCATGCTACTTTCAAAATCATGCTAGTTTTCGAAAATTACCAACTAAATTCAGCAAACAGAAGCATCACTTTAAGGATGATAACTTCACCTCACTGTTTCTGTTTTTGTGTATTCTCTTGGTGTTTGTTTGTTGGTTACTTTGATTCTCTATAATCCATACAGTTTAGTGATATCATGACAACATAATTTGATATGATACGAGTCAAAATCAAAAAATAGAAATAATGTTTCTTTTTTTAAGATTTATTTTTGGGCATTTTTAGCCTTTATTATAGAAGGAGAACAGTGGATAGGGTCGGAAACTAGAGCCACAGGTCAGACACGAACCCGGGCCGCCTGTGCGAGGACTATAGCCTCGCTACATACCGTATTTTCCGCACTATAAGGCGCACCGTATTATAAGGCGCACCTTCAATGAATGACATATTTTAAAACTTTTTCCATATATAAGGCGCACCGCATTATAAGGCGCTACAGTAGAGGCTTGGGTTACGTTATGCAAATGCCAAATTATCTAAAAAGTCGTCAAAATATCAGAAAAAAGAATAACATGCTCACAGTGGTAGTGCTCCCGTTTTATCCACAGTGCGGTTCACAGGAATATCAAAGGTGAGTGGAACCTCGTCCATATTGATGATATGCCCTGGCCGGATCTTTTTTTCAGTAATCTTGTTTCTGCAGTTTGTGCGGAAAGTGGCCAGCTTTTCTTGGTAGTCAGCTGGCAATTGCTGTGAAATAGTAGTTTGTGTGCGGATGGAGAGATTACGTCTTTTCATAAACCGAAAGCACCAAGAAGGACCGCCTCTAAATTCATTGATGTTAAGTTCGCGTGCTAGCGCTGTTGCCTTCATTCGAATAGTGATTGTACTGACGCTTCTACTTGTTGCTCTCTGTTCAACAACCCATTGTTCAAGTTTGTCCTCTAACTGCAGCCATCTCGCTTTGTTCCCGCGGAAACTCTGTTTAGTCTTCTTTACTTGGCGCAGCTCGTCTTCTTGCTTCCTCCACTTCCGCACCATTGATTCGTTAATGTTAAACTCTCTCACTGCTGCTCTATTCCCGCGTTCTACTGCGTGACTGATCGCCTTGAGTTTAAACTCTGCATTGTAAGCGTGTCTCTTAATAGGAGCCATTTCAGGGTCTTTACACAAACACACAAACGTTTTATATATCCCAGCATGCATCGCGCACTACTTCTTCTACGGAGGGAAATTGAGTCGGCGGCTGCTTACCGTAGTTGCGAGACCTGTTGTGGCTCAATATTGATCCATATATAAGGCGCACCGGATTATAAGGCGCATGGTTTGTTGAGTAATGTCAGAGTTTAAAACTGTACTAGCCTATGTTGACAACAACATGCCCTTAAAATCCCAATGAATGGATCATGATCACTCATGTTCTCTTTAATATGACAGATAGGACTTAAGAGAGAAACAAATCCAAACCAGGAGTCTAGATGTTTCTCAGAACCGACAAGGGTTCCTTTCTCCACTGGGACCCTGTGACCCAGTATGTGTATTTATGTACAGGAGCGGACAGTTGCTGTTGACCTACATGAAGCTGGGTCTGAATGACCAGCCAATCAAAGAGCAGATAAAATAAGAAAACACAGGTGGGTTTTCAATAGCACAGAATCATTCAACATTAAACACACAATCATCCCAAAAGAAAACATGTTTTTTTCTCTCAAACACAACAAGAACTCTGTCAGACGGCGACCTCCTGATGAACGCTGTTTGGACAAAATGCTTCTTTTCTTCCTCAAACAAAGTCCCTATTTACAACTGAGAGAGAGCCTTTACTCTCTTCTGGTTATTGTTGTGGCACTTTCCGGAAATGTGTTCTCGCAGTATCTGATGAAAGCTCCCAGAAAAATGATGTTTACTACCTGTTCTCTGTTCTTTTATTACAACACACTGAAGCCGGCTGCTTTCAGGCAGTACGAAGGGTACCAACGTCAGACATCAGGATATGCTGACACACACGAATACACTCATGCACACGCAAACACACACATACACACACACACACACACACCGGCAATGCGGGGTATCTCTTCCCTGCAGTGAGTCAAATAACATGCAAAACAGGGAAAATCCCCGTCATTTGAATCATCATTTACAGTCAAAATCAGATCTCATTTACATGCCAACTAAAAACTTCTGTTCCACGTTTTGACTGTAAATCACATTAAAGGACTCTTGCTAACTTAAACAAAGAGGAGTCAGAAGATAAACCACTTCTGCCCAGAGGCCGTCGTGTAGAGGTGTCTGCATGGATGACCCCCTGACCCCATTACAACAGGTAACACACAATCACAAAACATTTGTACACAGTCACAGTGACTGAATGTTAAAGGTAGGCCTCAGAGTGCAACGACAAATCACAAACAACTCTGCTCCTCCCCCTCACAGACATTAGTTGACAAACATAGGGCAGTGAAGCTAAAGAACCATGTCAACTGACAAGCTACAGCTATAGTAGCAGCTTTAGCACAAATGGTGTCTTGTGGCTAAATGGCTACAAGAGGGACATTTGTTACATGCTAGCTGAGATAGATTTGTAACGCACAAAGGAACTTCAGTTTGCCATAGGCGAGAACTCAGTCTGAACCAAACAAGGGGAGTGAACGAAAATGCAGTGCATACGTTATAGAACATTAGCATTGCTAACAACACCATGCTTTAGTTAACATCTCATGCCTGTGCTAAATGTGGTTACACATTGTTCCGATCGATGTGCCAGTTTAATCTGACACAAGACAAGAAACATAAGCTCCATTTTATAGATTAAAACAGTTCCTATTTGTCCACTGTCCTGTTGTTTACTTGGTGACCATAGTGAAGCATTAGGCCGGTTGCTGTGACAACTGACCAGAGCTGCAGCCCAAAGTAATGGTACACAACATTTGGCAGTTTTTGGTGCAATTGACCAAGTGTTGTGTGAAAGAAAACCAAACAGCAACAATGTTACAACTTCCCCCCTGAATCGCACCGAGTGCTGCGGACTTCATGTGTGAAAGCGACCTTCGAAACAAACTGATCATTGTATTTTCAAAACAACGCTGTTTTGTGCAGCTCTGTCCTCTAAAGTATGTTAAATTGTAGTTTGAACTACTAGCTGACCTGCGTGTTATCTGTGAAGACTTGTGGTCTGGAAGAAAGCTAGGGTGATGAAAAAGAAAGAGATGGAAGTGAGCTCAAGGACAAAGTAGAAAGAGTTGGATAGAAGGAGATTAAAGAGAAGATGTGGGGGGCGACGAGACTGAATGAGACAGAAGGGTAAAAAGAAACAGGAAAAGGATGAATATGAAGAGAAAACAAGGAAAGGCCATAAGAGCATGAACATATTGCTTAAAGGACAGAAGAGGAGGAGACGGAGAGTGGGAGCAGAAGCTGGAGGGACTAAAGGGTTTCAGCCGGTTGGAGGTCTGAAGCTGCAGCTGAGAGACAACATGTCTGAGATCCCAGAGGCACAAAGAGTCGTGACCTGATCTGACAACACACCCGAGCATACAGAGGGGAGGTTGGCTCCCTGCATCACAACAGGTCATATCATATCCACTCATTTATGACCCAATATATGCATAATGTGTACTTGTATTGATCCATTGTTTCAGGCCTTTTACTGCAGTATCACAAAATGTTGTATCAGTTTGGCACCCGGTCGTCTCTCCCTTAAAAACCTTGATTTCTGCTAAAAATATGTTTTTAATGTTTTGGTATTTTAATGCAAACGCTATTATGGTTTCCAGTCTCTGAAATGGTTCAAAGGCTGCATTTGTTCTGCTAACCAAGTAAACTCCCTTTCACTTTCTGCATGTCACTATCTGTAAATCTTAGTTATTAACCACATCTTTTCCTGGGAGCTCCTGCCTGAGCGTCATTGTCACGATGGAGTCTAAACCCAAAGCCTTTGTACATGTACTTTCTGTATTGTTAAATAAATAATTGTATATTCTCAATAAAGTCTCCTCTGATTGTAATGAGCATTTAGCAACGCATCGTAAAGTTACTGTACAGTGGAAAGGAAAAATGTCCTAACGGGCACTACATTTTCTTTTCTGGGTCAACATTTATGTTATCTCTGATTTGTTAAATATCACGGCCACAAAAGAGCCAAAAACATAACTCAAGATCTGTTGAACATCATTTTTTAAGGGAAGCATGTCTTTCAGGTGCTCGTCGGTGTGACTCAGTCCTCATGAACAAAATACGTTGGTCGAAAAATAATAATAATACACAGGCCTACATCCCAGTGCAGAGTTCAGATTTAAAAAATAACCATGAAAGGAAAAGTTAGGTAAGGTCTCTTTGTGACTTCAAGGTTAATAAAAAAAAAACCTCAGTGAGTTCAGGCCGAGACCAGAGAGACACATCTATTCATTAAAAACCTCAGGTCGATTGTGGTAGGAAGCAGGAACAAAATGACACAAATTATCGAAATTACTGCGGCTCCATTTATCGCGTTATCTTGTCATAACCTCCAGAATATGTTTGTGTAATTGTAGTTCATGGAGGTCAGAGTTGAAACTAAAAGTGATGAAGGTGGTCTTTGGGGAGTAAAACGAAAAAGAGAAGAAAAAAAACAGTGCACTAACACGATTAAACATTCAGACCAGTTTATGTTTAGAGGAGGCTGGGAAACAGCATGCTTCACAGTTTGCCCTGTCGCCTCTAAAGACACCATAAACCATAGCCAGGGAAAGGATGGGCGATATTTACAAAATAAGATGAAAGAACATAGATGGAGAAAAGGTCAATGGATGAAAACCTTCAAATAAAAACTTAATTTTGCAGAAATGAAAGGCCTTGTCTTTGCCCAGAACATTGTTCCTCATAGATCATTCATTATAATTAAGAAAAGTTGAGACATTGTGGTTTTACTTTCACTCAACAAAAGTCTGAAGTGCCACAAAAGGTAGTTTTCAGTATGTCAACAATGACACACGTTACATGTGGAGTACATCAAGGCAGCTATTGAGGGCCGATAAATGTTTTCTTTTGTTATTATTGAGCCCCTTTTTTTTCTTAAAAAGGTCCAAAATCACTTAGGACTGGGAGGACTTCAAGAGTATATGCAGCTGTTTTCCACAACTCAACTCAACTCAACTCAACTTTATTTATAAAGCACTTTAAACAGCCGTAGCTGTGACAAAGTGCTGTACATACATGAAGAGCACAAAACATAAAACATAAGTAAAACACTAACAGGGTTAAAACAATAAAAACAATGAAACACTAAAACAAGAGTCTCACGCTGGGTTGAAAGAATAAAAATGTGTTTTAAGATGAGTTTTAAAAATGGACAGTGAGGGGGCGTGTCTTATGTGCAGTGGGAGGTCGTTCCAGAGTTTGGGACCGGCAGTAGAGAAAGCTCTCTCCCCTCTGAGCTTCTGCTTAGACCTCGGTACCTCCAGGAGCAGCTGGTCAGCTGACCTGAGGCACCGGGCAGGAGCGTAGGGATGGAGCAGCTCAGAGAGGTAAGGTGGGGCGAGACCAATTAAAGATTTAAAAACAAATAAAAGAATCTTAAAATGAACTCTGAAGTGCACAGGCAGCCAGTGGAGGGAGGCCAGAATGGGAGTAATGTGCTCCCTCTTTCGTGCTCTGGTTAGGAGGCGAGCAGCAGCGTTCTGGACTAACTGGAGACGTGTGAGGGACTCCGAAGTAAAGTGCGTTGCAGTAATCCAGCCGAGATGTAATGAAGGCGTGGATTAATGTTTCAAAGTGCTTGTGCGAAAGAAAGGGCTTCACCTTTGCCAGCCGCCTTAGGTGAAAGAAGCTGGACTTTACAGCTGCACTAATTTGCCGATCCAGTTTAAAATCACTGTCCATCTTAAAGCCCAGGTTTGAGACTGTCGGCTTCATATAGTGTGCCAAAGGGCTTGTGAACTGAAGTTAAAGTAAGTGGTACTGAAGTGATATTGATATATAACATTGAGAGCAAAAGGAGAAGAGGTGTGTCAGCTGTTGAAGTCTTCCCTCCAGATGTCATCAGACAGGTTCTTAACTTTTTTTTTCTGTTGCATTACTGTTCTGGTCCAGTGTTTTAATGAAAGACTACTGACTGACTCTTGCACAGAAAGCTATATGCTATATTATCTCAGAATATAATATAAACATGCTCTGCAAAAGGCAAAATCCCTCCTGTCAGTCAGTGCTCCGCCCCTTCGAGTTGAGTTTCAGCTACTTCCTTCTGGCTCTCAATAACATACAATACATCCCAGTCCATCTGTAAGAAACTGTGCCCACCCCACACAGAACAACAAAGTATTCACCCCACTGTTAAACTCAGCAAACATGATCCTCTCCATACAACGTCACGTGATATCATTCATTCTATTCCTTATCTACAGTTTATCGACTGACACATAGACATATATGCTCACACTCGTGCTTTAACAGCACAGTAAAACACAAATGGAGAATAGAGTCAGCGTCTAAACACACAACCATAAGGAGCGCCGTGTCTGACAGTGAACACAACACTAACTTTTGTGATGTAAAAACACACTGCGTTTTTAACAACAACAAATAAAAATTCACCACAATTTATACAGCTGACTCTGGAAACGTGCCAGACTGTGTTCTTTTTAGAAACAATAAAACCACTTTTAAGCATGCTGCTGTGCTAAGCAAGCAAAAATGAGTTCACTTACACACACACACACACACACACACACACACACACACACACACACCCACAACAAACACGCACACAGTTTTTGACTGACACTGCTGGTTAATCTTTATTGAGGCTCTTGTTCCTGACAAATAAGTGTTGGGAACAAACAGAGCGCTGCGCGGTGATGTTGGCAGAACACCTTCTCTTAATTAAAAAGCTCGTCTTTGTTTCACCTGAGACATGATAACACCTATCTGTGAGGGGGAGATAAGAGGGGAAAAACTGTTTCTGTGTGTGTGTGTGTGTGTGTGTGTGTGTGTGTGTGTGTATGTGTGTGTCTGTGTGTGAGTACAATATAAAACTTAGAGTTAATAATGCAGAGCTCTAAATAAACATACATTCTCCGTAGATAGCTACTGAAGGTAATGTATTAGGCACACTTACAAAGCCCGTAATGAAAACAGATGACAGTAAAGGTCTGTGTGTCTATTAAAGAGAAAATACTGATAGAAAATGTGACATGGGGATGAAATGTGTCTGCACTGTTTAAATAATTAAAATGTCAGGCTGCTGAAAAACAAATTATTAAGCACAGATGTTACTGTTGAACTGTTCTTCCTGATGACTGCAGACACAAAGTTAGCCAAGAGGTGTAGGTCTGTTCACGTCAGTGTCCGCACAGGCAGCCAACCCTGTTCTATGATGATCTTTTATTTCTTTCTTAATTCTGATCGAAGTCATCATGTTCCCCCTTACTCCATGGTACATTGTGGAGTTCCTCAGATGTCAGTATTGGGACCAATATCATTGGTCTCTACATTTCTCAGCCACATTATATAAAGACACAATATGTCATTTTACTGCTAAACTGGTGACACTGTTATTTCACCCAGTAGAACCAAGGATTATAAGAAGAATCAAAGTTATTCATATGTGTTAGGTCGAGTTCTAGCATGACTTTATTAAAGTCAGAGTTGTTATGGTATCAGTAAGTTGAACCCATAAATGCAGAGACTGACACAGGATTAAAACGCTTCACGTTCAATGTTCAACAGAAACACAAACATGCAGTGAGGGCAGGGAGCTGGCTGGCCAGAAAAACTCCACAACATCACTCTGAAAGCTCCAGCGAGGAAAACTGAGGCACACCAGCGAACGTGAACAAAAAAGAACACAGGTAAGTACAAAGACTAATTAGGTGCACAAAACATATCCAAACAGCTCAGTAAACGTGCATCCGACCCATATCCGAGCGTTCACGAAAACTAACGATCTGTCAGAGGAGAAATGTGGAGACAATCTTCATATTGGTTTGTATATTGATTTGACTTATGATTAGTTACTGCTTCTACTATGTATTTATTTACTTACTTTCATTTTGTGTGTGTGAAGAAGATGAACACATTTATACATTATTGTTTGTGGAGACGATTTGCTCTTATTTGATGTTGATTCAGAACGAGAAATTGTAATAGGACTATAAAACCTTGTTTATAAAAAAAAGGAAAAGAGATGCAGATCAAAGTTAGCACTGCAATAATTTGCCTTAAACAACTTTAAAACAATCTTAAACCCAGAGATAAACTCTGAACGTGATGCTGATGTTATAAAACCATCAAAGTGAAGGATCCTGGTAGTTTATACAGCCGAGCTTATATTTACATTCACACCTTGGGGTTATTAGGATTATTTCTCCGGAAAGATTTCTAGATTAACTTTTTGTAGTCCATTTTCTGAAAACTGTGGTTTCAACACTGCAGACCTAACCAGCTGCTGACCTCACATTATTATTACGTTGCCTAGTGGAAATGAGGTTGGATTGTCAAAACAACGCAATCACCTTTTCCTAAGTCCTTTGTGAAGTCTCCTAACACCTTTCCTTAACAGTATGATGTTTTCACGAGTTGATAGGAGGGATAAACCGAATGCAGCCCAGGTTCTTATAGAGGAGATGACTGCTGAGTGGAGTCAGGTGTGCCTCACCTGCTGAGTGGAGAAGCCAGCCCCAACCCCTGCCACTCACATGCCTGCAGGAGACAGGAAACAGAAAGGGGAGGGGGAGAAGGAGAACAAATACAAAAACCCAACAACAGAGGAGTCAGTATATGAAGAATTGAAAGTGGCTGCATTATAGGTTTGGAGTAATTTACTTTGAGCACCCAGCTCAAGGTAAAGAGTTTGGTTCATTATTAGCTTCCGTCAAGCAGTTAAACATTGTAAATCATCTGTATTTCCACACAGATAATTTCACTGCTATAATGTATTTGGCTTTATTTTATGTTTCATTTTTGCTAGTTAAAATATGTCTGTGTTGTATAAGTGGTGTTGTTGTTAATATGCTCAATGCACACAGACCTGAGGCCTGTAGTATGAAGCAGGATTTGAGCTTAGGGAGGTAACTTCAGGGTTAACTCTGGGTTTTCAGTCCTACAAGGGTCGATTACTTCTTACCTGGGTATGTCACCATGGTAACTTATGCTGCACACCTAACCTGCTCCGGATCAGGTTATGTTGGAGATAAGAGATCAAACTGTGAAGATCTCCGCCCACTGACCAATCAGTGACATTGATAAAAAGAAGAAACAGTAGTTATCATAGACAGTTGATGAATTAACGATGGGACAAATATAAGCTGCAGTTTTTACTCACAGATTTTCCTTTTCTTTGTCCTTCCTGCATTTGTTACTGCAGCTGTGTCTCTCTGGAGCCTGTTTGTCTTAACGTATTTATATTGTTAATATAGGTTGTAGTTTATGTAAATATGACATAGATATGACAATCTGCTGACTCCCTTCGTAGTATAGGCCTCTGAGGCCTGTATTAGTGAAGTGAGTTCAACATGTCCAGGGTCTCTTTGGGTGATCTGGCTTCACTAACCCTGACATAAGAGATCGTGATTATCAGTCCTCAGAAGCTGGTTATCAATCTGATCTTTTAACCCAGCGTTACCAAGGAGTGTTCATGTAAAAGGGGCGGAGTTAGTGTCATTTACCCTATCACAATCATCACTGTGTCTGCCGTCAGCAGATCGTCATATCTACAAACATTATATTTACAAAAACTACAAACTATATTAACAATATAAATATGTTAAGACAAACAGGCTCCAGAGAGACACAGCTGCAGTAACAAATGCAGGAAGGACAAAGAAAAGGAAAATCTGTGAGTAAAAACTGCAGCTTATATTTGTCCCATCGTTAATTCACCTTAGAGCTGACTGTAATAACTTGTTTCTTCTCTGAACTGAATGTGTTATTCTGACTCTTCAAAGTGGAGAGTAGAACAGTTTTGAGAAGTTACATGTAAACTGCAGCTCTGACCATCACAAACAGAGCGACTTTGAGACATTAAACATGAATGAAATCACAATTCGAAGCCACAAGAAAATATTCATAATTCTACATCTTTAACTAAAATGTTGCGGCGCTTTCTTCAGTCTCTGTTTAAGGATATCAGTGAAAAATAACCATTAACTAAACGGACTATTAGTCTAATGTAAAATCATGCGGGACACAAGAAGTGTCCTCCCCCTTCTCGATCAGCTCCGGGAGCTCCACGATCAAAAGATCTGATTGGTCAGTGGGCGGAGATCTTCACAGTTTGATCTCTTATCTCCAACATAACCTGATCCGGAGCAGGTTAGGTGTGCAGCATAAGTTACCATGGTGACATACCCAGGTAAGAAGTAATCGACCCTTGTAGGACTGAAAACCCAGGGTTAACCCTGAAGTTACCTCCCTAAGCTCAAATCCTGCTTCATAGTACAGGTCTTTGAGGTCTACCCTTCAGGTCGTTTCTTGAAATAAAAATGTCCTAATTAATTAATTAATTAATTAACATGTTAAAGACCCACCACTAGTTATATTTAAACTGACAGCAGAGATGTGATAGTGTGAGATAGGGTGAATGAGAAAGCCCTGAATAGTGGATCACTTAAAGTCTTCCTTACTGAACTTACACCAGAGCTTCATCAGTAAGAGAGCGGCAGGCTCTCGGCTAAACTTCAGCCTTCCCTCACGAGCTCCATTATCACGTTTAAAGACATCACTGTAGGGAAATGTTTGGTTTATATAACATCATTAGTGTCTCTCAAACACAACATCACTGGAGGAAAAAAAAACACTCATGTAGAAATGTAATTGACCTAAATAGAAGTGATGGTTTCACATGATGACATGCAGCGGACTAATCACAGCTGTGGACAGAATTGTCAGCTTTACTACTGAACATAGAAAACAGAAATGTCAGCTTTACTACTGAACATAGAAAACAGAAATGTCACTAAACATGTTCCGCTAGGGAAAGAAAGCTTTAACAAGTAGAAACTATAGAATAGAACAGAAGGCCTTTATCGTCATTACACAAGCTGTACAACGAGATTACTTGGCTTCACCTTAAAGTGCACACAGCTAAAAACAAAAAAACAACAACAACAAGAGTCTGGGTCAAAAAAAAGAAAAAAGAGTGACCCTAGTTAAGGGAAGGTGGGATATGTGTGGAAGGACTCTTTTACAGTTTGCAGAATACTAAAATTAAATGCATAAACAGACATCAGATTTCTTATTGCACGGTATGAGATAGCAGGTCTATAGCAGGGTGTAAGATATAAATAGTGCATTGTATGAGATGTGAACCATAGCAGGGTATAAAAAAAGGGCTGAATGACATCTCATTAACCACACAGGAGACACTGCTGCCACATAGCCCCACATGATGCTTGATGCAGACGCTTATTCATGCTGTGCAGATTTAAAATGGGACTCCTGCTACCAGGTATCTGCTTGTTAATGCTGTGGCCATGTTAACAAATTGTTACGCACTACCGGTAATTGTTTTCCTGTTGCAGCTACGCAAACCGTGCACACAGTAAAGTGTTGTGAGTCATAGGCAGCCCAAGACAGCAAGTTTTCATGTAATCAGAAGTTACTTCGATGTGCTTGTCATGCAAACTTACCTGAGCTTTTAACATTGTTAAAGTGGTGATGAAATACAACTCGAAAAAAACAAGTCAAACGTTTGTCAAGTTTATGACGAAATGTGTCGCTCCGCCAGTTTCCTCTTCACGTTCTCTAGTTGTGTGTGTGTGTGTGTGTGGTTGAGAAAGAGAGAGAGAGAGAGGGAGAGAGAGAGAGTCAGAGTTTCAGCCAGAAGACTGGATCCCATGTGTGCTGAAATAAGTACGAGGTTTTGATTTTTGATTTGATTTAGAAAATGACTTTAAGACCCCAATAAAAAAGTACGGTTGTTTGATTTAGATTCCAATTCATGTTCATAAAACTCATTAATCTGTTAAAAATGAATCTAACCCGAGCACTAAGCTTCCCTCTTTCTTCAATAAATCACAATATATTTCACGATAATATTGCAGTGTACGTCTTTTTTCAACTCTGCAGGTTTTTGCGTCTGTCTCTTTCCTGACACCAGTTGCAGATGACTCTGGGCTTTCAGTCATCGATCAGCTGAACCACGAGGGGTGTTATACGGGAAAATGTATAAAAGTGTCGTGCGATTCATGAGATTTCCACAACACAGGGACTTGTGGCTACAAAACAATTACTATTTTTGTTGTAGTGTATTGTATTGTTATGAATGACATGCAGTAAAAACTGAAAAGAACATGCATTTCTACTCGTTTCTAAATGTTTGCACAATTGATGACACTGTGGACCTGTTTATACAAGGCTGCACTCCATGGAAAGCACATGCTTTTACTCTTTACTATCTTCCTCTTCCTCTGTTATGTCCTCTACTAACACCATGCATACTTACAACTCTTCTTCCTTCTTCCACGAGCATGTAGCCACTGTTCAGGTTCCTCCATGTTGAAAAAAAAGATGTTGATTGTGTTGTTAGAAAGCTCCATGTGCTTCCCGCTTGAGTAGCGTGTGATAAATAGTCCTTTACTCTCACCTGCTGTGTCAGGAGGAGTGTACTTCTGTTACTTAAAGTCGATGTGATTAATGCAGACAGAAGGGGGGAAGATGGATAAAATAATCCTCATATTCATCTCACAAATGGAGACATTTACAGTGTTAAAGCAGCAAAGCAAAATCACAAAGTGCAAAAATTAAATTAGATAAATTTAAAAAAACGCATCAAAAACAGTTTAAAAAAAGAGCCAGTTACAGGGATGCAGCTGTTACAGATGTTATAGTATAAACACTATCATGCACACAATCATCATGCATATAAGGATGGACATTTTATTGCACAAGTGGTCTCATTCATTAATACTGCAATGTGATAAATGTTCATCATTCATGCGTGTGCACACAAACTTCAGGCCACCCCTGCACAGGTCAGTGCCCCAGCTGGCTCCCCAGTCCAAAAAGTCTGCACACGCCCAGGCTGCTTACCTGGCAGATATCCAGTCTACTGAAGCAGACATCACAAACACTCACAGTCATGGACAATTACAGCATACACTGTACATATAGCATATGTATGTCTGATGGATTTTGATCACTGAATCCATAATTTTTTGCATTTGCTGCTCAAACAACGAAAGAAAGTTTAAGAGCATCAATCGATAGTTGGAAGGAATCATCTCAGTTTTGTATAAAAGTGTTTTTTTTTGTGTGTGCAGATGTTTAGAGAAGACGTACTAAAACAATGCCATTTGATTGAATGAATGACAATTCTGTTGTGAAGGACGAACTTATCACGTTTAGAGATTTGAGCCGAGGCGAAAGAGAAAACCTATAAAGGGATATAAAGCTTTCGCACATTTAATTGAGCAAAAAAGAACAAAAAAAACCCATTTAATTGAAAAACAAGGTTATAAAATAAACTAGTTCATTTCATCATTATCTCTGATTCCTGAATCCAGCTCTTTTATGTGTTTCATTCCCTTAACTTCCTGTGTGTGTTATCGTAGGTGCTTGCAGTCTGGGAAGCTTCTCCTGACTTAAGCTGTGACTGAGGCTTACTTTAACCACTCACACAGCCCAGGCAATGGCCTCTACTGCTGCAGTAATACGGCCCATGACACCCACAATATCAATTCAGCTGGCCTGTGATCAGGCTGTGAAGCCCACATTGTTTCTGTTTAAGCCTACTGATGCACTGACAAGCTGAAAGGAGCTCCCTGCTGTAAGCCTCATCAGGGCTGGACCGGGACAAAAGATGTGCCCAAATTAGTCACCACCCCACCCACAGATCACCAGCCCTGTAAAACAAAAAAACAGCCCACCGTTGTGCCATAAGGCCAGTCCAGCCATGAGCCTCACTTCTTTTCTCATGCTGCTCAGTGCTGATGTCAAACCCTCTAACTCGGAGGCGTATCTTTTCTGTGCCGTGGTTTGGTCAACACACACCGAGGTGGGTGAGTGGGCGATTTTGGCCAAGTATTCTGAGGAGTCCCCGACACCTTGGATGTTCACAGTCAGGGAGTCTTTCGTTTGTTGGACCATCTGAATAACCGGGCTGATTCCAGTCATGTATTCTGTCTCTGGAGTTTTCTGAGGAGAGTCTAAAAGAGCGGCGAGATGACCCTGGCACTGACACACCAAGGAGACTGTCATCCGTCAGTCCATCGGTTAGCGGTGGTCGCCCTAGTTTTCACGGCATGTCCAGCTCCTTCACTACCTGTTGGCTTTTTTTTGTTTGGCTGATTCCACATGTAGAATCGGCATCAGCGCGGTTGGGGGTAGGACTGTGATTGGCTGTTCAGCTAAGCAAAACAGGAGACCCAGTGCACGAGAAGAAAGAAGGAAGCTCCTCTTCTGCTCTTGTTTTATAACAACAGTTTATTTATCCACATTCTACCTCTTCCGGTTTCACCTTTTCAGAATGTCGATCGCAGACTTCGGCTGCCTGCTGGCACGGAGATTTATTTCCTTTCACACATGCGCAGACCATAAGTGGTGGTTGGCGGTCGGCTGTAGTCTTTGTTGCGTGTTCTTGTGCAACTTCTTGTCCAAGAAAAAAGATGTGTGCCGACGCCACAGACGGCCTTCGTCGTCGTCTGCTTGGTGTGTCAGACCACTAATTGGAAGAAGGTGTTGTCAGGCGATTGAGGATAATGACATATGTCAACACGTATTACAAACCAGTCGTATAGATTTGTACAAATTCAGCTCAAGTGTCTCGTCTTGGGGTACCAAGGTGTTCCCAGGCCTGGGAACACCTTGGTACCCCCCAGGAGGAGCTGGACAATGTTGCTGGGGAGAGGGACGTCTAGGTCACCTTGCTTCGGCTGGTGTTATCGGTCCTCAATGAGAGGAAGAAAATGGCTGTTAAGACGTATTACATAATCCCTCCAGCTGGCTCTGAGTCTACCCGGAGGTTTCCTTCGGAGGTTTCCTGCGGGTTGGAGGACGCACAAAAGACCTCCAAAGGGAGGAGACCAGGAGGCATCCTAATCAGTATTGAGCACCCTCGACTGGCTCCATTCGATGTGAAAAACTAGCGGCTCTTCTCCGAGCTCCCTTGGGATGTCTGATCTCCTCACCCTGATTCTAAGTCTGAACCCAGACACTCATTTCAGGTTCTTATATCTGTGAACTCGCTCTTTCTCTCATCATCCAAAGCTCACGACCACAGGGGAAGGTTGGAACGCAGATCAGTGGTGAATCAAAGCTTTAACAAATACTTAGTCGTCAGTCTCGTATCATTGACTTCCACTTCAGTTCAGAATCATTTTCAAAATGTAATTCATCACATTAAAGATTCTGAATGGCATGGCGTCTGTATACATAACAGACTAACTGTGCCTCCTTTTAAGCAGCCGCCCTCTTCCATCATCTGTTCAGGGACTAGTTTATATTTTCAATCCAGAACTCATCGTGTGTTTGCAGTGGAAGCTCTTACAGCCTAACTGAACCCCCATGTCAATCAAGTCAATCCATTCATTATTGTTTGCCTCCTGTTTAACACCTGCATTTCTGCTGATTCTTCTCCAAGCTGCCTGTCAATCTCATGAGCCAACAAAAAGAGTCAAAACGATTGGCAGCAGACAGAAGAGGAAGTCTTTTTCCAAATATCTCTTCATCATTTTTAGTACCAGCAGTGTTAAGAGAGGCACGTTACTAAGTTGAGCGTCCACAACTATTACTGAAAACCAGTGAATCGACTTCCTCTCAGGTGTTAGTAATAATAACTACAGCTACAGACATTTATAATAATAATAATTTACACTTTATTAATCCCACGAGGGGAAATTCAGTTTTTACACTCTGTCTAACACACACATAGGCCGAGATACACACTCATGCACAAACAGGGTTCTAGTGACATGCTTAATGGAGAGGTCTCAGAGTGAGGGGGCTGCCCACAGCGTGCGCTCCAGAGCAGTTTTGGGGTTCGGTGCCTTGCTCAGGGGCACCTCGGCAGTGCTCAGGAAATGGACTGGCACCTCTCCAGTTACCAGACCAGTTTCCGGACTTGGTCCGTGCCGGGACTTGAACCGGCGACCCTCCGGTTCCCAACCCAAGTCCCTACAGACTGAGCTACTGCCGCCCCAATGCCCTTGTTATTAGTTACTTTATGTGAAAAAACCAACAACTACTAAAGAAAAAGTTTAATTGACATCAATCCAGCAGGCGAGTTTAGACTAACATCAGCACAGTAGCATTCTGGGAAAAAAGAACGCCACACGCAGTAAACACACGGGCTGTAGATCCTTTCAGATGTGAGCTCTCAGTCTTAAAGTACAAACATTATTTATCCCTCCTCGATTTAAATGACGAGATCATAGTGGTGAGTTTAGGTCTTTATGCAGAAAGGAAAACTTTGATCAATTACAAGACCAGTAAATCTTATCTCACAAAGCACTAAGTTAAACAACATGCTGCTACTTAACTTGACGTCACCGAGCCCAACGCTGTGAATACCAGAGAGCCAGGTGCAGTTCATGGCGAGCGCAAAAGTCCAAGTAAGGAGACCATCCAAACAGACACGGCCTGATTTAAAATCCCTGTCAGCTACACCCTCTGTAAACCAGGACTAAACAGACTGATAGCTAAGATTGCTGTTGATGACAAAATACTACTATGTCATTTTGTAATGACTCATGAAGATTCATTTTTGGGCTTTAAGTGTCTTTAATGGAAAGATAGGACAGTTGATAGAGAAAAGAGAGAGAGAGAGAGAGAGAGAGAGGGGAGCATGAGGGAAGTCAACCACGGGTTGTACTCAAACCTGGGCCGTCCGTCTGGAGGAATCAGCTGTCTCGTCAGTGGAGCTCATCTAACCAATCGTATGGCGTTCCACCCTCATTTTCAGCCTATCATCGGTCTGCTCCTCTTTTAAATATGATTCTTTCTCTGCCTGCGGAGTTCCTTTATGCTGATGTTCATGCACTCCTCCACCTCCTCATCACCGCCATTTTCATCAGCAGAATCCTCATCAATCTATTCTTCATCCATCCGCTCTCATCGAGTCCATCAGATTCACCACCACCAGAGTCTGGACTCCATGAGGGGATTTAATCTGATAAAAGACATAGACCATCCCTATAGAGTCTAAGCGCCTAAGACCTCCTGTCCAGTCACATTTTCATATTATTCATTGGAATAAATAAATGTCTTAAATTACCCATGTCTCTTCTGATTGAACTAACGTTACCTGCTGCTGTGAAGCCGAGCAGCTTGTGAAACCAAAAGAGTTAGGACACTTTACTACGCTCGTCCCTGTTTTGTTTTCTTCTTCTTTTCTCCTGTCGTTTTTGACTTCAGCTTTTCTGTTCGAAAGGCATTTGGGATTTTTCAGACGACTCAGAGATGTGCATTGTGATCACCTCAGATTTTGGCTTTGACAAGCTATATCACATAATCACGCATTACCCAGCAATCCTCACTGCATATCTGAATAGGATGAAAATAACTAAGAAAATGTGAAATTATTCATTTAATTAAATCGTTTTAAAATATATATTGTTTGTTTATAGCTTATGTAGAATAAACATATCAATTTGTAAAAAATTGTGACTGAATGTACCGCACATACGAGACGGGTGTGCCTCTTCAATGCAATATTTTTAAGGTTGTGCTTCTCCGAACAGAAAAGAAGGCTTTCTTTGACAACAAAATGAAAGTGCAATCAAAACAATTATCATTAGATAGAGTCCGCTCTGTTAACGGGCAACCACTGCACCATAAGGCCCCATATGTTTCTTCTATAAAGCAGGTAGTTTTGGTTATAGTAACTGTACTATTTAATAGCTCGTCCAACAAATGATTATCAGGGATCAGCACACAGTCACTGCTGACTTCTGACGTCACATTTCCTCTTGTTGAAGTCATTTCACAGCCATGTTTAATAATGTGCTGAACGGTCTGGTTTAACTGTGTTTGAGAGGAAATTATCAAACACATGAATGACTTTCCATCTGCGATCAGATATCAAACAGTAATGAAAGCAGTGATGATAACATAAGACGAGCTGTTTATTGATACACACACACAACCTGCACGGTACAGTGCGGTTTATATCAAAGACTTTCTGAGAGGTAATAAAACACACGTGACTGTGCTTCAGTGTGTGTGTGTGTGTGTGTCACCTCACTTCATCACCCCCCCCCCAACCCTACCTCCCCCACATCCCCTCTGACGTAAGCTAACCAAACTACTTAAACAGTCCGCAGAGGCACGAGGCGCAGTAGAACCTCCTCGAGCTCTCTGAGTGGACTTCTCACGCGCTGAACAGGTGTGTGTGTGTGAGAGAGAGAGTGTGTGCGTGTGTTTTCTCTTATCACGGCAGACACTTCTGAAGGCAGCTCCCGGTAGATCACTTAACGGAGAACCGGCGACAGAGACAGAGAGAGGGAGCAATAGAGAAGCGCTGATTGGCTGATCCGTGACTGGTCTGCCTCCGTGTGCTACACAGGGAACCGCGTGCACATATATTGGGTTCACAGGCTCGCGCTTCCTAACAGTTTCCCACCCCCGAGGGCACGCGCGGAACACACGTCTTCTTATCACTTATAAAAACACAGAGGTAAGAAAAAAAAGTCTTTATTTTTATTATTTACAACAACTAAAAGTTACAACTTCAGTTATTCTACAACTTGATATATTCAGGGTTATTGTTTGAGTATTTTACATAGGCTAAATATTATTTCAGTATTTACATTATTAGATACTTATATAACAAAAAGGTTTTATTTAAAAAAAGAAGCATCAATTGTAGTCTTAAGTAAAAGTGTAAGAAATGGTACGAATTATTACATGAAAGTGTACTCTGTAAGTAAATACTTTAAATACTTTAAATAAATATATTTATTATATATATGACTTTGTCTTAAAAATGACTAAAATAGAAATAGTATTTATTTGCGTGCTTTTCTATGCAAGCCCGTGGTGGACATACATTTGTGGTCTTTGGATAACAAGGTTGTTGTTTTTCTCCTGATGACTTAATCAAGTCATTTACTTGATCTCTTAAAACAACTATCTGGATGTAGCTATCATGGGAAAACATAGTTTAATAAAATGTATGGATGGATAGATCCATCTTCCATCTTTTAAATTCCTGTTTTAAAGGTTTATTTTTCTATAACTCTTTATCTGTAGTCAATAAAAGGCATTCTTTAAATATTAAGTCATTTGAATAGGAGAGGGGAGAGTAGTGTCATGAAAAGTGGTAAAGTAGTTTTCCCCTTTATAGCCACTAAGATGTTGGGGACAAGTGCTGATATGTGTATAACTGTTATTAAGAAATTAATTACATACTTACGTAAAGACCGAGAGAAAACACCCAGAAAAAAAACAACTTATCACATTAAAATGAGTAAAATAATCTGCATCAGGCTTCTATACTTTAAACTTATAAATCACTTTGTTCATTCTTCTATTGTCGTCACCTTTAATTGTCTTGTTTTTAGGCAGGGTTTTAATGAGCAGTGTGTTTGTTAAACGGGATCTATTGTATTTTATTCCTCAGTTTGAACGCTTTCAATGAGTAATGTTGATGATTTGACTGATTTTTTCTGTGCGTGTGTGTGTGTGTGTGTGTGTGTGTGTGTGTGTGTGTGTGTCCTCAGTTCATGGCGGCCCCCGCACACAGCAGCTGCGTGTGGATGCTGCTTCTGGGGGTGTGTGTCTCTCAGGTTGTGGGTTCGGACTGTGGGAAGGAGTGTGCACTGTGTGTGTACCGCCTGCTGGGACAGCAGTCTACCTTCTCCTCCCTGGTAATGTCTCCATACGTCTCATTATTTAATACATTTAAAAAAATGTGTTTCTTTAAAACAATAACTTATGATTGATGTATTTAAAATTAATACAGATTTATCTCACAAGGATTCAAACTGTGGAAAAACATATTTTTATAAATTCAAAAATTAAAATCATGTATGCGATACTAGCAAAAATTGAACACTATCGTTACCTGTTTGTTACCACGGCAACAAAAATATGCCTCCTAGACAGCTAATATTGGGTAGATTATAGTTTTTAATGACAGAACTCCTGCGCAGCATCTTAATTGCACAAACACGTTGGCACTGGAGCCGGAAAAGAGCGAGGGTTTCCCTCGCTCCTCTCAGGCTCCACCCACTTCTCACGACATCACTAATGCGTTTGTACAATTTAGACTGTTCTGTGTCTCTTTTTCTCAATGCAGCACATGGTTTGAAATATGACTGAGCCGGTATGACAATGTTGCCAATGTTTTTGTGCAATTTTTCGTGCAACGTGCGGGAGTTTGCGTGCAGGTTTTGGTGGATATTTCCCTCTCATTTGCCCCTGTCTGTCTTTTTGAGTAACGCTTCTGAAGTCAGTGCTGTCCATCAGTAAAAACTAACTGAATCTGAATCAATTGGGTATTAAAAAGTATGCCATATGTGGAGAACCTTCACTCAACATGTTGGGATGATTCTGCGTCACTCTCAATAACATCATAAAAACATGTTAAGATTTATATTATGGATTCAGGCAAACGTTCTCCTTTCTTCAGAGTAATGAGTACAGTTATTTGAGGTGTTTTAATAAATACTGCGGTCTGCATGAAAAGTACATTTACCTTTCTCAGATTGTATGCATGATGACTCCTCACTGATTTTAAAGACCATGACTCAGTCTATCTCAGAGGTAACCCATGTTTCAGCACTGATATTGACTTCTTCTTGGCATACAGCAACATTTACTAAAACATAATGAGTTCCTATATGAAGGGACGAGTTAGAAATCGACCAGGGAAGCCTTGTTTGAACTTTGGAGACTTTTTAATAAAACACAAAGTCATTCAGAGAATATTTGGTGCTGTTATCGTCTCTCCGTCCCATCCCTTCAAAAGGAGAGGACTCCTCCTTGTTTCTCGACCTCTCTTTCACAGTTTTATTCTTCATATGTTCAGTCATCCGATGACTGTAATCACCATAATTCTGTTCTGCAGGGAAAGTGTTGCACTCTTCTCCTTTCATAGATTTTTTTTGTTTGAGTGTTTTCTCTCCTCCTCCCCCTCCCTACTATCATTTTCTCTCTTTCTTTCTCTTTCATCTCCTTTCAATGTGATTGTGCTCATATTGTTCTGAACGCTTCACGTCAATACTCCAAATTGCTTTACTGAGGGCATTTTTCTGTTTTTCCTCTTCTTATTCTCTTTCTTTCATTACTTTTCCAGTCCGATTTGCTCTCCTTTTTTCCATTCACATCTCTAAAGCTTAACTTTCAATGTTACTTTTATTCTACAGTCTCACAGTTTTTTATTTCTGAATTTGAAGTTGAATAAAACTTAAAACACGCAGGGAGCTAGCAATGAAACAGAAATCTAACATTAACACAATTTGAAATACATCGACAGACTCCACATGTACAAATGTAATTATTATTTGAGTGTAATTGAGGCAATGATTTCTTTAAAATGATGATGTCATTACTTTTCAATGACTAAAATAATTCTCTGTGATTTATGAATAATTTATTTCTATGAAAAGAAGTTTGTCTTTTCAGTTTCTAGTTTTTCTTCTTTGAACTTTATTTTTGGTTGTGGACGAAACAAAACGTTTAAGGAAATCCCCGCTGACTTTAGATTTAACTGATCAATTTGGGTAATTTCATAAATCAATTTTATAAAGTAATACAAAAGACGATTATAATCCTAAACTACATTAAAACAATGGAAGATGCTATCATAGAAAAAAAAATGCTTTCAAAATGTAGAAACTCCTTTTGATTCTCTGAGCTCATTGATCTTGGTTTTAGTCTTCATGTGGATGCTGTGAGGACAGAACACACACCTAGACTAAATGTAGCATTATAGAAGATCTAAGTCATATTTAATTATCAGTAGTTGCTCCCTGCTGTGGGTTTTCCCTGTTTAAAGATCGTGACTTGTCGATACTTCACATTACGGCCACAAGAGGGGGCTGCTCCCCCCTTTACAGCCCCTCAGGTGCCAATAAGTCCACAATTCAATTTTCCTCTTCATTAAATCTGTCTCTATAAGCTGGCGGCAGTGAAAGCTCAGCAAGAATCCCCCCTCATGACTATAAGAGGAGGGGGGGGGATGTTATTCTGAACCCCCTCCGGCCCTGCAGATGACTCCAGTCAGAGGTTATATGCACTGATATGGTTATAGGAGGCCTGGGGTGAGCAGCAATCAGAGTGGGTGGGCGGGGGCCTCCTTTAGATGATCAGATCCGTGTGTCAAGGTGCGAGGAGGGGTCATTAACAGATGGTTTAAAGAAGAGAATGTGTTTTTCTCTGTTTGTTCAGGGAGTCAGAGGGTGAAATAAGACACAACGAGCTGCTGTGATCTCTGAAAACATCTGCTCTAATCTCCCCCTCTCGCTTTCTTTTCTCTGCTCTTTGTGTGGCTCTGTGAGCACAATGCTGGAGTGCAGTGCTCACACAATGAGCACGATGATGATGGTAGCTTGTTGTCAAGTCACATTTTTTTTCCAGTCACGATGCTCAGTTTGCAACATTTAAGAAAGTGGAAAAAAATAAGACACCATATAAACATAATAAAATACACAAACTCAGGGAGAAAGGTGTTAAAACTGCAATGTGATTCTTAGGGCTTGCTGTTGTACTCTGGTCAAGCCACAGGGGGTCGAGCAACCATGACATCACCCTTTAGTTGGTTATGGTATGTTGAGGACTGTGTTTTAAAGCAGCTATTTGGCATCACGTAGAGGTGGTCTTGTTCTTTTAGGAGCCACACATGACCATGGCTGGACCATAGAATGTGTTCGTAGTTGATTGTCACTTTTATGTTAATAGACATTTTAATGTTGGTGGGTTAAAGACAGGCGTTTGGTCATGACTGCAAGATCAGCTGCTACCAGCTGCACTTCACAGTATCACAGTAGGCTGAGAACTCAACTAGCATACAGGTAGCTAGCAGGATTAAAACTGGTGTACAGTTAGCTCGTAAGATTACAACTAGCATACAGGCTAGCTAGCAGGATTAAAACTAGCATACAGGTAGCTAACAGGATTAAAACTAGCATGCAGGTAGCTAGCAGGATTAAAACTAGTGTACAGTTAACTAGCAAGATTACAACCAGTATATAAAGGTTATCCTTATCCTTATATAAGTAGCTAGCAGAATTACAATTACTAATGTAGTGAGAGAGTATGTAAAATGTACGTATCCTGAGTGAGGAAGTGATGCTTGTTTGCATCAATGAATGCTCTTCTTAACTGCGATGTGTGTATTGCAAAGCTCAAAATATGTATTCCTTGTGCAGCCTTACTGCAGAAATCCGAAGAAACACAAATAGATGCAAATGTCCATCAATCTTGAATGCCTGCCAAGGTTCAAAAATCACTCCACACTAGATGTTGCATCTACAGCAGTTGATCCAAAGTTACAGCTGATGGACCTCACATATTTTTTAAGCATTGACTTGATTGGGTGATTTTTTATTTATTTTCCAGACATGCTCACTTGAGTGTAAGGGCGGATTGGACAGCCAGAAGCTCCGCTTGTGCCGGGACTTCCTTTATGCGGAGGACACCCACAACGGTTTGGATGTTGACCCCAATGACCAGCAAGAACAGGATGCAGCTGGTGCCATGGCAACTGACGTTGACGCTGCACCATCACCTGAACACCTACTGGCCAAGAAATATGGTGGCTTTATGAAGCGCTATGGTGGCTTCATGTCCCGCCGCTCCCCCTCTCCAGAGGGGGCGCTAGAGGACCCCGGAAACCAGGACGAGGAAGAAAACATTCGCCTTGAGATCCTAAAGTTCCTTAACGCAGCGACAGAGCATGGTGGTGAGGGGGAGGGTCAGGGAGGGGAGGAAGTGAAGAGGTATGGGGGCTTTATGCGCCGGGCTGAAGAAGGGGCGGCGCACAGTGACCTGCTTGAGGCAGTGCTGGGTCGGGGGCTCAAGAAGCGCTATGGAGGGTTCATGAGGCGTGTAGGCCGGCCTGAGTGGCTAGTGGACAGCAGCAAGAGCGGTGGGGTGCTGAAACGGGCATGGGAGAGCAGCAGTGAGCTACAGAAGAGGTACGGGGGGTTCATGGACTAGGACAGAGCACTTATGACCCTTCAAATCCCAACTACTTCAACATCCTCTTCTCTATTCAACCAATCATCTTGTAGTCTGGACTTGTTGCTGTTTGAATCAACATTACGCTGACCACATGACATCACAGCTTTGAATGACATGCCGCATCATCGTCCATTGGTTCAGTTAGTCCCGTGATGATGAAGAAGATTAACATTTACTGTTCAGATGTGCACCAATCAGTTTGAAAGCTCTGTTTTTGGTTCTTGTGATTATGATGATGTTATTTATTAAATGAATCTGTTGATCGAGGTTTGTGGCTTCAGTCTCTGATTTATAAAACGTGTGCTCTAATTCAAGTGAGACTGTTTTTGTTATTGCACTAAATGGCAGGGACTAAGTCCTCTTCTGTTCATACACAAACACATATTCTCCACTCTTGACCCGACATCATAAAAGCTACACCTGAAACTATTACACTTTAAATTATACACACGAGTCTTAGCAGAGGTGGACACAGTTCATCAAAAGTCAAACTCTTTTTACTTCGCATCAGTTGATCAACGATTCAGTTTATATTTACCACCAAGTTAATATTAACCGAGGTTATGGTTATTGAGTGACCGTTATTGAGTGACCATATAAACTGTGTATCTTGGTCGAACGTGTCCTCAGTTATAGATGTACATAATTGGTGTTTTTTGACATTACAATAATATTCACATTTATGAAGACATTTTCAGTACTATGGCGAGAGCTTGAACAGTTTGATCCCCAGCTCCTTGCAGCCACATGTCCATTTGTCTTTAAGCAAGACACTTCCACTGCTTCGTCATATAAATGTGTATGAATGGATTAGTTAAACCTGATCACCATCAGTGTGTGAATGTGTTGGTGTGCCATGCGGTGTAGAAAGGGCTTTGAACAGTCAAAAGTCTAAAAAAGCGCTAAATAAGCTCAAGTCCATTGACAGTTTGCCATGTTAAAGTCATTTCAAAATCAATTCTGATAATTAACAGATTAACACACTTGGGACCAGCTCTGCAAAAAGGACAACATGTCTAAAACATTGCAGCAGATTGATTCAGGTGGTAGCAGTGAAAAGGTCACAATTCTGACACCCTGGAAAATACCTTTAACTTCCAAACAGAATTAGCGTTATGCACTGTCATCATAGGAAACAATCTATTGTACTTAACATAACCTCCAGTGTCCTAGCTATCGAATAAAGGCACAATAATCCCCAAAATACATCTTAAAATATAAAAACATTGATTGGTAACATTTTCTGAAAGTTTGTGGAACAGGAAGAGACCAAGGAGACTTCTTGTAGAAGAAGCTCCCAAAGATTCACAACCAGACAGCGGTGTACTGCGGTTGGCTGTAAAGGCTAAAGGCACCTCAAATATCCTGGATGTAGGGACAACTGATGAATAGTAAAACTGAGCACAATTTGTTAAACAAAACTAGACAGTGTATTGCCTTTAGCTTATGTAAATGCTTTTTTGAAACAGGATATGACATTTTAATTTCAACAACATGGACGGCTGTTTTAACTGCTGTTAACATTTTTGCCACTTTGAACCGTGCATTATGAGCATGGTACAGTCTTAAAAAATATGAGTGCATTATGTCATGAACTACTGCATGACATTGAAAAATAACATCTGAGGTGGAGATACTTGCTGTTAACTATGCGTAAACGTACGTGATGGCGTAATATCTGTGCAATGTGTCATAGTCTCGGCACTCAATGTTTCTGTCTGCATATTTGGCACGGTTCAGTTCTATCAATGAAGTCAAAGTGGAAACCTAAAAAACTAAATTGAAATAAGATTGGTGTTTCAGTTCAAGCTCTGTAAACTCTGTAAACTGGAGAATTCCCTTGGTGCTTACTGGGACAAATCCAGAATTCCAATTAAATTGACTAATAGAGCTAACTTTAGCTCAACTTGACTGTGCATGGAAACGTGCTGACTCTAAACAAACAGCTGGTCTGTTTCCTGGACACCTTTTCTATTTGTAAGCTGTAACCACTCTGCCTTGGTCATTCTTGGTGGTCATCATTTTCCCACTCGGCGTGGCAGAGGAAACAAAATGCAACCATGTTCACATGACAACCACAGAACCCCTTACTCAGAGATGTGAGATATGGACACATGATTACTCCTGTATCAGATGGCAGGCTGTGGCAGCAGCTTTCATGCATTCAACCAGCCTGCAGCTCTCCCCGTTATCAGCAGATGTCACTGCTTTGGAGACTGTGAGTGTGAATGATCACTTTATGTTCACTGACTCCAGGGGCCTGCAGGCATCCTCTATATGGCAGCCATAAGAAGACATAGGTCTTCTCCACATAATATAGGCAGGCTGCTCTGGGATCAGTAATATAGGTAGGCTGTTCTGGGATCAGTCACTCAGAGGTGTGCTGGTGTGTAATCAGTAACACAAAGATTCACTGTTCTGGGGTACGTAACATTAATAAAGGCTGTTCTGGGATCAGTAACACAAAGCTAGACTGTTCTTGGATCAGTAAAACAAATATAGACTGTTCTGAGATCAGGAACATATAGGCAGACTGTTCTGGGATCAGTAACACAAAGATTCACTGTTCTGGGGTGAGTAACATATAGGTAGGATGTCCTGGGACCAGTAACACATAGGATCTATCTATCTATCTGTCTATCTATCTGTCTATCTGTCTGTCTGTCTGTCTGTCTGTCTGTCTGTCTGTCTGTCTGTCTGTCTGTCTGTCTGTCTGTCTGTCTGTCTAAAATTATTGTTAAAACTGATTAAGCTGTCTCTGAGTCGGTGAGTCTGGATCCAAACATTCAGCTAATCGTAACACAGGCAACACCTCAACAAAGACTTTGAGGTGGAAAACGACTAATTCAAGGTCTCATCTTTGTTTGTCATTCAATAAAAATAAAAAAGTAATTATGTGTAATACTGGTCTCTTTGTTATTATTATTATTAGCGCCCCTCTGCTGGGGCCAGTGCGGACTTGAGTGGTGCAGCCCGTGTATTTTTCCCAGTCTGTACCATGCTGTCCCCGTGGTAAGTTTGTGTCACTGTGCTCCACTAAAATACTATTAAATAAGTTGGTTTATCCTGATGAAAGTTATTTTTCCATCTAAAATGTTTAAGAGACTTTACGAAATTGTTGTGGAATTTTTCTTACATTTAACATTTAACTTATCTCCGTGGTGTAGCTGCCTATTAGTTGGCTGAACTGTTTTTCTGACATTACAAGTGGCTGTAAGAGACTTATGTGCTTCTTTAATTAAACGGCGTGTTGATGCCAAAAGTTCTCAGTGTTTGCCTGCTATATATCAAACAACGCAAGCGAGTACACAACCGCTACACTACCTCAACCATAAGCCGATTTGATGCTGCCACAATGCACCGACAGTAAATGTTGAAGGTGATATACCTGCCCCAAGTATCTGACTCAGTTTGCCTTAAATCAAATTCCCAGCTCAAGCTCTCTGAAATGCTTTCAGCGTTCACGTAGGTCAGTGGTTTAGATGGCTTTGCATTTTGCTGCGTTTTATTAAATTGTTGAGCACAGAGGCGAAGCTTAAATACACTAAGTGTTTGGCCTTCTTTACTGAGGTTTAAATGCAAGAGAGCAATGCCACACCACTCACCAACTCAGTCAGAGTTAACTGTGTGGACTGTAGCTTGGAGCATTAGCTGAGCAATATGTTGTACACCTCTCCAGACTCACTGCTGTGGGCAGATGGAAATGACACTCTTGCTTCTCAACTTCCTTTAAAACATCTAATATCATGTCTCCAAAGTGAAAATCAGAAGAAAGAGAGATTTTACAGCCAGGTCTAAACACACAAAGCTACTTAGTTGAGTTTCTTGCTGTACAGAGTAATCCACCTCAGTTAGGTCAGCTCTGGTACGTAGTGAAGGTGTGTTCATGTGGGGGAAACGACTCCATCAGTAAAGAACTGAAGTAAACAAGTTCATCAACACTTTAATCAACTCACAGCGTGATTATTTTTTAGCTTGGATTCTGGACTGTGCAGGAGATGAGTCAAGGTAATAAAAGTGAAATAGTTTATGTGGATATTGAAAGAGTAAGAGACCCCACTAAAATACAGACTCCGCCCCCGTGATCTTATTTCTTCATTTGTGAAGCTGACAGGATATATTTGAGTTAATGATCAAGAAAGTCATTGTTAAAAAAAAAAAAAAAACCCTGAATAAATAAGAACTGTAAAACTACAGGGCTGCAGAATCACAGTGATATCTGTAATAGAATATGATCAATTTAGCTGAAGAATGGATGTAATTGACTGAATCTGGTTCTTTAACTGATTATGTTTCATATAACTTTAAAGAGTTCATGGCACTTGGCCTCATTCAGCATTGTATGCACTGTGCTAATGAGCTGTAAGACTTTTCCATTTTCACCCAGTCACGACTATAATATAATGTAATTAAAATTATAATGAGGTCTTGAAGTTTCTGATAAGTCGTGCTGGGAGGGAAGGACTGAGGAAAATTGAATAGGGGGAAAAGAAATCAGTCTCTATTCAAACAAGTTTCACATAAGAAAACAAAGAAAGAGAACTCAAACACACAAAATGTTGTTATCAATGTATGACGTTTCAAGCAACAATATAACACCATTACTGCGCAAATCTTAAGAGTTTGTGTAAACAGCGTCTCTAATCTTTTGTTTATGAAGTGATTTGGTCTTCTTGGCGATGCTTCTTCCAGGTTGACAAAACAAAAATATGTCATTTGGATAGTTCTCTGTAACTTATCATCATGACAGAATCCAGATTTGAGAATAAAATGTCCCATCTGTTGACATGGAGGAGGCGGAGTTTATGACCTAAGCTTGTCAACAGGGGGCGCTCTACAACATTGTCACTCTGAACGGCTGCTACTCAACTTTAAGACATTTTGTAAAGCTTTCTAGAAAGTGACGAGCAGGCAAAAGAAAGCCAACGAAGAGCATGAATTGTTTTTTTGTTTTTTTTTACTATTTTTACCCTTGTTGGGGTCCAGCCAGAATGACAAAGGTCAGGCTGTGTCGTTTGGAGAACTACAACAAAAGACTCTTTATCCCAGCATGCCTTGCAGGTACTCCCAGAATGCTTTGCCACACCTAACACATAGGTGTGAAGTCTGGGAGGTATAAAGCCGGCCATGCTTCATTGTTCTGCCTCTTTCAAACGTCGTCTGGCGACGTCCGAGGATACCCAACTCTGTTCCTGTTTCCAGCACGCTTCCCTTTGTTTAAAAGTTTTGGCGCGCAGCTGATCCAAGGCCTTGAAGCACACCGACGTCCTAATTTCCGAGCCTAGATCATCCACGTGAACGCATCTCAGAAGTATAGCGTTCTATTTCTCCCGTATCAAAACGGCATTGAGAGAGACTGTAAGGATTACGTCTCGTTCCGTCCTTTAAAGAAAGGACACCCACGGAGATCACCTCGCTCGACGGAGGACACGACGGCCCTGCTCAACCCCCTTTGGACACGCACCGCCATCACCTTACAACTGCAGGAAGGCCGCTCCAGAACCTCTTTTCTTCCTTTCATCAACCGTGGACGAAACGGTTTCAAGTGAGGCATAGCTAGGTCTGGGCAGTTAGATATAGAGAGTGTGTTTAATAACTGAGTTATTATAGTGAAACGGTGATAATATTTGCTTGGTGTTTGACCACTGTGTCTTAGATTTTACCAGAGTAAAATCTCTTTTGTTCTCCTTATTTGTGCCGCTGTGTCCCGTGTGTTTATCTGTGAGCTCCCGCGTCATAACCGAGTAATAGACTCACTATCAGAAAGACTAGTGTGAACGCCGTCTGATACAAATCCGGCCACTAGCTTCTGGTACGCGACGTAAACTGTGCTCTGAGTTGTGGTGAGCTCCAGTCCGAGATTGAGCTGTCGAGGTGCGTTGTTTTCTCTCGCTCTCTCGCCTTTACACACACACCTTTCGGTAGACGCACACACATAGAGACCTGTGGCTTTCCAGACGCTGCTGAAACGTAGATCACGTTCTGTGTCCGCCATCACGTGACCACGTGTGGTCGCCGCAATTTTTGATCGCTGTCTGTCTGTCTCTGTTTGTCCCTCCAACTCTCACTCTCACACACACACACACACACACATACACACATGTGCCACGCTTGTTTGTTCTGTTTGTTACTTGTAGTTTGGTTTATAATGGTTGTTTGTTTGATTGAGTTTCATTGATTAACTTGATGTTGCTTTGTTAAATAAATTCTATTATATTTTAAAAGGTCGTTGTTTGTGATCACTGTGAATTTGCTTTGTGACTTAGGCTGGGTGAAAGGGCTTTGTGTTCGGATTTCACACCTTCAATTAAATACAGATTATTAATTATTAATGATATTGGTATTTAATTAAATAATTTGAGACTGATATTGGTAATATTTTGGTTGTTCCCTGTTTACAGGGTGGTGCCCCGAGGTTTATTAAACGCAGTTTAATAACAATTATTGATTTACATTAATAATTAAATAAACTTAATTATTAATTTATTTTGACAATCAAATTTTACGTCATAAAACCCAACATAACCGTTGGTCAGGTATTCGCTCCTGAAAATTCCCAACACCCTTCACTAAATATTTTTTTTAGAAACTTCCTGGGGAAGTATAGTCTCTCTCTCTCTCTTGTTTTCTTCCTTATGACAGATGAAAGTGAGCCAAAAAGAAAGCGAACAAATGAAGGAACTTTCTGAATCTTTGATTGGTTAGTGTCTGTTAAATGGGACATGAAAGGTCATTTTACTGATACAACCTGTGCTGTAATAGCCAGCCAACCCTCACTGAACACCAATCTGTCTCACTGTCTCTGCTCCTCACAGGTCACTGGTTTGTTTAACTGGATTAAGATCAAACTGGTTGTCTGACTGGAGTTCATAATTTCAAACATGGATGGATTCACTAAAGGAGGTCCTGGAGCAACAAATGGCAGAGGACCTCATATGTCCTCTGTACATTATGTCTAAATGTTTAATATGCCCTGACATCTCTGAAGACAGCTCACAGCAACGTCCTGCCAAGGTTACTTCCCCGGGCAGTAGGATGTAAAGGGAAAAAAACAACCAGAGTGATGGAACATTTTTTATCAATCCATTAGATCGTTCATTCTCAAACTGGTGGTACGTAGGATCCTTCTTGTTATACTCTGGGAGGATCTGACTTTTTTAGATTATTTTAAATGAAGTTGTTCCAATCAAACAGTTGGCAAGCAAAGCTGTGGTAGCAAGCGGAGGAAGCACAAATGGCAGTTAACATTAGAAAGAAAAGTCAAGCAGCGCAGCAGAAAGTAAAGTCGACAACAGTGATGGCAGCAGTGCCAGAAGCCTCGGCACCCACGAGCATGCTAAACTGTAAGGATATGTCTTGAGTCACATCCAGTCTGATTCTGTGAGGTGTGCAGTCAATAATAATAATAACATTCATGTCTTGTATTAGTTCGTTTTTAGTTTTATCAAGATCTTTTTCTGGGCTTTAAAGGCAGGGTAGGTAATTTTCGAAAACTAGCATGATTTTGAAAGTAGCGTCCTGTATTCACCCAACCAATCCCCTTATAAAATGTGTACCAAGTGTTGACATTAGTTTACTAAGATGGATTTATGTTTCAGAGCACATGAATTATTAATCACTGTCAGGACATTTTTAAGCAACATATTAAAATGTGTATCTGGAGAAAATTACCCGGCCTTTACATCAGTTTATTGTTTTATGTCCGGGGTTTTAACACCATCTTTTATTTCAATGAAGTCAGAAACTAGAATGCACTTTGGGTTTATTCATTCACATTAATTCAACTGAAGTCAATGACCCCCCCCCCCCCATTAACCTCTAAGTTGTTTGTGAATAACAGATGGACAAAATGCTGTTTCAAAATGAAACACCAAAACACCAACAAAGGATCTATATTCAGCTGAAATCGTTGTCTTGTAAACAAAACCTCAGCCTCTCATCATCTAGCCTGGATGAGCTTCATTACTCTTTGAACACAAAACGTCTTTTCCTTTCCTGTCTTATGAGACAGGACGATGGCACCATCATGTTAAAAAGTGTTGTCTTATTTAACTAATGTTTGTTCTCCTGGGTCACTGTGCAGAGGAAACAGAACATTAGAGGCTGTGTCACCTCTCTCTCTGCTCTCTACTTTGATCTGAATCCTGTTAGCTTATCGTCACAGAGCCTTTCATCTCGTCTCTGTGCTCAGTCTAAGTGAAGTGAATACGTACACAAAGAAGGTATTTAATGACTTTAATAGAAAACGATGAAACGTGAGCAGTGACTGATACATTAGACTCACAGCTGTCTGCGTTCCTGCAGGTGTCTGTTCTGATTAGTTTGCCTTTTAATTTTACTGACGGCATGATAATCACATGCTCACTCTGGTGTCTGACTGCACATTCTCATGTTTCATAGGAACAACATATGGAATGATTATTAAAACAGTGTGTGTGTGTGTGTGAAAACTGAGCTTACAGGAAACTAAGTGGATATCCAAAGTCTTTAAAACTACTGTGTGCTCCTGGAGTCAAACTTCAATGTCACCTCGAGCCTACAGGGAGACGCTGCAGTGCGGTGGCTTAACTACAGTATGCTTCATCAAAAGCACGCGATCGACCTAATCGATGCATGCATTTCGGACCGTATCTCAATCGTCTCCAAAAACTGTGACCATTTACAGATAAATAATCCTACTAAACATACATATATGCCATAAAAATTATAAAGACACGTATTTTTTTCATACCCACGACTTACGTGTGATTTTAGAAGATGCTGCACCAGCTTCGCCTCAAGCCTATGTGCAAGTCAAATGTATCTGTGCTGACTCCGTTTCTCATAATAAAGAAAAAAGGTGTCCAAAGATGTTTATGTCTAAGCTGAATGCAATGCACTTTCATGCCATGCACTCTATATGCAAAGAGGTGTACTGCAGGGGGCGCCAAAATCAACATAAACATAATAGTTCCTCACAGGAACCTTCGTGAGGAATTCAGAGATATCATGAAGATGTGCTCCAGACCATCAGACCAGGGCATGTCACACTCGACAATCAATAGCATGCCCAAGCAAGTTTGACCCAGTTTGTTTGACTAGTGTTGGCACTGGCACTGTTAGACATGACATGAAGCTCAGTCGATGGCACCATTCAAGTTTTTATAATGAAGTGGTTGATTGTTTGCACGAGCACTCACTGTCGACTCTATAACCCACAAGAAATCTTAGTCTTTAGGAAAATCCATGTATATCCAGAGTTAAGAAGTGATGACGTATTTAAGTCAATGAGAGTTCTTAGTTTAAGTTTGGCCTTGAGCAATATAAGTGCGGGCCAGTGGGGAGCCTGGGGAGGGGGGCCTATTGTTCTTCGGCCTAGTCTCAGAGCGGCCTCACAGTCCTTCAGGCCAAATATTAACACTTTTCCTATGACCCCTCCCTCCTCTGCATACCTGATCCCAATGCTGAGCCCCCGCCTCAAGCTGAAGGGGATGGAGGGCCAAGGAAGTGAGAATACTGAGTTCTGCACTCACCTTAAAAAATGACTTCCCCTACAATCCTGAATATACGTCTCACCAGGACATGAGTCAACATTTGTATTTTAGGGTCTCTAAGAGTGAACAAAAAGGTTTCAAACCGTCTTCCTGTGAGATGATTTCAGGATGTCCACAACGTGCATTTCTTGTGCAGCTCTTTTAGTACCATCTCTTTTCACCATGAGAGTTTGTCATCCTGCTAGCTTACACTACACTACTTAGTCTCAGCATTTGGTTACATTTGAGAGTTGTGAATCACAGACCACCCGGGGCGCGTGTGGCCGCGGTCACACTGGCAAGCTATACTGTGCCTAAGCTCGCTTTCAACCTTGGCTTTGGCACTCTGTGGAGAGCTGTGCACGGGCATGAGTTAACAATGCTGACAGCCTTAATTATGGAGAAATCAGTTTCACGCTGTTATCTGACTAACATGACTGACTCGACTGCGCATCCCTTTTTGTGTGCTTTTTCTTGAGTCTGTCTGTTTGTAAACTGAGTATGCATCATAATAACTTAAAGCGTGCATATGCTGGATTATGACATTATGTCCAAGAGGTGATCGTGCTCAGGAACGGTTAGTCCTGATGTAGTGGCCAGTGGGGGGGTAATCGTGCTTGAGTACGGCATGGTAAGGATTGTTTGGGTAGCGGCGCTCTGAGTCTCTCTGCCACCTCCTCATGTCTTTGATTGAGGAGTCTTTTTAATCTAAGCAGCACTGAGGAGTTTCTGTGAGACAAATTTTCCTTCCTGAACTTTACTGGAATCAGACACATGATCTTTAATCAAATCTTTCATTAGATTGTCTCGATTTCTCTGCACATCGCCCTCTCTGTCACGCCTTCCTCTGTTATTGAATCATCTTCATCAGTTTGAAAAGGAACCAGATCAGTTTCTTTGCTTCCATATAATCTTTCTTTTCTAATAAAGACAACTTTATTATAGACAAGTGTTTCATTCCTACTATTACTTTTACATCATCAATCTGCGAGACACAACTTTAAGCTGTTAAACTTTTCACAAACAAGTCAGAGGGGCTGAGTCATCAGAGGGTCTCCTCCCAATGTCTCATAGTTTGAATTTGACTTAACTTCTACTTCATTCATTCCGGCTCTTTTATCCTTTTGACCTTCATAGTGCTCCAAAGAGTTAGATACTGTTTTTGACACGAGGCCAGGTATAGTAGGGAAGCAAATGCAGACCCAGGAGGAGAGTTCGATAATCAGTCCAGTAAGCAGGTTTGGTACACGGGTAGTCAGATAGGCAAACAAAACCAGAGGAGCAGGTGAAGGTCGATAACAGGTAGCAGACAGGAAACATACACAAGATCAAGAACAAGGAGCGCTACGACTAGGTAACACGAGGGAAAACACTACGAACTGGCAACATCAGGGAGGAAACACAGACAATCAGGGAGCAACGAGACACATGTGCGGGTAATCAGGGGCGGAGCTTGACACACAAGGTGGAGACGAGGAGAAGATCTGTAACACAGAGACAAGGGTCAGTAACACAGTAAACATAAATCTGAATAACTGAAACATAAAAACATGACCTAGACAGGCTGATTCCTGTCCGTTTTTGCACGAGTCAAATTCCTTGCTTCTTCATTGTTGCCGAGAGCCGCCGCACAGATGTTGTCTTCCATCTGTAAAGAGTTCAATCAAAGCAGCAACCTCTGTCTTAATCAATGACGCTGCCGTTCCTTGGCTGTCCACTTGAAGCTGGTTGCCAAAGACAATGAATCCTCATCAACACCAATATTAATCTGTCCGTTTTTACAGCAAAAACAATCATACAGCCTGGTTCAAAAAACAGTCTTAATAGTTCTTTACTTTGTCAGTAAAACTCTGTAAAGGGGGTTAGTTTTGATTGTTTTATATTTGATTAAATTTAAATACAACTGTCGGCTCTGCTGTTTTTTTCTTAATGTTTTGAATAGGATCACTAAATGGATAACCAAGATACATCCAGCCTCTTTGTCTGCTTCAACACTGGCCAGACTTGAAGTCAACATTTCCAAGGTGGCAACACGTATCACTTGTCTTAATTACTCTTCTTTAAGAACCAAAGAGTGACGCCACTATGACTTAGTTATATACGTCTGTGGTTCGAAGCTCCATGGTTTAAAAAGTGAGTCAAGTTTCTCCTGTTCTGTGTTTCAGTCTGAAACACAGAACAGGAGAAACTTGACTGCAGCTAATAGGTAATAAACACAATGACACGAAGAGAAGCTTTAACAATCAAAATGACTCAACCATGAAGGGACTTTGTGTTCATTACAAGTCACACATTCATAAATAAACATTAAAACTAATGTGACATGAAATGTGATGTTGGAAGTTTGTGTTGAAGCTGCAAAAACAGACAAAAACTGTGATCGAGTTTGTCTTAACTGATATGAGCAGATGAAGTCCAATTATTCTACATTATTCTCTCTCTTGATGTCCATGGGTCGTTCAGCTGTGAAATAGAGAATCATTCAGTTTGATAGCTTAAATTAGAGTGAGCAAAAACACAACCTGCAGAAAGACACAACAGTGTTATGTGTGCATGTGCATGTCATTTCCCATCAGGTACATAGAGTTATGAATAAAAACGATACTGTTTCATATAAAATGTGACAAAGGTTTGGATCATGACAGCTTATCAGAAAGATCAAACAAGTGTTCACAATATCACATCATCTTTCTCTATATTAAAAAATAAATGGAGGACGTCAATCTAGCTTGGTTTGCACTGTAATCATGTATATCTGGAGGATGTCTGTGTGAGTGTGAGTCTGTTTTGTGGATCTTTGTTTGCCCTCATGTTGTGTGTGTTTGGTCTGTCTGTGATGTGGATCTTTGCTGACGGTCAGAAGGTGGAGAGCGGTGAGTGAGGTGGGTCCATCAGGTGGGATTTGTTGTATGTCGGAGCCCTTTTCCAAAAGCTTTGGGAAGCTAATCTAGGGTTTATACATTGATGTATACATTGATGTAAACAATCCTCATTTTCTGTGTACGGTCTCTAAATTTCTGTGAAAACAAATACTATTTATTTACCAAGGCTATAGGTCCAACATAACCCATGGCCCAATGGCCTGGGGTTCAATAAAAGCTTATGCAGGGTCAGTTGATTGGCCAGTCAGTATTGGATCAAATATACCTAAAAAGCAAGTTTAATGTGCGGACCTCCCTTGACTGATACGGCGTAGACGAACTGGTCGTTACAGTTAAATTATCTTGTGCTGTAAATTCGTGTAAATGGCGTCACATCAAAGAAGAGCACTGAAGCCTGTACGTGTACGTTGACAGTGCAGGGTGTTAGTGTGAGGAACTCTGACGTCCAGCTGTCTCAGAAGTACCGCCATGCTGTATAAAACATCAACAAAAATGGACGCTGGTGATCATTCACAGCTTGCATGTGCACAGAATAAAGTAATTTTATATTAAAATAACAATGAGAACCTTTACTTGGGGACTTAAGTCTGATGTTGCAGATGTGATCCATGCTACCATCAACACGAGAGAAGGCTGCAGATCCAGCCGGATTTTCAAAGCTAGCACAAATTCTTGGGAGGTCATCCACTGCCGGGACGGAGCTGAGACGGACCAAACACGCACAGTCGGCTCATTCTTCTGTATGTACTGATTCTGAAGTAAACCTGTTTAAATGATGTGTCAGTGTCTGACTTTCTTGTCCAACTTGATCTGCTCTGCAGACTGAACCAACTCGTTCCAGTTTTGGCAATGTATTTTGATGGCCTGATTGTCATCGCGGCGCACTTTATTCATGAGGTGGATATTACTCTGAGTGAAATGAGACGTTCAAAGATGCAACGGTGTTCTTTTCAATCGCTGGGAGACACTGAGGAGGATTATCCAGGGTGTGTCTAGAGACAAAATGGCATGTGATTAATCATGCTTAGAAAAAAAGGCATTTATTTCAGATCTTAATTAGTCACAATTAGCCAAAGCTAATAAATTTATAATGAATAAAAACCCAACAGTGAGCCACAAACAGAAAGTCAGCTCATTTTCTCACACCAAGAAAAGAAAATCAGTCTGGTTGGTCAGAATATGTTACACTAAAATAATGTCATAGACATATCTTCTTATCATAGTAAAAAAAAAATAGATAACTCACACTTTTTCTCTGTTTTTCAACACACACACACACACACACACACAGAGTTGATGATCTGATGTGTGTCATAAATCAATCAGCTTGCTCTCTCTGCAGACCATCTGCAGGTTGAGCTAAAGATTAATTGTCCTCATTAAATATGAATATCAGTTCCTATCTCTGCTCAGGTCTGAACCAGGAAGATAACATCTGACTCGAAGACGACTTTTTATTAAAAATTCTGAACCGGTCATGTTTATGTCTAGGAAGTTTCCTTATCAACTTTCTACAGAGCTCAAATGGAGGCTGAGGAGAGCAAACTTTATGTTCTGGTTTATGTGGTGACATCTCCATCTCTCTTGCTTCGGTGTATTCAAGTAAAAGTGTGTCCACCCCTGTGAGCTATAACAACAAAACAGTCACGACTAGTTTACCCTATAACCAGGAGGTATCATAAAACATTTATCACCACAGGATCTCGTCAAACCTTTTTCTTCAGTATTTAAATCTCCAGAACGAAGAATCTGCATTTTAAAGATTACAGGCCTTATTTTCTACTCATCACAGTGTGACATTAAGCAGTTCGGAGCAGGATAAGAACTGATATCTGACAGGAGGTCTTAGTCTATTAAGAAGAGAGAAGGACGGTAAAAGAAGAATGCCGTGGCTTCAGGTCATGTGCAGAGAGGATGGGAGTGTCAATACTGGCTGTGGCAGACACTTATAGATGAGTACGATTTAAGAGCCGTCAGTTTTTGTACTTAAACTGGGAGTAATGACTGATTATGTGATTGAGAAGTCATCAGTTTATAGTTGAGTAGGAGGCAATACGATGGAAGACTTTACACTCATCTCTTCATCTCTGTATAGACTATTAGGTAAGCATACATTTTATCTTACGATTGAATCATTCTTTATATATTTTATCTGAAATCTTGGAATCAGTTGAGGCAATGTGTTTTTTTGTGTAGGCTGGAAATAGAGCACTGTAGCTTCATTGTAGGGAGTGGCCCGTGGTGCTGTGCATTCTGGGAGTCACTGTCTTTCATCCACATGAGCCAAAAAGACACTTTCTGCCTTTTCTGAGTCAAGAAGGCACCAACTTAAAAAAAATATTTCACATTTCTGCAACATATATCACCCAATGTCAATACAGATTCATGTTTCAACAGGTGAAGTATACCATTTAACTGTTGGGCTAGCATGGCATCTTTTCATGTGTCTTTGTGAAATCTTTATCTTTACTGGCCATCTTCATAAACACCTACATGCTTAGTTAAAGGCAGGGTAGGTAATTTTCTCCAGATACACTTTTGAAGTTTTTGGTTGGTAATTAAAATCGTATGTGCTCTGAAAAAACATCTCACTCAACACATCCACACTCAAAGCATAATCTGAAATCTGCATCTGGACCAATGGCGCTAGTGCGCATAGAGCTCCGTTTCCACTGAGCGGTTCAGTTTGGTTCATCTTGGTTCGGCATGCACTTTGTGGCGATTCCATAGACTAAAGCCGGAAAAGATTCCCAAATCCTACCGTCCTACTTTTTGGGGTGCCAAGTATATCGATCTGAACCTAAAAGGTGGAGCTAAACATTGCAGTCTGTTGATTGGTCGAAAGAATTGTCACTTCCCTTGTGACAGCGGCAAACACAGCCCCGCCTTGTTTAAATACCCAGTTCATTGTTTATCGGGCTGTATTTCTTATCGTGGCACACAGCCTTCTCTGAAACAAAGCTTGATTGAGTTTTGTAATAAAGAGACACATGTCAATGAAATAGATGAACTGCTGGATGTCTTCCATTGTTGGTTTTGTTTGTGTCATATTTTTCTCTTTTGTTGAATGTATTAGCGGCTTAGCTGTTAGCAATTAGCTTCTATGATGACGCTATTATGTCGCTGATGCGACTATCAGCATCCGGCTTACGCGCTAGATACCAAATAGGGCAAACCAAATCTCTCGATGAGTGTAACATTTGCTGTTAAATGACTTAATAATATGAGAAGATAGATAAAGATATCTGGAATCCCTCCCACCCTTACACACTCTGCTACTGTATGTTTGTGTTAAGGGCAATGTTTTTTCCCTGCATTCAATCTGTGCCTCCCCCTACAGGCATAGCATGGAAGTAGTGTTTTTTATGCCCCCCTCCCCCTGCATCCTACCTGTAACACGCCCTCCCCCTCCCTCTCCAAAGGTTCCGAGATGAAGCCAGGTCAGCGCGAAGTATCGCTGCAGACCGGTCCTCTTTGACCAAAGCAATATCGTTGTACTTGTACTTGTACCTGCATCAATGACAAATAAATCTGATTCTGATTCTGATTCTGATAAATAAAGTCTCTTAGCAACAATAAAGGTAAGGGATGTCTGAAATGTATTACCTGGAGATTCAGGGTAATTATATAAATGTTGGGATATGAAACGCCACAAGGTGGGGTTTTCGGTCCATTTGTGGGAAGGGATGGAGGCCTATATTACCCGCAGATCGTCAGCTGGTTCTGCTCCAGTCTGGTCTGTTGGTGGTGAAGATAATGGACAGATAGATTTCATTTGAATAATGAATGCTCTAATGGAGACCAGTGGTCTGACAGCCAGAGAAAGAAAGAGATAAGTTACTGTATATGTATAGGCCTATACAGTATGAATATGAAGAGATCCAAACACCTCTCAGAGTAGAGGTACAGTACAGAGCATTGATGATTTAAATAAAATAATAAATTAATGATAAAAGTGAGGTGGAACACAAACTGTGTCCTGAGGTTTTATTTTCAGTGTTCAGAGGAGGATTGTCTGCACAATTCAAAAACTTTCTTGTTAAAGAAAGAGAGCGAGTTAAAACAAACGTGAACTATTTATGCAGGAACATGATGACTTTTATCTGAGCACCAGCAAGCCTTTCTTGTGCATCAGCTCCAGACTCTTCAAGGGCTGTTTAGGATTATTGTTTCAGCTTATCGAAAGCCTCATCATGACTGGCTGCTGAATATGACTCATAATATAAACCAACAGGCAGCTTTAGTTAACACTGAAAAGTTACCTCACAGACTTAATGCTTATCCATTGATTCTCATCTGCAAAAGATTTAAGTGTTTTACTCCCTGAGACAGATGTCTTCCATTGTTGGTTTTGATTGTGTCGTGTGTGTTTTTCTCCTTTGTTGAATTTATTGGTTAGTTGTTAGAGGTTAGCTGCTATCATATGACGCAATTTACGTAGCAGCTATCGTCATCCGGCTTAAATGCCACTTACCAAATAGGGCATGGTTGGCTGTGGAAACACAAACGGGATCAGGCTTAATCGAACCAAACCATACCAAACTGCACTGATCCGTATTGGACTGCTGTGTGGAAACGGGGCTTTATTTCACATGTTCAGGGCATGTTCCACAAATGCGAGCTTCCTAAAGTAACCACTCAAAACAGCAGAGGGCGTTAATGCTCGGTTTGACCCATTGGGGTGGACTGTAGCCAATTTAGCGTACTGCCTTGATGACTAGCTAAGCCAAGAACATAAGAATCTTTCCCGAAGGAAATTCATCTGCTGAACAAACAGGTTAGTACGAAATTACCATATATTATAAGTCAAATATCTAAACATACTCAATTTAAATCATGCTTTTAAATTAAATTATTTAATTTAAACACGTTTTCTTTAACTCTGTGGGTTACTAAACTGTTAATCTTTAGCAAAAAACGAGCTAAACAAACTATTTTCAGCTAAGTTAGCAACCCAAGCTTTGTACAGATCGTACAGATCTTCAGATGCTGGCACAAATGTGTTATATGATTGAAAGCAGTGGTAATAGATGCACAAAAGTCATGTTACTTGTTACTAGTTACTTGAGAACATGAAAACTGATAAATAATATGTGAGAGTATGTGTGTATGTGTGTTTCGCTGCATTACTGTGGAGTTGGTAAATGAATCTGTTTCATGAAGGTTTCTTTTTGTATGGACCTTTTCTCTGGTTATTTACCTCGTTGTACCAATTTAAAGATGTTGTCTATCTCATTGTAATTGATTGTTTTTTTTATTATCCTCATTTTAGACAAAAGGAAGAAGAAAGATGGCGGACACCGATACCAGAATTAAGTGTAGTAATCAGGGTTATGTCTAAACGTTATGCTTCCCTTTGTGATTTATGAGGTTAATTATCATGCTGTACCCCTGCCATCTCACCTGATGGTCTCCCTTACTTTTTTCTCCTCACAGCGAACACCTTTGGACGGTGGAAGGAAATCGAAGAGAACATTCAAACTCTTCACAGAGAGACTCCCGTCAGACGGGGATTCAAACCAGGAACCTCCTCACTTTTATTAATGAACCACCGTTCAGACAATGTGTTGTAAATAACATAAAGAATTAATTGATTTGAATCTTTTCTCTCCTGTTTTGAGTTGTAAAAAGATAAATATAATTTCTCATGTTCTTCTAGGGTAATGACAGAAGTTACAGTTGGGCAACAAAAAGCTTTAAAAGTACTTCAACACTTGAGTGTTTAAAATTTAGTGCAGTTTCTGACATTTAAGGCGTCGCCCTGGTGTACCGAAAAATTGGGAAGACGGCAGCTCTTGAAGGAGCACCAAAGCTGTTGGAGAACTGAATGTGGCGCTGGCCGAGCTGGGCTGCAGGATGGATGGAAAGGATGGATGGCATCTGGGGAAAGCTCACTGCAATGCAATGCGAGTTGAATTTGTTGAAAGCCAGATTTGAGAAACTTTAGAGGGGACATTCATTACTGTGTCCCCTCGCCCTGAAAGAAGTTTGTTTGGGTTTAATTCGGACCCCCAGACGAAATTTCTCCTCCACAGATGGACAAGGATGAAGACAAGCTGCTCATGCTACCCCCTCCCTGCTCCGCTCCACACAGACACCTGGTGTTTTGCCGGACGAACCCAGGCCAAAGACATCTCCACTGAGTGGGACTGTGTTATTGCAATGTTGTCAGCGAACTTTGAGAGACACCCAAGGTTGTCTCTGCAGTAAGATGCAGTGTTTTTGCCGGATATCGCGATTGAGAACATTCCGACCTGGGCGACCCCGGGGAAGCCAGGCACACACACACATAAACACAGGGATAGACACACACTCATACACACAATCTGCATACACCCGCCTTCCCTCCCTCCCACCCTCACACTCACTGCTACTGTGCACATGTTTGTGTTAAGGGTACTTTTTTCTCTGCATCCAATCTGTGCCTCCCTCTGCAGACATAGCATGGAAGTTGTGCTTTTTATGCCCCCCCATAAAGCAGAAACGCCTCGTTTTGCATAATCATTAAGGCAAACGTACTATTTGAACAATACGTGTTGTTTTGCTCATATGAAAGACACAATCCTCACTGCACGCTGTTAGTAGATCAGATTACATTTTTTGCTGGTGGTATCAAGTTTGCACACGTTTTAATACACACAAACGTTTAGTAAATCAGGCCCATAGTGTGGTATTTTAAGCTGCTGTCTTTCACTTGGTTGTTCAATTAGGAGGAGGTAGTTTTTAAGGTTTTTGCGGGTTATACAGGTTTGAAAGAGGCAAATAAACGTACAGTATTTTCAAGTTATGGCAGATAAATGGAAATATAACAACAAAATGTGACTTATAAGAAAAACTTCAGTATTAAACAAGAAAAAGGAAATCCTCAGTTTAATATATGATATAATGTTGGTGAAAAGAGAAGACAGAATGTCAATGTTGAAATCATTTTGAATGCAGAGGCTGACAATGTTCAGTGTTTTCTTGGCTATAAAAAGACAACAAATCTTTGTTCATGATTATTGAAGCAAAATAAACATTAATGTGATTTGGAGAAAAACGTGATCTTTATACATTCTTTTATTGAGCCTATATGTCTCCTCAGAACAACCATAACAGCAGCCTGGGTTTTTGTAGTTTGTCTAGTGAAATAACCTTAGTACACAGCACTATGAATTTCAGCCTGCATGGTGACCTGTTACTCGGACTGTAAACCTTAGCAATGATACAGGCCAGATTTAAATGATTTGGCTTTGTTTTTGTCCTCTATACTTTTTTGAGGCCTTAAATCAAACCAGATAAGTTACCAAGCTTGACAACATTTTGGCTGACCTTAATGTGTTCGCTAGCTAGATGACACTTAACACATGAATCAATTCTAAACTGTGAATATGTATGGCTGGCTTGTCTGTCTCTAAATGTCAGCGGTACAGATAATGGAGGGCTGGAGAAAAACCACACTTTGTTTTAACTGAATCCAAATATTGTGATTGTAACAAGAAACATTTTAACCTTTTAAGAGTGCTTTACAAAAGCTTGTTGCGTCTTCTTTTGATTAAATTTAATAAAATACGTTTATCACAGGATCCAGGGATCACCGGAACAAACTTGTGCCTGCATTAGGCCCACTTATAGTGACACCTTTTCTTTCTTCTCCATTCCTTTGAAGCATAGCTATTTAATAATGTACTTAATATAATGACAAGTAGTTCTTATTTATACATATACATAGCTTAGAAGCATATCACAGTAACATTTAAAACATAATTCTATAAGTCTGGAAGTTGTTATGTCATTTTTGTTAAAGCTCTTCAAATAATAATGAATTATTTACTTGTTTCATCATAATAAAACACAAAACCTTGAACTTTGTCTTTCAGTGTGTTGTTTGCAGGTGGAGAAAGCAAATATTTACTTACATTCCTGTAATTTAGTAGCTGTTTGTGTATTTAAATTATTTTGAGTGGTTTTTAAAACCTGTAATTTCACTTTTACTAAAGTATATTTTAGTGAAAGTATATTGTTCTTTAAAGCATCCATTACTGACTCAAAAAACTAATGGTGCAAGTTGATCAAGTTATTTGTTGACTGTGTGAGGAGTCAGACTGATCTGTGGTCGGGAGAGGAAAACACATTTGAACTGGTTTCTGGATCCCGAAAGAAGATGAACTCATTATTTCTGCAAAGCACAGGAAGGAGAAATCATGTTTCAGTTTACAAACCCACCACCTCCTCTCATATATGGCAAAACTGCTCAGTGAATACATTTACATACATTTGACTTTTTTTTTAATTTTTACTTTTAACGTTTACTTTTACTTGAGAAGATAGAGCAGTAATTTTACTTCAGGTACAAGTTTTTCATAAAACTGTACTTGTATATATTTGTACTCTTTCCATCCCTGGTACTTTGTGAATAATTAAAACAGATAAATCATACATCTTTTGATTTCAATGCTCTCGATTTTATTTTCGCACATAGCCCTTTTCCCCTACCGTGGCTCTATTTACATATAATTAAAAAGGTTAAAAGACGCGCTAAAACTACATTTCCCAGTATCCCCTTCGGTCAGTCATTGGATGATTCGCTGTCACGTGATGTTGTTGCGCAGCCCTCCGCTCGGAGTTTGTGTGTTTGATGTGACATCCTGCTTCTTTTCTTCACCCGAGGCTACAAGAACTCTGACGGGGGACAGAGACCGAGCAACGCCCGGGAAACAGCGGGTAACCTCGCGGTAACAGGTTCCTGGAGCCTCTCCACACTTTGTTATCTTGTGTTGTTTTATCAGCGTCAGTGATAAGAGCGCAGCCCGCGGTGTCGTAACGACAGACCCGAGTACCGAGCAAAGGTCTCGGTCACAGCTGACGCACAGACTCGCTGTTAGACTCACGCTGCTCCGACGCTCATTTACTCGGTAAGTTTGACGATATTTAACGATTTAAATGTAGTATGCGTGTGCTGGTTGTTTACTGTCTGCATGCATGTGTGTTAAGTGTTCTTGAAAGTGTCGACTGTGAATATTTGAAGACATTTGAGGTTTTTAAAGAAGTTTCTGAACAAACTGAACACGCAATAACAAACATACAGAGGAGCATCTGTTTCCACATGATTGTGTCCATCTGTGAAACTTTAATCACAAAACAGTCTCTTCATAATACTGTGCACACAGCTCCATTATTCATGTTTATAACTGTGTATATATAAACTTTATTACAGGCTCTAAGCCCAATAGACAGACATACAACATATAAAAACAGTGACATAAACATATAAACAAAAGAAAAAAAACCCTACAAAACCAACTCTGGACAATATTAGAAAAAGGGATTATTATTTTTAAGACATTTGCAGGAAAATATCATGCTGAAAAGATCATTGATAAATAAGAGACATGAGGAAAAGGTTGTCATCAGTTTTAATTTTTCTCAGGCCGAAGCAGACACCGAAAAGTATTCACAGCGCTTTATTTTTTGCACGTTATGTTACAGCCTTTTTCCCCCAAATGGATTGAATTATTGTGTTTACCTCCTTACTCCATAATGACAAAGAAAAAAAAAAAGTGTGCTTGAAATTTTTGCTAATAAAAAAAAATCACATGCACTGAAGTTTTCTCAGTACTTTGTTGATGCACCTTTGGCATCAGTTTCATCTTTGCAGTTCCTCTGGAGCTCCGTTAGGTTGGATGGGGAGCGTCAGCCCTCTGTTAGCTCGGGTTCCAGTCTGAGCTCTGGCTGGGCCACTCCCTGGTTATCTCGGCTGTGTGCTCAAGGTCGTTGTCCTGTTGGAAGATGAACCTTGGCTCCAGTCTGAGGTCCGGAGCGCTCTGGAGCAGCTTTCCATCAAAGACGTCTCTGTACATTCATCATCCCCGCTGCGTGACGCTGCCACCACCACGCTTCACTACCGGCCGGGTGATGAGCAGGGGCCTGGTTTCCTCCGGACATGACGCTCGGCGTTCAGGCCCCAGACTTCAGTCTTTGTTTCATCAGACCAGAGAGTGTTGTTTCTCGTAGTCTGAGAGGCCTTCAGGTGCCTTTTGGCAAACTCCACGCGGGCTTTAATGTGCCGAGTATTGATCTTCCATCTGGCCACTGGAGCGTACAGGCCTGATTGGTGGAGTGCTGCAGATGGTTCTCCTTCTGGAAGGATCTCCTCTCTCCACAGATCTGTGCCTGTCTCAGAGGTCTATACACACTGGCTGTGTCCTCTGACATATAGAGACAGTGATTTTCCAAATCATGTCCAATCAGCTGATTCCATCCAAGTTGTTTTAAACATCCCAAAAATGATGATGCACATTTCTGCTGTGTCAGCGGTGTGTGAGTGGATGAGTTAAGACTGATGGTCACTTCCCACAGCAGCCTCTACCATCAGTGTGTGAGTGTTTCCATTTCTAACTGGGCCTGTCAGCGTTAACACATTGATCGCGTGCACTGTAGACTCACAGTGATGGTAAAGAGTCCGAGCTGTGGAGGCGTCTGTAACCTTGTGGTTAGTTTGCGTGCTCTCTCTCTCTCTGTCTCTCTCTCTCTCTCTCTATCCCTTTCTCTCTCTCTCTCTCTCTCTCTCTATCTCTTTCTCTCTCTGTCTCTCTCTCTCTCTCTCTATCCCTTTCTCTCTCTCTCTCTGTCTCTCTCTCTCTCTCTCCCTTTCTCTCTCTATCTCTTTCTCTCTCTCTCTCTCTCTCTCTCCCTTTCTCTCTCTCTCCCTTTCTCTCTCTCTCTCTCTCTCTCTCTCCCTTTGTCTCTCTATCCCTTTCTCTCTCTCTCTCTCTCTCTCTCTCTCTCTCTCTCTCTCTCTCTCTCTCTCTCATATAAAGGCGTAACATATCGGTGTTAAAAAAGCCAACGAGACCTTGAACAGATCCTTTCACTTCAGGAAAAGTGTTTGACGAGTCACCAGTTAGTATCCTCATGTGACATCGAACACTTCCCTTTTTGAATGTGTTTTCATTTACTCATCAGACCCTTTAATGTGCTTAACGTACGCTCTATCAAAGAGCCTCTTTTTTTCCAAAATAAAAGCAGGTTTGTTTCCAAGCGAATTAAGGTCGTAAGAAACAGTACATTTCAAACATGTCATTTAAACTGGGATGAATGGCCTGAACTATTGATTTTCAGCGTTTCATCGTGATTCAAATACTGAACTGTGTGACTGAATTTAATGTGTTACCTGTGATTTATTTAAAACCTAAATTGCATTCTAGATATGAAATGATTAGCATTTTTCCAGCCCGATCTCCAAACATGGCGTCAGGCCAGTTTAACCAACCAATCAGAGCGCGTCGTTAAAAAGCGTTCCTACGTTTAAAGTGATTGATCCTGCAAGGATCCTGAAGCTTCGCTGTGAGACCCACGTCACACCACAGTGTGAACGGACCGCCTGTCTTTGTCTCTCGTTTTGATTCAAAATGTGAGTTGACTTGAGATGATAAGATCACAGAGATTGGTGTTGTGATTTGTTTTTTAAACAGTTGGAATCAAAGAGTAGAGTAAAATCCAGTTTACAGGACGCACGTTTAGTACCACCTGGATAACATGCTGAGAGTGCAGCCTCCACCATCACACGCTGCACGCCACCCATTGTGTAGTGAAGATCGTACACTGTGCTGGGACATACAGTGACAGAGACACTTTTTGCTGCAGGCTGAGAGTTCAGCTAGTGTACTGTAGGTAATGGTGCTAACTCCACACAGTGAACACAGCAGCTCCTGAACACAATCTGCATTGATCACAATAGAACTCGTCACGCAGGACGACCGTTTGAAACTTTTGTCTCCCTGGGAAACTTCAGACTCCAGATTTGATGGTTCTCTCCCAGCTCAAACGACTAACAAAGACGCCCGCTGTCCTCTGTCCTTTCTTCATAGATCCATCATGAACTTCATCCTGGAAACCCTGCAGGTCCTCCTGCTGTCTCTGTGGTACAACATCGAGGCCTTCATCTACTTCTTCTTGCCCATGAGGAAGAAGAGCGTGGCGGGGGAGGTGGTGCTGATCACGGGCTCCAGCAGCGGGATCGGCCGGCTCATGGCTCAGGAGTTTGCGGCGTTGGGGACGGTGCTGGTGCTGTGGGACATCAACGAGGACGGCATGAAGGAGACGGCCCGGCTGGCTAAAGAGGGCGGAGCCAGCAGGGTCCATTATTACCTGTGTGACTGCAGCGACAGGACCGAGGTGTACAGGGTGGCCGACCAGGTGAGTGAGCCGTCAGTGATCCAGTCCCTCTGGACCAGTTACCATGGAAGCACTTGAAGCTAAGCGTTTAGGATGCACAGATTTCTTGGTTCAGCTCTGAGTACAGATTAGTGGTAACAGACTGAGACAGAGAAGAGGCTCATCATATGTCAATGAAACTTTAACACTACACTATAAAGATTAGTTTGTAGAGGACTTACATTACTTGAGATATTTCCAACAGTTGTCAAAGTCAGAGAGAAGTCCTTCATTTTATAGTCGTAATGCCCCGTGTCTTTGGTGGCTCACTTGTTTATCGTTGCCACGGAAACACCGGATGTTACGTCCCTGCATGAGGAGCTGCCGTGCGGTTGCTGTGATTAAATGTTTTTTTTTTTTTAAAGTTCACGTGATTTAAACATGGATACGTCGTCAGTAAGCATACTCTCTCTCTTCAGCTGCTCCGTCCTGTTCGTCTTTACAGAGGTCGATTCAGAGGTCATTTCCCCCCCGGGGCGGGGATATGATCCATGATATGAACAAACGCTGAGCAGTCAACAGAGAGTCAGAAAGCAGATGTGCAGGTCATAAAGACGGTCGGAGTTGACGAACTTGACGTGATAAATAAAAGTTGAGGTTGGATTGAAAGGAGGAGAACGCTGCAGGAACAGGAAGACTGACGAGTCAGCAGGCGAGGACCGTTCTGTTTTTACTGCTGCTGAACCCTCCAGAATGGAATAACTGCAGCCTCTAAATAAAAAGTTAATGAAGACGAGGTGGTGCTGAATCTCAGTGACTGTGCGGTTTTGTTAGAAATAAAAGACAGTATGAAACATTTCAGATAGAATTTCTCATTAAGTAAAATACCAAAGACGCAGCGACGAGACGCTTTATAATATCGTCTTTCTCCGTCTCTGTCGGATGGTAAAAAGTCATGTGTTGAATATTGAATGACTTTATTGACCTGAAACGTCTCTCAGCTCTGCCCACATCCTCTTCACTTTCATTCATTATTCAAACATGACGCCACAGCTTTATTACCCGGTATGGGAATGTTTATAAAACCTCTTTATCGATGCGGGCCGAGCACATGGCTGATCTGACCTGAGAGGGCGTGTCCTGCTCACTATCACGCATCTGATTGGTCAGTCCGACAAGCAGCTTCAGAATCATGACAGACGGATAACAAACACCTGTTTATTGTCTCCATACTAAAAAAAATAGTGAATTAGACGTCTCCATGGTTACAGTCTGTGTGTCTGTGGCGCTCTCCTGAGGAGCTCCAGAGGCTGAGAGCTGAGCTGCTGATCCAGACTTCTGAAGCCTGGTTAAAGCACCTCTGTGTTTTTGTGCTCAAGCTGACAGACGAGTCAGGAACATCTGGTACAACATCTGGTACACTGTGTTCTCTTTACGTCGTCCCTGTTTGAAACTCCAGGCTGATAGTGATGGGAGTCAGTCTGATTGTTTCTAACTTAGTACAGACGAGTAGATCTTCAAACAGTGACGTTCTCCTCATGAAAGAGCCGCGTCCGCCTCATGTTAATGTAAACAAGGGTGTTTCCCGGAACAGGTTTTGCGTGTGTGTGTGTTATGTAAATAGTCAGAGTGTAACACTCCTATTGCTCCTCTCTCTGTGTTAAACTTTATCTTCAGACCTTCACTTCATAAACTACTTTTACAATGAATGAATCCATTAGAAAAATCCAAAATGTGACGCGCATCAACTCCTGCTCGTCTCTTGTCCCTCTCTCTCCGTTTGTCCCAGATGAGTAGAATCCTGAACAGAGAAACTCATTTGCCTCCTCGACTCGTCTCAGTAAACAAACACTGAGTCAGTAAAAAACTCTGGATCAACCCCGAGACAGAGGGCTCACTCAGGCCTGTTCCAGAGGGAGAGACACTTTAGCTCAGAGTCAGTTACCATGGTAACTGAACCTAACCTGGTCGGGAGCAGGTTATTTTCAGTGAACTCCTCTTTCAGAGTCAGAAACACGGTTTCATTTCCTCGTTCTTTCAGTCAGTCCGTACCACGCTGTGTTAGTAAAGATTCACTGTTTGTCTGAAAACAAATCCAGGTTGTTGTAACACTAAATGTTAGCGAGGCTGTACTCCAGTCTCGTGTGTCAGTGAACTACTTTGTGGAAGGTGTCTTTTAGGCGAGGAGCCTGGAGGGGAGAGGGCTGCATTACTCTGCAGAGAATAAAGAGGTGTTCATTTAAACTCCTTAATGAAGCCTGTGTGTGTGTTATGTTAGATGATGCACATTCAAATAGACACTGAATGAAGTTCACTTTGTTTGAAATGTGAAACGTATCATTGCTGACATGTTCTCGGTCAGAGGTCTGTTACTCTCCACAAACACACAGGAGGACGAGCTGGAACCTGAAGAAATGCAGATTTTAGACGGAGCTCCAACATCGAGACAAAGCCCTCTTAGAGTCCTGCTATGTGATGCAAATAACACAACGACGCCTTAATTACAACACACACACACACATTAACACACACACATTAACACAACATTTACATCTCTGTTATCTCTGCGTGTGTGGGGTTACAGTTACTCATTTGGATCAACACAAAGACCTGAAACGACGAGTTCATGATCATTTAATTGTGATGAAAGCTGACAGACGTGTGTGTGTGTGTGTGTGTGTGTGTGTGTGTGCAGGTGAAGAGAGAGGTGGGGGACGTCACCATCCTGGTGAACAACGCCGGCATCGTGACCGGGAAGAAGTTCATGGACGCTCCTGACTCTCTGATCGAGAAGACGATGGAGGTCAACACCATGGCTCACTTCTGGGTCAGTCACACTTTAACATGAACACACAATATACACACAAGCAGCACACACAACGAGTCAAAGGTGAAGAGATAACTGACAGAGCCATGTGTTTGTTTTATTTGAAGACTTGAGGATGATAAATTCTCCATGTGCACTAAAATCCAAGCGTGGGAAATCTTCACGTTATCAGAGTTTGTATTGAGTCTTCTCATGTCGCCTGTATCGTTGTGTGCAGGTGACATCACTTCCTGTTTGAGGCTCCTCAGTTTCTTCTGGTGTTGCTCGGACTGAATAATGTCTGTGCTGTCGCTTTAAATAAAATCTATGTTTTTGTGGATATTTTCAATTGGACGGACTACAGGAAGCATGGAAGTCATGGTCGTAGAGAACAGCTCTGATCAGCATCAATAAGAAAACAAATAATTAATATGGAAAGAAAAAAGTGTTTTATTTGTCAGTTTTCTTTAAGTTCGTATCATTTTATCTTCGTCTGTGTCTCTCAGATGTACAAAGCTTTCCTTCCCGCCATGATCGCCAACAACCACGGTCACCTGGTCAGTATCGCCAGCTCAGCAGGACTGATCGGAGTCAACGGACTGGCAGGTGTGTGTGTGTGTGTGTGTGTGTGTGTGTGTGTGTGTGTGTGTGTGTGTGTGTGTGTGTGTGTGTGTGTGTGTGTGTGTGTGTGTGTGTGTGTGTGTGTGTGTGTGTTTTAAATCTTCATCAGAGATACAGTATCTTCATATTAAGTTGACCTTCAGAGGACTCCTTCATGTCAGAGCGATACTTTGATGCACGTTTCCAGTCGATCCTTCCTCTTCTTTAATGATCATCAGTGTCAAAGAGAACAAAGACTGATCGACACTGTGCGCCTGATAAAACTGTGTCCCACATATGAGCGCACTGCAGACAGACACTCAGTTTGTTTTCATTGAGGACGAGCGTTAGAGCACACTCCCAGGGAACAGGAAGTTTGATCCCGCCTGTCTTTAATGTGAGGGTGTGGAAACAGGAAGTGGAGGAACACTTAAAGCTGCTGTTAACTGCTGACCCACACGCACGCCATCACTTTAACCATCTGCAGCCATTTGTGAACGTGCTCGCCTACAGGCTGGTCAACAGTACGGCTTTAGAGCGTGAAATGTTTCTAATACATACTGAAGTAGCTTTATTTAGCCAACAAATCCTTTAAATATAGAATTATCTTACACTAAGCCAAAATAAAAACTGTCTCTGTTTACTGACTTTATTTAAAACCAGCTGATTAAACATTACTGATATAAGAGGAATATTGTCTTGAACACATTCTATCAATGTTTTTAGATCATTGACTGGACTGGTGTAGTCCTCTTTGGTTTACACATGAGGAGTGGATTGGGCATCGGGAATTGGTTTAAATCGATTTGAGATCCCAAGAATCAAAGTGGAATCTCATGGTGAGCTATTAACAGATCCAATCCCCCGCTGGTCGATTTAGAGAAAAGAAGAAAATCTGCAGGAAAACAATAAAGCTCACAGGAGGGACGGTGATGAAGCTGTCAGCCGGTCACTGTGACACCTTGTACGAAGTCACGTGACAACAACATCAAAGAGAAGCTCGTATCTGACTGGGATTAAATGTCTGGACAGGACTCGGGGGAGGGGCTCAGTGTTGGTAGGCTGCTCAGTGCTGATTGGACGCTGCAGCGCTGCATGTGAATCATCACTCACTTGTCATTCATAATGATGCACACTCCATGCTTCCTCTTATTAGTGACCGTGTGCTGTCAGATAATCTGAATGAACTTTGTTTGTACAGATTAAACTCAGAGATTCACCTCTTACCCACATCCATCACACAGCTTCACACCTGTCTGCTCACAGAGGGGTTCCAACTCAGGGCTCCTCTCACAGCTGGATTAGCACCTGTAAACATCCTAACAGCTGGAATGATAATAATATCACAGGTTTATGAGCTGAGCACCACCAAGGTGATAAAAACAACAAGAAGACCCCGTCCTCTCGAGTGCAGCCATGAGCAGCTGAACTCACAAGATCACACGAGAACTACCTGCAAACAACACATCTGTGTTTTTCAGCTTGTTTGTTTGTTTGGAGCGTTTGTGACGTAATCTTCATAAAGTGACGAGTGCTCTGTGCGTTCCCTTAACGGACGACTTCCTGTCTGACGGGTTTATTCAGTTCTTGATGCGAGCTTGCAGCGGTCTCCATCAGAAATAGACTGGGGGGCTTATTGAGGCAGGCATGTGTTTTCTAATAGTCAAAGAGGACACTCGCTGACCACCTGAGCTCTCAGTCTGTAAATGAATGATTCTTGAAGTATTAGTATCTGCACACTGTCATACAGCACATATGAACAAAGTTCAGAGTGAACATGAAATCTGAGGAACATCCCACTTGGATAAGATTATGGATCAGTTTAATCTTCAGAGAAAAGAGACACACCCACTCGAGTCAGACGGGTAGAAAAAGGATCATTTAAAGTCTTTAAACTGAGCCGACGTTAAACTGGATCTTTACCAGAGACAAACAGATTTATTATATTTATTATTCGCCATGTTTGAAAACACTCATTCATCTTTGAACTGTTCAAGCTTCATTAACACTGATCAAGATGTATGTGGGATTATTTATTCAGAACCCAGATGATTTAAAATCCAAACTCAGTGTGTCCAGAACTTTATCACATGTTCAACTTGTGTTTTAAAACAGTGTTTTATTTAATGATCGATGGAATCAAAAAGTACTGAAACTTTCAAATAAGTGATCAATCTTCAGAATCAATAACAATCAGAAATACTTTATTAATCCCAGGGGGAAATTGTTGCTGTTGCTCAAAAACACAGTACAGAAGTAAAGAGATAATTTAGACTATTACTAAATAGCAGCTAGGACTGGAACAATAATCTATGTACAAGCAAAAACGACTTAAAGATTGAAATATAAAGAATGTTTACTCTTACTAGTATATATATAAAGAAGTTCGCTATCGGAGACTCTCAAAGGAAGGTGTTTTAGAGTTTGATGGCCACAGGCAGGAATGACCTCCTGTGGCGCTCCGTTGTGCATCGGGGGGCGGGATCAGTCTAGCTCAGATTGTGCTCATTTATAGTTATCCAAAACAGAGCGAGCTCTGTGTTCATTGAACCAAACAATGCTAATGTTTCTGTACATTAACAACTTTTGCTGATTTAAAATCAACACATTACTCAGTATTTGGTGCCTATGACTTCTATCTCTGTTACCATGGTAACAAAGGGGTGTTAATGTAAGGTTGCTTAAAGTTGCGGTCTTGAAAAAGCTCTCATCCTAAGTGGATGTCAGTGTTAAGGATCCCGGATGAGGGATGTAAACGGAGCTCAGTCCATCAGGATGAGACTTCCTGTCACCGTGACTCTTGAGAGAACAAGCTCTCACTCTGACATTTCTCTCTCTGCAGATTACTGTGCCAGTAAGTTTGGGGCCGTGGGTTTTGCTGAGTCGTTTGGTCTGGAAATGTTGGCGATGGGGAAAGAAGGCGTGAAGACGACCATCGTGTGTCCATACTTCATCAACACCGGGATGTTTGATGGATGCCAGACCAAGTAAGTTTCTATCTGTTAGTCTGCCTTCTTTTCACTGTATATCACTGACCTTTGGAGCAGCAACCATCTCTCCTCTCCAAAGGAAAGCAGCAGGCTTGTTTTAAGTGTAAAGGTCACATATTATCCTTCTTTTCAAAAAGTTTAAATAAGTCTCAGAGCTCCCCAGAACTTACTGTTCTACAGTAAATCCACTCTGATCCTGTATTTGATCATGTCTATAAACCCCTCTACTTCAGCCCTGCTCAGAGCAGACTGTTTCTGTTTCTGTAGCTTTAAATATGTAAATGAGCGGTGTCTGACCACGCCCCCTCTCTGGAAGGACTCGGGTGGCTCGGTCTTTCTCGCTATGTCCTTCTGTTGACAGTGTGAAGGCAGACTCAGAGGGCAGAACAAACACCTAGCTGTGGGAGTGTCACCCACCTGGGGGAGGGGTTACTGCCCTTTGTGATGTCATAAAGGGAAACCCCAAACAGCCTGTTTGAGCACACATTGTCTTAAAAGTGGAGCGGGCCAAAGATGGAGTGGATGGACTTTTCTCATCATTGGGGGTTTGTAGATGGACTAGGGACACATATTAGTGTTAGAGAAACATGGTAAATAATATTTTGTGACCTTATAATCTCAGAATCGTTTCAGCTATCAAAAACTGCGAAAAAATGTTACACTAGTTACTTAATTAAACATCAGCTGCTTTATACAATTCTGCAGGCCTGGAAGAATAGTGCAAAAACACGACAACTCTCCAGTCCACATGTTTACAGAAAGTGTGGTGATAGGTATTTAGAGATATATTACAGATAATATTCTTGATATTTCCCTCTGTTTTGTGAATATTTTGAACTGCACCTTCAGAAATGACATCTCTTTTAAAGCAGCAGAGTCTCAGTCTGAATTTTAAAACAAACCATTGACCCTACGATGGACATCCTGTCAATCATCTTGACTGACAGCTGCTCCGTGTTTCCCCGTCTCCTCCGGTAGACGAGCTCCTCTGATCGTCTGTACCCTCAGTCTCTAACTCCTCATGATAACAGTGAGAGAAATGTTGGGCTTGTTTTGAGCAGCCTGCAGGCAGAATAAACCACATTAACCAGAGGTGAAGATAAAAACAACAGCCGTCACCTCCACCACACACATTTCCTCTGACACAGGGCCGCTCTGTGGAATCAGCCTGGACACAAACAACGAGCAGACGGTCATACTGATGTAATAATAAAGCACTTTTAATACATTATAAAACATGAAAAAAGAGTGAACATCAAATGTTTGTCCAAGTGACCACAAAAAAACCCTCCACAGCCATTTCAGCTGACTTTGATGCTAAAATCCCTTTTAAGGTACAAAAAGTTAAAGCACGAGCTTCATCACATCTGTTCTCGTGGGTTCAGCAGCTCCTCTTCTCTCTTAGTACATTTGTATTCCAAGCTGTATTGGCCAATCACGTATCAGCAAGTTTGGTGAATGGAGGTAAAACAGTCTCTTGTTGACAGTATTCTGATGATGATTAAAGTTTCTAGAGACGGATGTCGACACTAACGTGCAGCTGATGATCTCTTCTAGATCAACATTTAGATGTCCTCACTACTTAGAAGGCAGGTCTGACCCGTTTACTTTTTACAAATCTGCACCAAATAAATCACTTTGGCCAATGTCAGCAGCGTGGATACCTTTCCATCTGCTGTCTTCATGGACTGTTTCTCCTGCACACAAGAAAGCCATGCTGATACATGATTGGTCAGTACAGCTCGGGCTTTACAACAAACCAGAACATTTCAAACTCTGAAAATCAAGACCGCTGTGACCCCGTGTCTGTACATCCTGATTATGGTCAGTGTAAACAGGAAATTTGGAATCACCAATTATAGCAATTTAGAGTGAGAAATCTTTCACATGTAATCAGAGTGACTGACAGAAAACTGATGGAGTAAAGGTTCGAAGGAGGGAAAGAGCCCCCCCCCCCCCTCCCATTTCCTGCCGTGCTCCTCTCTAGACATCCTGAGGTCCAGATTTAAAGGTGTTGTGTCCGTCTTTATTTTTGTCTCCCCGTGTTAATCCCCCCTTAAGCCCCGCAGACGCGCACACACACACACACACACACACACACACACACACACACACACACCTACACCTGTCCTGTCTCTTCTTGCTCCTCACATCTGTACCTGAGGTCCTTTAGCCCGACACTTCACACACACTGTGGCCTGATTCAAACTGAGGGGCTTAATTCAGCGTTGTTTACAGACGTGTGAATTCTGTCTCACTGAACCTCGGCCGGTTTTCAGACATTTATTTCCGGCAGTCACAGACGATCTGAAGGTGATGATGGTTGTCGAATAAGCGATCCACCTTTTTGAACGACCGCTCCGAGCGCTGAAGTTGAAAATCGTTCAACTTTTCAGAAAGGCGCTGTTGACGAGACCAGCGCTCTTTTAGAGTTTAGACTTTATTGTCCCCGAGGGGAAAATCTTTTTCACCAAAAATAGTACAGTACAAGTAAACAATAGTTTCAGGGCTGCGCACCGACAGAGGGACAGGTGTGACGCGCGGCTGAGCACAGGTATCGTTGGTGTTGTCGCAGCAAAGCATGCGCCATCTAGCAGTGTGAACATTTTCCAAATGTATAATGTTCTCTGTTGTTTTTCCCCCTAACCATCAGGTATCCACATCCTCTTCTCTCTGTGTGTGACCGGGAAATAAACATCTCAAATACAAAACAGAGTAAGGAGTGAAGTGAAGATCATACAGCGGCCGTTGTCAACAGACTGTTGTCATAGAGACAGGACCGACGTGCAGCGCTTTTCTTCTGTGCGAGCAAATTATTCATCCAAGTTCACACAGCCAGCACTTTTCTACCCCAAAATGTGAACACACGGTCAGAGAGGAGAGTGAACACCTGAGGGGGGCGGAGCTTCTGTCAGCGGGACAAATTGTTTTGTAGTTTATGATGGGAGATGACTTCCATAAAGTGATTCGAGGCTGAATGATATGTGACTGAATGTCAAAGTGCACGGGTGTGCTGAACAGGAGGGAGTCGATACAATGAAAACAATTAGCTACAGCTATTTATTGATATTAGCACATTTGAATACAAAGAATATGTTGAATAAAATAATAATCATAAGTCAAGCGAATGCGACATTTGGCTTAATTATTCAAGGTTTAAGTGGTAAAATGAAGCTAAATGGAAATCCCCATCACTAACCAACTGGAACACATTTTTCACCTCAGTAGTCATTAAGTTTGTGCGTCAGGGACAGTTCATGTCTGACGCCTCGGGTTTTCAGCTTGTCTGTCCTGTTCCTGTAAAGGCCACGTCTCAGAAACACCTCACCAAAGACTGTTGGCGTTGACTTGAAGGGTCTTGGCCACGTGTAGAGGCCATCTTGGAAGAGCGCCAGCACCCCCTGCAGGCAGGGAGGAGGGTCACTGATGTTAGGAGGTCTAACGGATACCTGAGGTCGTTTGTCTCTTCAGCTGTTGGCTTATTTAAATAAGCTGTGGACACTGTTGCCTGTACACTTGTACGATGTGCTGTTGGTCTTTGTCTCCCTCGCCTCACTCACGTCCGTCATGATGGTCTCCATGTTAAATGTATGTATTGCTGTCATTGTGCTGTTGTTACGGATGTATTGCCTGTATGGACCTCTCCTATAAACCAAAGCGATATGAGGTTTTTTTATTTGTCTCAGATAACTAGTCTTTGGTCTGTGCTGGCTCTAGCATTATTAGGGCTTTAGTTTAATCCTCCAACATTCACACTGGGTCCTTCTTTCTGGGCTCATCGGCCCCATGGGTAAAAAAAAGAAAAGAAAACCGCCATCATCTAGATTATTGAATCACAATACTTTAAAAATCGCATCAGCAACCAAGAACATCCCCACAGAAGCATATGGTCCCAGCTCTTGTGACTTTCAGTGTTTCACAGTGAGCCTCCAGCGGACACTTGACCCAACTGCAGGATTTGACACTTCCTCATTGGCTCTTTTTCTCCACCAGGGTGGTTAGTAAATATTTAACAGCTGATGGATGTTGTGCTTTTCCTTTTTCTTAATCCTCCTCTTCATCTTCTTCAGGTGGCCGACTCTAATGCCCATCCTGGATCCAAAGTACGTTGCCAAGAAGATCATCCACGCCGTGCTCACAGATCAGGTGTACCTGCTGATGCCCAGGAGCATGTACCTGATCACGGCCCTCAAGAAGTGAGTGTTCACCTTTTCTCTTCCCTCACACTGAGCTGACATGGCGATACACTGTTCAAACAGCTCACACACTCGCGTACCAGCTTCAGTCTGATTTACTGGAATCCCTTCACTTGTTTACATCTGGGTTGTAGAGCAGACCAATGAGCTGGAGGAACAGTGAGTCTGTGGCTTCAGCCCTGACTGCTGACGTGTAGCTGCGTTACACTTTGAACACAACACTTAACCGTGTTGAATGATTAAACTGACGAGGAGTGTGGCGTACAGAGTGATGAACAAACGCATCCCTAATTCTCCCCGCTCAAATGTTTTTGTCGTATTTCAAGAAATTCCATCAAAGAAGTAAAAAAAAAAAAATATGCGGCCCTTTTGTTGCCATGGAGACAAAATGGTTTGATCTGTTATTGGATGTTATCTACATTCTGGTTTTGTGACAGCCCTACTCTGCTGTGTGCGCGCACGTGCAATCATGCACGTGTGCATGCGAGCGTGCACGTGTGTGCGCACGTGCGTGGGCAGCCGTGATAAAATCAGAAATGGACTGTGAATGTGACTCCATCAGTGAATCACTGAGCGATGTCAGGACTCTCAGACCTTTTTTCTCTTTTTAAACATTTCCACACTATTTTTATCCCGTGCACACACTCCATGTGTTTACCGTGTTACGTTGCACACACTCGGAGCTCACGGCCTCGCTGATTTATTTCAACAGGCTTGAGTCACTCACAGGTTCAAAGAGAGGGGCAAAGAATACAAACCTGCTCCATCAGAACGGGTCACAAGTGACGATCGGCTAATTTTATGTTTCTCGATTTATTCACCAGTCAAAAGCTTTAATTTTAGCTTCATTGTATAACACTAGCAGGTCTCTTTTTTCGCTTTCACCAGCAGAGGGCGCTGTAAGCGTCATCACTCTGGTGTTCAGCGCTGAGGTGCGTACATGCTACTTTGTATTTGCCTCCTATATATATCTTTTCCAAAAGTGTTTGATAACTACAGTTTAAGGAATACATGTGATACATGTTTATGTCTGAATCTATCTACCTCTAAAGTTTGACCATGGATTAATGAAAGATATCCGACAATTTATAGGTATCTGATTTTCTTCTAACTAAAATTGATATTGGCCCTTAACAAATACTGTATTGGTCAGAAAATCGAATTTCATTGATTCTCCGTTTGATCCCATGGCAACAAAAGCAGAATTCCTAGACAGCTAGTATTGGTTAATATCTGTATTGTAATTAATTAATTAGCAGGTTGCACACTGTTTAATAAGATTGGTAATGCCAGGAGGCCACATGGTACGATATTATCACGATAAATGTGTGACGATACAATGTTATTGCGATGTAACTTTTTTTAACTGCATCACATGTCCCTAAAATGAAACTAAATCAAGAAGTGATGATGTAATTTAACGCTACGTCTCACATCGAAGAGCTGTAACAGGAAGTGAGGCGCAGCGAGGTCCGCTGAGCCTAAAAAGGAGGCAAACGTGATTCACAAAGCTTTAAACCTGGTGACGTCGCCATGGCAACTGACTCTCAGCTCATGGCCTTGTTGGTAACAGGTTATGTTCAGAGTGAACGGATTAACAGAATGTTTTCTGTGTGGACATTTAAAATCCTCATCGAATATGTTCATGGAAACTTGTGGACTAGTAACGTTTTATAGTTATATAGTATAAAGACTGTTGAGTCTGCAGACGACCTGAGTGATCATTTAGTTCTGCCTGGTTGTTCTGCTTGAATCATGTGTTAGTTGTTCGAGTTTCAAGGTTCAGTGCTTAGTTTGTCACATTAGAAATCGACGAGAATCATCAACAGTTTGTCAAATGGAATAAAAGCTACCTATTAATAAATGGAAGAAGATGTATTTTATTTTTCCTGCGAGGGGAAATGAATGTTTACATTGTGTTGTTGAGAAAAGCTCAAACGCACACCGTCACAAACCAGATCCTCGGGACGTGCACTCATGGAGAGTGAGGGGGCTGCACCTCTGCAGTGACGGGAAGTGACTTGAACCCATGACCCTCTGGTTCCCAACCCTACTCTCGCCCCTATGAGCGATAATGAAGTCATTTTCTGCATGGGCGTCAGTTTACTACAGTCATCTTCCCCTCTTATTATTGGTCGCTGATCACGCTTCATAGAGCAGAAGAAGAGTCAAAAGACTCGCCCACTTTTCTGATGGCGTGCGCAGAGCCTGAAGCACAACGTGTCAAACGCTCATAACCAGCTTCACCATCCTCCATACCTCTAACTGCAGCCTCCGAAGAGAAAGACTGTGTGTTGAACGTCGTGGTACACCTCTCAGAGGCTTCCTGTCTTATCATGTTAAGTCTTACTCTGATGTATTTCTGCATCTTGAACCTTATCGCGGCTCAGAGAGAAAGGCGACTGCATGTTTGCACACAGTGATGTCTGCATTGAGTGAAGAGTCTGATAAACAGCCATCAGAAACACCAAACTGAGCCATGACGACTGAAATCAGACATCTGCTCCGTCTCTGCCAGAGTTTATGAGCTTCAGTAAAAACCAAAGTCAGGCCTGAAGCACACACAAACACACAGTTTTATAGACACTCTGAAGGTGCGAGGCAGCAGATAGGGTACTTCTGAGCAGGTATCTAACTCATGAAGTGTGAAAAGCATCCTTTCAGGAGATGCTTTTACAGCTAAGAACCGAACACCAGACACAGACGAGGGATTTAATCGGCTGTGAAAACATTACGATTGACATAGGGAATAACATTTCATGGAGAAATGACCTAAAAATGAGCATATGTGGATCTGTTCTTTTACTCGACGTCAGAAGAGTTGAGCCCTGTTTTTATATTTTCATAAAAATGACTCAAAGGTAGAACCAGTTTGTGAATGTCTCAGAGTAGATGAGTTCATCCTGCAGCAGTGAAACACGCTGTAATATTTTAGGGGACACAAATGTTTTCATGCCGCTCTGAATTGAAATACTATAAAGAAGTTACGTCGGGTGCAGCCGCCAAAATAACTCTCTGTTTAGGACCTGATGGGGTTAAAAAAGCGTCTCCATTTATTGTGTATTGAAAGCTGGTTTCACACAGCGACACGGACATGGCTGTCTGCATGACCTATTCACGTCTTTTCTCCCTCACGAGGTCACAATCATACATTTAATGCAAAGTGGTACATTGTTCCGTGAATAAACCTTGTGCTCTTTGGAGTGATAGTCTTAATGAGTGTCCACTTTAACTGACCAGTCTGAAGACACGAAACATACTCAGAAAACAGTCGAATTGAGAACAATTGAAGTGTGTTTCCTGCTTTAATTATGCTATTTGTGTGGCTAAAGCTGTTAGCTGTGCTAGCACCACCAGATCTCGAGGATGAACATGAAACATCCTGTCGTTCAAACAACTCGCAATTCCAGTGCCAACTAGCGAGGGCGAGGCCGTTGAACCGTTGAGTTGACTAAACGAGAGCATCCCGACACAGAACACACCAGCTGTTGATCTGTTGCTGCCTCATTTGATTCATTTCTGTTCACTGTGTGTTGTACAAATACTGTGTTCAATCCAAACTAACCACTTCAAGCACCAGAGTCACCAAATGACTGAATTAACAGCTCAAGGCAGCAGTCGACCAACAACTCCTGGGTGCAGTCCCCAAAACGTCAAAGACAGTTTTCTCTGAAGTCACATTCGACGTTGAGAGATTTGATGAACTTTCCCGTCTGTTTGGCTCATATCGCTTCTCTCTGCACAAACAATGGGAACAAACCAGTTTAATCTAAAGTTTTGTCGTGTTTGGTGGACCCTCTCCCATCTTCAGCATGTGTTCAGATTGTTGACATCAGTCTTTAAGATTAGGATGGTATGCAGTAGTTTTTCTGACATTGTATGAATGAACTATATCCATATTATCTGCTTTTTCCTAGAATCACATCCAAGTAAAGCTTTCGAGTTGGACTTTGTCTCTCAGAAAGAAGCCTGTTATATACAGTATATGATATATACAATATATGATATATGAAACCTGTTCTTTGTGCAGTATCTGGCTGTCTCATTAGCCTTCAGTGTCACTACACGATCAGCTCACCTGTCCGTCCTCCTGGAGTGCACACACAGTCGGCAGGTGTTAGAAATGATGTGTGAGCAGGTGTGTGGGAGCTCCACACCACTTCATGGAGACTCATCAGATGGACATTTCCTTTATTACTGTGAACAATGACCTTCTGATTTGCACCTCTCTGCCAGACGTCTGCTGAAGCTCCATGATGGAGATGATTATGGATTGTGTTCTTTTTCTCATCTTATCTTTACATCGTCATCGTCACCTTTCTTCTCTCTCCTCACAACTCCTGCTCTTTGCCCCTTTTTGTAATTATCCAACTCGTTATTTTAATTCCCCTCTGTTCTCCTAACCAACTCAACCATTTCAGTGACAGTTTGTTGGAAGTGTATGATTATTTTGAAATACATCAGAGCTGATCTTAAAAAAAACCCCCAAAACTACCATCAGGCTGAATACTTTGTCTTCAATAAAAAACCTTACTTTGTGCCTCAGTAAGAGTCATATTATAAAGTTTAATATATTTATTTTATGGACACACACATTAAAGAAAAACTCAGCGTGAAGCATCAGTCTGACACGTTGTGTGAACGTTACAACCTGGTGAGGTAGAGATTGTAACCCTGCTCAGTGCTATATAAGAAATGGACGAAGTGTCAGTTATGTCACACTGAAATGGAGTCATAAAGCCCACCATAGCAGCGGCCATATTAGACAAGCTGATTCTTAGATCGATCCAAAAAGAGACAAAAAGGCGTTGCTGAGGTCGGCCTTAAGCCTCCTGGCAAACAGCTTCAACACGCCCACCTGTCAGTCAACTGAGGCAAACTTTATTAGTTTGCTAGTTAAAAAAAATTACAAAGAAATTAGCCATGGAAGATGTTTTTTTTTCTTGATCCAGTTTATAAACGTGTTTATTTCTGTTAAAAAAAGACATTTTAATACAGGGTGTTAATACAAGGGCTTTTGCAGCCAGCCTCTAGTGGACAATCAAGGAACTGCATTGTTTTGCACTTTCAGCTTGTGTACAAATAAGAAAGGCTGCACTTCCAGTTATCTCACTGTAACCAAAGGTGTTCCTCAGGGATTGATCCTGGGACTCCCTCCGTTCATTCTTTACATGACTTCAAGCTAAACATCACATATTGTCTAAATTACTGAAAGTAATTGACAACTTTCAGTAAAAAATGTTGCTTTAACTTTATCTCAGCCTAGCTTAAGAGTCTTCTTAGCATACAGCAGAATATTGTTGTGTGCATTATTATGTTATGGTAAATGTGTAGTCAGTTTGGGGCCAGGTGATGATTGTCCAACATCTAAAAACAACTAAGGATGAGCGTCTTATAATGAAACATTCTTACGAGAGTAAACGCCAAGCAAACCTCAACAGAATCTGGATTCAGCTGAATTCTCTTACTCAGGCTCCCTACTTTTAACTAAATCAAAGAAACCACATATACATAGCTTATTCTGTAAAAGTTTAACTCTTAGGTAATGAATCTCTTCGTCTTACATACACACAGACATGAACATACACTTCATAATATGTTACCTCGTGCATCTTCAGACTGAGGGCATTTTGGTGGCGCACTCTTTAAGCACGACCTTTTCCTGAAGTATAACTTTCTATGCATCCTGTGTGATTTACCAGAAACTTGAACAAAGGTACTGTATATGAATTAACATATAAAACGACATCTTCTAGGTTTTATATGTTGAACTGAAATGTGTCATTCCTGGCCACAAATCAAGATAATTTCCCCCCCTACAATCTCAGATGGGAGAACAATGTTTTCACTTGGCTCAAATAATATAAAGCAGTTAGTATTTTTATAATAATAAAGTTAATCCTCTGTTCTGTTGTCTGAAAGCCTGTGTTTTATCCTCTGACAGTGTTGTGTGTGATAAGAAAGTGTCACATTGATAATTCTGTCAGAAAGCTTTTGCTCTCCTAAATGAAGCTCAAACCTCGCCTGTCACCTCCGTTCATTTGACATAAAAGCTATTGTACTGTGTCTTTTAATAATGAGCCGTATTATCGGCTTTGTCTCCGTTCGATCTTTGAACAGTCTTTGTTCATCATACTATTGTGTCCTCCCCGTGTTGCTGACACGTGATGAACGCGTCCTTCTGCTCAACAAAGCCTGTTTACGTTAGCACACACCGTCAGTTCATTTACTGATATTTATGATGCTAAACTAGAAATGTTTGTGTTAAAACTTCACTGCAGCAGTTGAATGCTGGACCGTCATGAAGTCAGTCAGGTTTTTTTAGTTCTTTGAGCCTGGTTGAGTTTAAAAATGATCCAGAATCAAATTTTACAATATCATAGTTTTTTTCCAAATACCCTAATTTACACTAAATTATGAATGTAACCATGGTGACATGGTCTATTAAGCTCCGTTCCCACACAGCAGTCTGGTACAGTAGGCTTTGGTAAAGCCTGTTCCTGTTTGCTCTTCCACAGCGAACCGTGCCCTATTTGGTCAGCAGCGTGTAAGCCGGACGCCGATAGCCGCGTCAGCTACGTAATATTGTCACGATAGCAGCTAACTGCTAAAAGCTAACCCGCTAATAAAGTCAACAAAGGAGACAAACAAAATCAACGATGCATGCTAATAATCAAAGCTTTACAGAGCTTTGATTATTAGCATGCTACAGACTTTATGTGTTAGCTATTAACATAGTGACTGTTGTATATTAAACAAAAGAAATTCAGAAAGTTTGTGAAACACATTACACACTTGCTTGTCAGTGTTTTTGTTGAATTCTGAACGTTAAATGTTATAAATATTCAGCACGTACAGTTGTCAGGAATAGCAAATTAAGCTACAGAGTTAAAAACAGAAGATTTTGTGTGTTAGGTAATTCTTCTGTAAGGTTGGACATTTTAACATGAGGCTCTAACGGGGATCAACTCACTGCAGTTGTTAATACCACAAAGTTCTCTGCAGTGAGTCAGAAACATTAGAATTACAAAACAAATTGTCTGCCTTCAGATATTTCCTTCTTCTATTAGAAAACACGCCTGTTCTGATCAGAGCTTCTTCACCGCAGAGTTTCTAATAACCATAAATGATTGTGTGTGTGTGTGTGTGTGTGTGTGTTGGGGGGGGGGGGTCACACTGTGTGCCTGATGTTCTTGTAGAAATAATGTTATTGTGTTTCACTGTGAAAAGAAAGAGAGCAGACAGTGTTTCACTGCTGGAGCTCAGTGTGGCAGATGGAAAAACGTTTGAAGACAAAATCTTCTGCTGTGAAACTTGTTTCATCAAGTTGTAGTTTATTTCAGCTTCATCTCACAAGTGAAAGAAAGTCTCAACTACTATATTCCAGTCTTACACTATTACTTGTTTTTTTTAGGAATAAAAACTTTCATTGTATATGTTTTTAAACTAAATAATTGTACAAATTGACATTCCTGCCATCCCGTTAAATATGAGTGGAAGAAGTCTGAGGTGTTAAAGGACACTGGCACTGTAAAATAAACATGACGTTTTTATAAGATAAGAAATCTTTACTGTCATTGTACAAGTACAACCAAACTGTCAGAGCAATCCAATAGATGACGTGTAAAAGAAATATAACAAATGTACAAATACAAACACTATAAGCAAATTTACAAATAGGAATATAAAAATATGAATACGGATCAGTAATGCAGTATTAACAGACAGTATGCAGTTAAATATACACTAAGTTGAAAGTTGTGTAACCTTTGAGCCATAGGTTTAGATTAAACTGAGAGTCTCTGTTAGCTTAACCTCAATGCTAACTAACGCGACTGCTGTGTGCAGGGCTCCTATTACAACATGTTTTATCTCCTGAACCCTTTCTGCTATTGGAACCAAAATTGGTGAACATGTGGAGACGTGATGTCTGAATGAGCAGGCAAAATGAGGTGCAGTTTGACCATTAGGGGGCGCTGTAGCAGCATCCCCTTGCTATAAAGGAAATTGTCTTTTTCTGTCCTTTTGTGAATTTGAATTTGACTCCTCATGTTTGTTTTACGTAGAGCTGGGAAACAATCAAAAGGTTGAATCACATGAGTTCCTGTGGTTAATCACGATTTATCACATTGGAAAAGCAAAATCCAGTAATGAATTCAAAAGCAGTGTATAGTGCAATTTTATTGTAAATGTACTTTTCAACTTAACCAATGTAATCAAAGCAAAATAAATACAAAACTAAAGCTTATTGCAACTGCATGGGCACATTGTCATCTTGTTAGTTGTATAAAAAAAAATCTGCCCAGAAAATCCAGAGCCACAATCATAACATTAAAAGAGGCAAGGTAACAGCAGTACCATTTTCTTTAATCAGGGTGCAGGATAATCAGTCTATGTCCAGGACCAAATGTCCCTGTTAGAGTGAGATGTCTCTCTGTTTTCATTACTGTTAGAGCATGTGAATGTAGCTCCCACTCTTCATCAATAAAATGCACTGTAACTTCCAGGTAATCATGGCTACCCAGTGATGTCCAGTGAAGGCAACAGACGGTGCACCTTGTAAATTTGTCTCTTTTGCATTCCTCTCCTTCTCATACATCTTGTGTATTCTTCTTGTGATGGTGCGTCTTGAGGGAATCTCATACCTGTCCTCATTTGTTACAATTCTGAGAACGTTTCTCAGACATCGTCCACAACACTCATCATCTCCTTCACTATAGCATTTGTTAGCTTCTCTTGTCTTTCTCCCACACGCTGCAATGTAGTCTTCCGAAGCCTCGCTCCACTGTTTGTTTTGTTGAATGATTTGCTGGTATCAACTGAGTGTGTTGAATTCAGATGGTACTTCAGACTGAAACATTCAACTTGGCAGTGATTACAAATAACTTCAGCTTTGTCGACCGCGGCGTCTGGAAGAACTTTAAAATGAAAATGCCCATGTGGAAGTTCTGAACTCTTCTCCATGCCTGATTATCCACCAGTTCTTATCCGACTGTTTCCTCTTTCCTGTGAGCGCCCAGCAGGAAGCAACCTAGCCTCGCTAACAATCCAATTTTCAAAATAAAAGGCAGTGAGTAACAGACTTTTATGTGAAGAAAATAAATAATAAAAATGAATAAATAAAAACGTCATTAATTAGAGATTAAATAATTGTTGGTGATAATTAATCAATTAGTTAACGCGAACGTAACGTGTGAACTTGCCCAGCCCTAATTTTAAGCCTTTGTTCATCCCATCACTTGCAGTAAATCTTTGGAAAGGCCTAAGGCCTCCACATTGTCATCTAAGTGATCTAAGTCATTGATCCTGATCTAAGTCATCCTCTTAGATAAGTATCCTCTTATATGATATTCTTGCTTTTAATTGTAAAACTGCAGTCAACACCTGAACACTGTCGAAGTGGGCTTGCAATTAAGATAAATTAGTTGTGAATTATCTTGTAGAGGTTTGATTCATGCGTCTCTTAGAAATACTTATACTGGAGTTTTTTACTGTTTCAGTACCTTTTGATACAACTGGGGTTTATCTTTACGGATGTTGTTTAATATTAAAAGTATTGAAGCATAACATGTTTCAACAACCTTTGGTCTTACTGTAGTGAAATACTTGAAACTGAAGCCAAACACTTTCCAAACGTTGTCAGAACCATCTTAACCATCTGCTTCTCTCTCCTCAGCATCCTGCCCATGAAGCAGGGCATCCTGCTTGGTCAGTACCTGGGAGCCTTCAGCCTCATGGACACGTTCAGAGGACACTCCAAAGGAAAACAGGAGTGATGACTGAAAGGAAACCACAGTACAGTGTCTTATTTCCAAATCTTAAAAATGAATTAGTCCAATCACTCAGAGTAGGACCAAAGACGTAGCAGAGAATCTGAATTCAATTTCCAGACATGCTGTCCCTTTCCCTTTCATTTCAATGGTTAATACTTGAATAATACAAATAATGAATGTCAGTCGACCTCTAAATCTGACATATAAATCCATGTTTTTATAAATCCATGTTCTTAATTTGAACGTTGTCTTAGTTTGAGTTCAAATGTAATCTTGTTTTTAACATTTTCCAATAGAAGAAACAAATCCGGTTTATGCTGTTATGTATGTAGATGCTGAGATAGTAGAGGGATCCACCCCTGCTGGTGGATGATGGGACCGTTAATGTGCTTGTCATGAATGTACAAAAAAAAAAAGTGCTCATAAGGACCTCTTGCACTCACAGCCTGAGTGCCTACTGCTGCTGATGATGTAACGATGTGTCATCAGTCCCAGTCAAACCTTCGCCTGTATGGAAAAACAAAAGGCTAAGCACAAATGTAAAGTTTTCATGATTCAAAGTTTGATATATTAGCTATCATTTAACGATTAATATGACATTGTTCATTTTGTGAAGCTGAAGCGCTTCTACACGTACGCAAACGTGACATCACGTTGTGCACATCCTCGGAAATTAATGCAACCGGGAGATGCAATATGCATATAACCACTAGGAGCAGTGTAGGACATCAGTGTTCGGGACCAAAATGTCTGCAACATAATCCTTGATGCATCAAAGTGTGATCACTAGAAGTGCTTTGTTTTATCACTGACATGCTCCTTTATTATGATGCATCGTGGCTTTTGTCATTGAAGCCAACGTAATCACTCAGATGTGATTTTAAATTTCTTAAAGTTCAGTCGTGAGTCTGGTCCAGTGTTTTACACTTTATTTCACATGAAATACTGCCAGGGTCGAGCGCTCACACTCGGACAATAGATCAGACCCACGGGATTCAAAATGTGACATCGTAACAATGGGTCAAAACCACTCGCACCACAAAGAGTGATTTTCTGAATCCTGTGTTCATCACTTTGAGGTCCAAATGTTAGCTTTCATTAGCTAGCATCATACTAGCACATGTTTATTCCACAGAACGAAGAAGTAATAGTCAACTGGTATATTGAAGCTAGCTGCTGTGTGAACCCTTTATCGGCACACATTTCATGAATGAAGAACAAGTCCTATGTAAACATTTCAAAGCTGTGAACACATGTATACCTTTATGTGATCTTGTGCTTTACTTTGAATGTCAATCTGTTTCCTGTCTTAACACACCTGATTACCTGCACAACAATTAGAAGCACACTTCTATGCTGATGTCCTCTTTGACCTTTCACACAGTATTAAGATCAGGTACCTGGGACCTCTGCTAGTGTGATTTACCCCTGAACGTCAGTGTTCGGGGCAACACTCAATAGTGTGTTAATATTCAAATTTACAGACATGAAAACACTGAGTCACTGCATGACCTCCACCTTGTTGCGTAGCTCATGATCTACAGGCGGCAGTGCCTCAGTGTATATTAGACAACAAGCACAAAGTCAGATATGTGGCTCTAATGTCACATAAATAAACCCAGATTCAGCTACATAGAAGTTATAAGCATTGTTTTCCTGTGGAGCCAAGAGAACGTCAGCTACAAGCACAACTTTCTACTTGTGATGGTGTGAATAACCTTTGCACTTCTGGTCCTTTCATATTTGTTTGCTTCTGTTTGACTGTCATCACTATCAGAAGACCTTTTACCATCAGGTTATATCTCATTATGTTAAGAAGGGTGGTCACAATACCAATGTTTAAAGCTTTGGTACGACTCCAGTGAAAATCAAACAAGCTGTCTTGTTTCAAGTTTCAAGAAAAACACAATAACCATGTCACACTTTTCATGAAACCTGCAAACATTTGAAGAAAAATGTTGACCACCTTTATCTGAAGTAATTCTTCATGAAGTGAAGTTCATGTATTAATGTATTCATTGTATTTGATATGTTAAAGGTCCTAACATAAGTTTATTAAGCACTTAAAACATTTACTAATGTGTACCAGTCTGTGTCATTTCATTATGACTGTTATCATCATGTACCTGTGGACATATGTAGCAGTTTTTTTAATCATCTTGTATGTGTCTTATGTAATTCATATCTGATCGTCGTCCTACGCTTATACGTTCACCAGTTTCCTCAAACATGTCGACTCATAAAGAAACTCGTGGAAATTAGCAGAGACTTGTGTTTTTATTTGAAGTTTGTACGTTTAATTAAGTCCCATCAACCAATACTGTAAGACCGGCTGAAGCATCTGTGTATATTTACTGTAATAATTTTTAAATTAAAAGAACAATACTTACACATCACTGCTTCATGCTGCTGACATTTGTGATTACTTTGGACTACTGGTGACTTCGTGTTTTTAAAGATCACACATTATTCTTTTATTTAACATGTAAGTAAGTCTCAGAGCTCCTCAAAACCTGTGTGCAAAGTTTCTTGTTTCACTTTGATTCTGTTTTTGATCATGCCTATAAACCCCTCTATTTCAGCCCTGCTCAGAACAGACTGTTTCTGTGTCCGTAGCTTTAAATATGTAAATGAGCTGTTTGACCACACCCCCTTTCTGGAAAGGCTTGCATGGCTCGGGCTCTCCCGCTCCATGTCCTTTTATTTACAGTGAGAAGGCAGAACAAACACCTAGCTGTGGGAGTGTCACCCATCTGGGGGAGGGGTTACTGCCCTTTGTGATGTCATGAAGGAAAATCTCCAAACAGCCTGTTTGAGCACACATTTTCTGAAAAGTGGAGCAGGCAAAAGATGGAGAGGATGGACTTTTCTCATAGTTAGGGGGTTTGTGGATGGACTAGGGACACAGAGTGTAAGAAAACTTTAAGCGTTTGTTTTTAGTTTTTCTATTACTTAAAAATAGTAATCGCATCCACTCAAACTCTCACTACGAACAAAACTTCAGTCGAATGGGTTTCATAACAGGACTGTCTGCTAGGCCTGGTTAGTTAAAAGGTTTAATCCAGGTAAAAACAATCCAGATTCAGTAATCCACGTCCCCCCCCCCCCCTGTATATTGAAATACAGGTACTCAGTTCATTAAGTGTTTAAATGCTCTGTTATTTTACAGACATGCTCTCTATCATTAGTTTTGCTCTATAGTGAATTTGAGGAGGTCTTTATCATGATCTGTCAATGAGATGAGATGTAGGTTTGGGTTTAAGGATGAATTTCAAACAGTTCTGGAGAACTAAACTGTGGACTCAACAAGTCCCTCAGGATTAAACCCCCTCAATGTTTGAACTTCTCTCTAACATTATGAAAGTTTTTACAGCAGAGTCTGTGTCTGAGCTCACACTGCCATCCTGAGGATGTTCTTTGAACCACAGCCATCAGATCCATGGAGAGACTTGATATGAAAAAGGTCAATTAAAAGTAGAGAACACGCACACCTACATGCTGGTTGACATCTGATACTTTATGGTGTTTGTTTACCCACATCAGGGTCTAGTTTCTGAGCTGGGTTTCATTAAACTCCTGGATGACATTTAAAATAAATCATATTTGAAGTACATTCCTTTTATTCTAGTTCAGACTCGACTTTGAAAGAAGCTGGTGCAAAGTGTGCACAACATTACACTCAGCGCACTGCAACTGTGTGCCAGAAGTTAGGGCCCTCTGATAAAAACTCAGCAACTTGTGATCAAGTAAGACAAAATAAAGTCCATTTCTGTTTTTGTTCAGCACTGAGCCGAGTCATGTAGCTCGCCTTTTTTACTCCCCACTGAAACGATAGTTCAAAGTGCCACGTTTGATTACACTATTATCATATTATGGTCTTCAATTGCTCCTAACAACAGTGTGAAAATATGTAGGCGTGTGTGTGTGTATTGTGGTATATACAGAGTGGATGTAGTCATTGTCTTTCTGATGTGGATCAAATCGTCAACGCACAAAAGAAGATAACAGGTTTTAGTTAAGTCAAAGGAGGTCAAATCAGAGCCTGTTAGAGCCAAAGCTGGTCCTCTTTTAACCTGCTGGATCACCATGGTTACTCACTCTGACTCATACATGGAATCCAGTTAGCTTATTTTATGTATTTGCACATACTTTTTTCAGTCCTTTGTTTTACAGCTGCAGCTCATATAATTTGAATATTCTGAAAAGTTGTTTTCACCTTTATTTAATCAAAAAAGTATGGTGGCCCTGAAGTGGAAAGCACAAAAGCCAAATCAGAAAACATCACAACATTCACTTTAAGGTACCTGTGGTCGACAAGAATCGTCGCCAATTGGACAAACATACCGTCCATCTTTGAACTCAATATGCGAAAGCAGCATATCCATACAGTTAAAAAGATTGACAGTTGATTTGTTTTCTTATACTGTATCTTGTATGTTTTGAATAAAAAAAAGACATGTCTGAAGAATGTTCATTTATGTACACTTCAGTGTAGCGTGGCCTTCAGGCGATCAGCTTGTGGCCCTGCTGAGCTCTTACAGAACTTCAGCAGCACTCAGCTTTTCTGTATTGTTGAATCTGGGGTCTCTCATCCTCCTCTTAACGGTACCCGTAACTTCTCCTGGTCAGACGGGGTGCCCGGCTGTGCTTGAATACCATTATGGTCAGTCAAACAGTTACTAGTAGTTCTGGCGCTGTGATCAGGTGCTGCGTCCTGCTGGAGCAATAACTGGCTCATAGCCAGAATGAACACATCACTGGTCCCACACAGCCCAATGATGTCTCGATGAAAAACATTACTTTAATGATATTTCTTTCATAATTTAAAGCACTAAACACTACATAACAATGTTTCATATTACAACCAGTGTTTCTATTTTACCACTAAAACCTTGTCAGGCTTTGTTTTCACCTTAATGGGTGCGTGGTTGCTCTGCAGAGCAGGGAGTGATGTTTGACTGCTCTCATCAATCGGCCCTTCAGGGGAAAAAATCAAAATATTAAGGGCTCACAACACCTGGTTGGATACATCTCACCTATGCTGTGAGGCCTCTTTGTTGTGTGGGGAACTACTGAAGGTAATTGCCAGCCTTTGTCTGATGATAAAACAGTGTATGGATGCAGTAGTAATTCAAGAGCGAGAGAAGAAAAAACACGTCTTTTGAGCATCTATGTCCACCTCAAGAACTGAACCTGTCCGTATGTGTAATGTCTGTACTGATGACGCCATCTAGTGGAAGCACTTGGTATAGCTATACCTTGACTTTATCAGAATGCGGCTATCGTAATATGTTTACAGAAACTTTGGATTCATAACGTAACAGAAATAAAGCTGCAGGAGTAAGGTACCCCTACAGTATAGCACATACTTCTGTGTTTATCTCATATAATCTGAATTCCATCTGTTCTCCATCCTCTCGTTTTCATATATTTGTTTTGGGCTAAATGAAGATCTTTAATATTAGCAGATCAGTCAGTAAAAGAACAATGATGACCCGGTATCTAAGGACAAAGGAACATGTTTTTATGTAAAGACATCAAATCTTGCAAAGTCTTTATTAACATGACTGGTTTTAAAATGGAAAAAAAGTTAAGTCCCTAAATATATATAAATATAAATATTTATCACTGATGAGAGAAAATAATGAACTTGACTTGTATTTGGCCAAATATTAATGTTTATTTGTGTTGAGCTAATATATGACCAATATTACCTGAGGACTTATACAAAAGAGCAGACACACAATCACATTTTTGAACATTTCTGTCAGTACACTGTAAGAAACATGTCTGCATATTCAAGAGTAACCACCTCAGTAAACTAAATGACATATTATTCAAATAAAGTACAGCTTTGAACTCATTAGCCCAGGGATTTGAGAAGAAGTATCCCTGTAAAAAATTGTTTTAGTGAGTCTCTGATCCAACATCTTCACAAGTCTATTCCATCCAAAGCTGAAGCATTTCACATTTTCTTCTCATGTTTGGAGGATCCCATCACATATCTTCATTCACAGCCAGGACTGACGTTCATTCATGGAGCTCCAAGGAGGACCTTAGAGATCTTTAATCGACAGAATCACAACTTGAATGTTCCCCCGAAACCCCCAAAACCAGAAGCATAATCAGACACCCAACACACACATGAAGGATGCAGTTGTGTATTGAAATCCCTGATTGTCACCATGTTTTACTTTGTTCAATTCCCAGAGGTCTGAAACACTCACAGCTACTGTGATGTCAAGCTAAGATAGTATATTGATTAGCATTGTACTTATATGATTTGAACACCACTGTGATAGATTATACACTCAACAAAAATATAAACGCAACACTTTTGTTTTTGCTCCCATTTGTCATGAGATGGACTCAAAGATCTAAAATTCATTCCAGATACACAATATTACCATTTCTCTCAAACATTGTTCATAAATCTGTCTAAATGTGTGATAGTGAGCACTTTTGCTTTGCTGAGACAATCCATCCCACCTCACAGGTGTGCCACATCAAGATGCTCATCAGACACCATGATTAGTGCACAGGTGTACCTTATACTGCCCACAATAAAAGGCCACTCTGAAATGTGCAGTTTTGTCTCACAGCAAAATGCCACAGATGGCGCAAGCATTGAGGGAGCGTGCAATTGGCATGCTGACAGCAGGAATGTCAACCAGATCTGTTGCTCGGGCATTGAATGTTCATTTCTCCACCATAAGCCGTCTCCAAAGGCGTTTCAGAGAATATGGCAGTACATCCAACCGGCCTCACAACCGCAGACCACGTGTAACCACACCAGCCCAGGACCTCCACATCCAGCAGGTTCACCTCCAAGATCGTCTGAGACCAGCTACTCAGACAGCTGCTGAAACAATTGGTTTGCATAACCAAAGAATTTCTGCACAAACTGTCAGAAACCGTCTCAGGGAAGCTCAACTGCATGCTCGTCGTCCTCATCGGGGTCTTAACCTGACTCCAGATCGTCGCCGTAACAGACTTGAGTGGGCAAATGCTCACATTCGATGGCGTCTGGCACGTTGGAGAGGTGTTCTCTTCACGGATGAATCTCGGTTTACATTGTTCAGGGCAGATGGCAGACAGCGTGTGTGGCGTCGTGTGGGTGAGCGCTTTGCTGATGTCAATGTTGTGGATCGAGTGGCCCATGGTGGTGGTGGGGTTATGGTATGGGCAGGCATCTGTTATGGACGAAGAACACAGGTGCATTTTATTGATGGCATTTTGAATGCACAGAGATACCGTGATGAGATCCTGAGGCCCATTGTTGTGCCATACATCCATGAACATCACCTCATGTTTCAGCAAGATAATGCACGGCCCCATGTTGCAAGGATCTGTACACAATTCTTGGAAGCTGAAAATGTCCCAGTTCTTGCATGGCCAGCATACTCACCGGACATGTCACCCATTGAGCATGTTTGGGATGTGCTTGACCGGCGTATACGACAGCGCGTACCAGTTCCCACTAATATCCAGCAACTTCGCACAGCCATTGAAGAGGAGTGGACCAACATTCCACAGGCCACAATTGACAATCTGATAAACTCTATGCGAAGAAGATGTGTTGCACTGCATGAGGCAAATGGTGGTCACACCAGATACTGACTGGTTCTGAGTCCCCAGACCCTCAATAAAGCAAAAACTGCACATTTCAGGGTGGCCTTTTATTGTGGACAGTCTAAGGTACACCTATGCACTAATCATGGTGTCTGATGAGCATCTTGATGTGGCACACCTGTGAGGTGGGATGGATTGTCTCAGCAAAGCAAAAGTGCTCACTATCACACATTTAGACAGATTTATGAACAATGTTTGAGAGAAATGGTAATATTGTGTATCTGGAATGAATTTTAGATCTTTGAGTCCATCTCATGACAAATGGGAGCAAAAACAAAAGTGTTGCGTTTATATTTTTGTTGAGTATATATACAATAGTGAGTGTGCTACAGATGCTCAGCCTGCAGGTGGCGGTGTTGCAGTGTCATCATGTTCACAGTGAACTGAGCTGCAGACTTATTGAGCAGTCAGCGATGAATCACACAGATCTGACTGTGCTGTACAGTATATGGACCTACAGTCTGTGAGTCATTAGAGAGCACTGTAATAAAATCGACCATGCTTTTAGTAGACTAATCAATGATCGGCCTATTAGAGGATGTTCCATAATAAAGTCAGGCTTTATGGAATAAAAACAGGTTGTTTGTAGAAGTGTAAATGTTTTGTGTGAAGACGTGTCAGATAATCGATGTGTGAATGTTTTGTGAATAATAAACACATTCAACATGATTGAATATTAAGTCTTAACATGTGTCTGAGGGAGGCAGTCTGTGCAGGTGTAGTCTGTTCTGAAAAATACCACCTGACGTGACGTCACACACACACGGACAGCGCGCGTGTTGCTTTACTTTGAGCAGCCGAGAGAGAGAGAGAGAGAGAGAGAGAGAGAGAGAGAGAGAGAGAGAGAGAGAGAGAGCGAGCAGTGTCTCTGTCACCGTGCCTCCTCTTCATTCATCTTTTCTTTGTCCTGCTGGAGCTCTTCGTCTCTCCTCCTCCGCCATGCTCCCTCACCGGTACTCACCGAGCAGCTCCTCCGCCGTGCAGAGTGAGACCTCCGCCTCCTCTGCTCCTCCGGTTTACGGTGAGTGAACCCCGAACCCCAGCGGTCAGCCACACACACCTCCACCCCTGTTTAAACTTTGTTTACAGCTGTTTCATGTTACTGCATCATTCATTTTTCATAGACTACACTTTAAATTATCACGTGCAGAAGCTCATTATTATTATTATTATTATTATTATTATTATTATTAATTGACCAATCAGAAACGTCAGACTGTTATAGTATTTAATAATAATTACTGCTTGGCACTTTACAGTGTTCTTTAGCATTTTTTCCCCCTACAAATCTGTTTAAATTAGAATAACAGTTAAACTCTACAGTTTTAATGCCCCTTCAATGTTCATGCTGTTTTTAATGTTCAATAAAAGGCACTGCGACATCGTTATTGATAAATGTAACCAAATACATGTCAAAACGCATTTTTTTAAACATTGGAAACACTGCTGCAGTTATTATTTGAGATATTCTCAGTTTGATGTGAAGTGTTTCCCTGAATGTGCAGTAAAAACAGCCATGTGTCTCGTGTTTGTCACGTCAGTTCAGAGGATGTTTTGGTCGATTGTTACTCATCATTCTCTTCATGATGAGCGTGTTGTAACTTTGACTCTCTTGTTTTTTTTGTTTTTGTGTCCACTGTTTCAAACGATGTAGAAACACAGCTGCTGTCTAAACCGATTTCATCTCTTTTATTTTAATAACTGATAATATCAAAAAGTAACCAGGCTTTAAAAACACATCCGTTTCATGAGGTGTGCAGGAGAAGAAAGAATCCATCAAAAAAAAGCAAGAAAACGTTGCCAACGTTTTTGTGCAATTTAGACAGAGTGCTGGAGTTTGCCTGCAATTTTAGAAATTATCCAATTGAAGGTGTCAAGGACTTCTACTTTTGTTGCCATGGTATCCAAACAAGTATTGATAACCATTGATTATTACTGGAATCACACTGAAGTTAATATTCAGCCAGGACTCTGATCATTGACAGGTTGACCTAATTATCTGATGATAATATTAACAAGAAATATGTCAGAATACGAGTTCAGACCTGTCAGATCTAAGTGATGTGGACTGATCTGATCAACGTTCAGCTTCATTCACGATAAAGATCAATAATTACACAATTTATTTGAAGTTTTTCTTTCCTTTTACAAAGTGATTCCCTCTTCAGTGACTGTCCTAAGGGTTGTCATGACATGAGAATATTTTGATACCAGGACTTAGATATCAAATGATACCTGTCATAATACCCCGTTATCAGACACACAATACTTTCATTTCTTGTTTTTAATTCACCACCAGTGCAGACATACTCCTGCATGCTGTCTAAATTGTACAAAAGCGTTGGAAATGTTTTCATGCAGGTTAGTCAGTGTGCAGCAGTGTCCTGCAATGTTTCATGGATTCATTTGTCTCCTACACACTGTCTCATGGAATAGATGTTTTCTCTTGAGATGTTATTACTTTTGAACATGTGGTATTAAAAAAAAGTCAAAGACTTAAAAAATGTTGACGATACTTTCAAAATCTTTATGTTGTATTTACTTGTGAGTACATGGTTTAGTGTTTTCATGTATTCTCAGCCCATCGGTCAGTCAAAGTCCTCATAGTGACGAGTCGACCAATCAGACTCATGCGTGTATGTATTAAAAAGATAGAAGCCAATTTACTGCAGTGTCTGAAATCCTCTATCTAGTCCAATCAAAGCACAGTCTCAGGGTGTATTCACACCTGCCTTGTTTAGTTCACTTGAAACAAACTAAAACCCTGGTGCGGACCCTTTGGGCAGAATACAAACCATTGAACTTATGTGCGCACCAAACAGCCGGACCGAGATCCAGCCGAAGAGGTGGTCTCGGTTCACTTCCAAACGAACCCTGGTACGGTTCGTTTGAGGTGTGAAAGCGAGCGGACCGCAGTCCGACCCAGTTCTAAAAATCATACAGCTTTTTGGACACAACAGGCTCCCGTAGCCTCGCGCATTAAGGGAAATAATTGTTTGGTTAGCAGCACAGTGTTCTTGCTTCTATCGCCTACTTATTTGATTTAAGATGCAGAGTTATCTTCGGTCTATCTTTCAGACACTTTCACTGGTGTTTCATCGCTCTTTTTTATTGTCCAACACATTTAACTCACACAGACTATGAACAGCTGCAGGGTTTTTTCACTTCTTGATATTTTTCCCCGTTGCAGTCTGATCCTCCTTTCCTCTATGTCACATACTTCATTGATAACCTCGGCCATCATTATCGGTTGATTGCTCAGAGATACATTTTTTTACACATATATTTTCGTACCTGTTTTTTTGAGTTTAGATTTTTCTTTTCAAAGTTTTGATACTTTTTGATTCTGTTGAGCGTTGTATAATGGAGACTGTATAGTTTGAAAACACGTGGCATCAAAAAGATTTAAAGAATCTAAAAGTCTGCCGAAGTCAGACTTCACGATCTTTTTGTCGGGTGAGATAGTTAGCATGTAAGATTAGCTGATCACAGATCTAGAGATGTGTGCAGCGACTCGACCGACGACACGATGGTACCTGACCGACGTGATGATGATTGTAGGACTGATGAATGAAACAGAATTTGTTTTAGTTAGAATAAACTGCTGCCATGTTTTTCACATATTTGTTTGTCAGTCCAAATTTCAAGATGAAGGAACCATTAGATTGATGCTAAAGCTAGCAGCAGTTACTCTCCAGGTCGCTGAAGCTCGTCGGCTATTTCTCTCCAGCATTTTTCCTTTTTTTTACTTAATCTTGGAAGTCCATCCACGACAGGAATATTGTTGCCAGAGCTCGACAAACTTCATCTTCTTTTTTGTGTGTTTGCACTCGTGACTTCTGTGTCTTACTGGTCAACCGACGTAACAGAACAACGTCGTAGAAGGCCGAGAGGAAATCCAACGTGCTCCCCTCTCTGTCGGGAGGTCATGAAGCGTCCCAGACGTATCCTTAACTGTTGTTCACTATGTTACACGACACGGGTTAAAAAAAGATACATTTTCCTTATGGATGTAAAGATTAATTGTAAAACTGTGATAGGTGCACATCAGTACTCTGAAAAATGAATCGAAATAATATGTTGAGCCTCAGCAGCTGCAGAGTGAGACTTAGAAATTAAGGAATAATTGGAGGTGTGGAAGCATTTTGTTTTCCCCAAGACAGAAAATAAAAGAGGTGAGAAGATAACAGATGAGACAAAAACTGACGGGGAACTACACAAACGGCACAACCAACATGATGCAGCATTGACTCAAACAGCACGATGAGAAGCTCCTATCATTAAACGAACAAACCACACTGACAAATGGGTTAGCAGCCCCTAAAGGAATCTTTTTCATCATTTGTCTACAGTCTCATTTTGTAGAATAAATCATGAGGCAATCGTATCGTATCGTGAGTTTGGTGAGTTGTTACAACTCCCGAAACCCTTCAACCTGTGGATAATCATGATTATATTTAGCTTAAGCAACTAAAGCACACATTCTTTTAAAGCTCCGACATTTGGTTTTATTCACTTTTTAAGAAACTATTGCCGAGTTTAGAGTGATGTTGTTATTCCTGCTGTAGACAGAAACATGATGGAGCCTCCAGGTGTAAACGTGCCTCCAGGTGGAGATGTTCATAAGTGGAGTAAATGACTGTGAAGACAACAGTGAGACTGAAGGTGCTGCTCAGTGTGTGAGCACGCTGAGGATATTCTCGTCTCAGCAGGATTAAGATTAAAGAGTATTACTGTTCACTAATACAGTCAACTGACCTCATGGCACGCGCGCGCGCACACACAATACACTTGATCAACATCTTTTCAGAGAATTGAGCTTTTACTAAATTTACCAAAGTCAAGGAAGTTAATTTAAACCTTTTTTTAACTTAATAGGTAATTATTTTTTCGAATTTAAAAATCTTGTCCTCATTTTCTCTAAACAGTTTTTAAATTCCTTGCAGTAGATCGTTTCAGCCTGCAGCAGTGAATCAGGCTGTAATGACTGCAGTTCTCAGTGTGGAGGTGCTGTAGTCTCCTCGTTCCTTTAACGTGACGTCACACACTCACTGATCCGCCCCACTTGGCCTCCCTCTGCTAGACTCTGCTGCCACCTTCAAGTTTTAAGCAGGTTTGGTTTTTTTTAAATAAAAGACAGTTGTTGTTGGATGTGACGCACAAACCCCTCGATGAGACGAGCCTGGGTTGTACTCTATGCATATAATCCGTGAAAAAAAAAACCTAGAGGCGAGGAGATTATGGATTAATTCTGTTAGACCCCCCGCGGCCCCTGTGAGGGAACAAAAGACAACAAAAGGTCCGCACCTGGGCTTTACTTTGTTTCAACAGAACTAAACCTTGGCTATGGTGCGCCTAAAGGGACAAAATAGCATGTGATATGTGCAATTTTTTCTGTGTTGGTTTTGGACCATAATGACATTGCGTTAAGTTTCCAATTACAGGTCAATTGTTTTGAGTTTATCTGTTTTTTTTTCTCATAAATACCTTTTTATTTCATAAGTGAGGTCGAATGTTTTGAAGATTTTCACTCTCCAGTGGATTTCCTGCACAAAAAGACCCTGCTCTCTGTAGCCCTATTTATACTGTCACTTCAAGGTGGGATATTTACTTTGCTTCAAATATGAATAAACCGAAGGCATAATGGGGGGACACTGTGCCACTGTCGTCTGTTTCACTGGAAATGAATATCAGGATGAACACACACAAATACACACACACACACACATGTGGAGTGTTGTGGTCCACCTCCTCTGGTGTTTGACAGCAGAGATGTCTGAATTCCTGATCTCTGCTTCTATTTATATTACATAACTTATCTGACATGGAGCCTCAGGCTGTGTGTGTGTGTGTGTGTGTGTGCGCGTGTGTGTGTGTTTATGCACGCCTGTCTGTCTTTGATGCAAAGAAGGTGAATTCAATTCAATTTAATTCAATTCAATTCAAAAAACTTTAGGGGGGAAATTCAAGGGCACACAGAGCAGCAAATGAACGTCTTCAGAGACGTCACACAGACACAGTCTGATGATTCTGTCGAGGACTCATTGAGTGTATGAGAGAAACTCCACAGGTTCAATATGAACTATTATAATGTCAGGGTTAAAGTTCTCCTATACATCCACAGAGTGTGATCTCTGTTGTAACTTGTTCCTCATACTTACTCTGAAGTTTAAAAAAAAAGAACCAGAGGCCCTGCTCTCAGTGTTTCTTCCCAAAATGTAGGTTTACTCGCCCCATGTACGGATGCTGTTGACCTCGGAGCACGCCAACCGGGTTGGATCAAAACAGACTTGAAACTTTTTACAGTCCATGGATCCCACCTGTGAGTTCTTCTCCTGTCTCTCTCTCTCTCTCTCTCTCTGTCTGTCTCTCTCTCTCTCTCTCTCAGTATAGTCTCTCAATCGGAAGGTTGAGGGTTCGATCCCCAGCTCCAACAGAAACTTGTACAATGTGTCCTCCAAGTTGCTCTCACTGCTTGCCAGCCGTGTATGAATAGGATTAGTTACTAATGGTCAGTTAACATAGCGGCCTCTGCCATCAGTGTGTGACTGTGTATGTGTGACCTGCGGTGTACTTTGAATAGTCAGAAGACCAGAAAAGAGTCTACACGTCCATTTACCACTTATCAGTCCATCATTCCTTCCTGTTTCCTCTCAGACTGATCTACAATCTGAATACATTTACATCTCATCTCCTCCTTTCTGTTTCATTACCCTCCTTTCCACTTATAAAAGCAACCCCCCCCCCCCCCCCCCCCCCCCCTCCCACACGCACACACTCTGGTCCTGTGTGACACTCAGATGGAGTGTCTGACAGTGAACCTCCTGGGCGATGTTTCTGTCTCATCCTCTTCCTCTGTGGAGAACAGCTCACTCTGATAGATAAGTTTGCGTGTGTGTGTGTGTGTGTGTGTACGCTTTGGAGCTTGCATATACAATTGAGAGCTTAGTCCCCTTGGTTCTACTTGACTTATAGCAGAGCTCTAAGAGGTGGAGGTAAGTATTTCCTGATGTTCAGATATCACCACACCTGCTCATAGACTGTATAAAAACATGGACGTAGTGCTAGCGACTCAGTGGTGTCTGAATTTGAGTTCTGAAGCCATGATGGCATTCGACATATTGGAAATGATGAACCTACCTAACTTTAGATTGAGTTATAGAAACAATGCAAGTTTGTAAGTCCGTTTAAATCGACCATATCCAGAATTTGTTGAGTAAAAATTCCTGGGCCATTAACCTTTTATATATTACATCTTCTATTATCAACATTAAAAATGAAGGTTTAGACAGTCTTTTATGTGCCAATTCGTTCAGCTGGCTCATCTTGCTGCAGTATTGAGAATGATTTGAAAAAAGATCAAACCAAAACGTCTAAAATATGTAGTTACTCTTTGTTTCATAATGTGCATTTCTTTATTTGAAAGGAAATATCTTGATGAATTGGAAAATACAATAATCTAAGTGTTTTTGTTTGAGTTTCTGGCTTAAGGACTTTAATGATGGACCTCAGTTCTGCAGGGCCTTATTGAGTTTGCCTAGAAGGAGCATGGGTATTCATCATAGAATATATAATAAGACTATCTATCTTTTTGCAAATAGAAATGCAAAAAGCCCTTAAAGGAGTAGTGAAGATGATTTCTGAAGCAGGCTACCTGTAATCTCTGACACACTTCAGAGTCTTGGTTACACTGGTGCTGTCACATCCTTCTGTATCTCTCCTACAGACACATTTGTATTCCCATGGACCTCTATATGTATCCAGCCATCCCCCCTGAGGTCTCCAGACCTCTCCCAAAACTGCCTCCACAATCTCCTCCCCTGTTTCCACCTCACCCATCAGCTGAGCTTCATTTAGACCAGAACATTTACTCATTAGTGCTTAAGTGTGTAATTGACTGGTTGGTTGGTGGGTTGATTAATATATCTATTATTTGGTTAGTTGATTGATTGATGTATTGGTTTGTTGGTTGGTTGGTTGATTGATTGGTTGGTTGGTTGATTGGTTGGTTGGTTGATTGGTTGTTTGGTTGGTTGGTTGTTTGGTTAGTTGATTGGTTGTTTGGTTGGTTGATTGGTTGTTTTGTTGGTTGATTGGTTGTTTGTTTGGTTGGTTGATTGTTTGGTTAACTGTTTGGTTGGTTGGTTGGTTGGTTGATTGATTGATTGGTCGGTTGGTTGGTTGGTTGTTTGTTGGTTGATTGTTTGATTGATTGGTTGTTTGGTTGGTTGGTTGTTTAACAAACTGCATGCGATTTTCTGATCATCCAGCTCTTTTATGTTGTATACTTCATCAACAACCAGGGGGTAATAAAACTGTTCTTAGTACTCTATAGACTCTCACAGCTCTCAAGTCAGCTGAGGATGAACTCTTTGTCCGACCGCAGCAAACAGATACGAGGAGTCTGAAAATAAATACAACAGAACAAACAGAAACATGAAACATCTGCACTGCAAATAAAGTTTAGAAAGAATCTGAGAAAGTGAGAGAGTTTTTAAAGCAGAGTTTGGCTGAGGCTTTCTCTGCTCTTGTCAGACAAGATATGAGTTGTACTGAAGAAGAGGAAGACAGCAGGACCTCTGATTGGCTGTTGCAGAATAAACATGACTTTAAAGTCTGACAGGAAAAAAGATGAAAGAGGACGAAGAGATGACTCTCCTCTGAATATTTCCTGACATGTAAGTGAGAGATTGTGTTTGTGTGTGTCGGTGTGTTTTAAAGGGGAGCAGCTTCTTATTTCCATATCGTCCTCAACATGTTTAGAAGGAGCGGAGAGAGAATAAATTACTGTCTCATTTACATCTCCAGCTTTAAACCTCAGACATAAAAATCAACTTTAAAATATAAGAACATCACTAAATCACACTGTGAAAGGTGTTTGCGTTGTGTTAGTGAGACCTATTAGCTTTTCATCCTGATGTTCAATGACCCCAACAAAGACAATTACATAATTAACTAGACAATTCCAGCAGAAATTGTGAGGGTGGTTGCCGTCTGTGTATGGGTCTTTTTCAAACCGTCCACTACACCCTCGCCCTGCCCACTACCCCTCCGTTTGCGGAGGGCCCGCCATATTAAGTCAGTCTCAAACCGCTTAGCGGGGAGTGGGCCATAAAACCCTCCGCAGTGAGTCTGCACCGATGCCCACTTGATGATCACGTGTAACGCCTATTGCGTCCGGTAGTCACGGAAGGAGTGACCTGTACAAAAGTAAGTTCCGTGTGTAAGTGTTTGTACAAACCAAAACACTGCTCCAACTAAGATGGACATTTAATATGATCATACAGACGTGAACAACTTCACCTGTTTATTGTTTTAAAGGATCAAATAAAAGCCTCCTCTTCTTTTCTTCCTTCTGTTCACCTGTTTATTTCATTGTGTTTCATATTTAAAGGGACTGTTGCAAAAACTAAAGAATATTAAATCATGTTGCAGACAATTTCTCACTGTTAATTATTTATCATTGTTCTATTTTTGATTTCTTTGTAAAACTTAATTTCGGCTACAAAAAAGTAAACGTAAAGAATGTGAGCTCCATCTGATCGTTTTGCCTTTAGTCTACGCTAATGTAAATTTACTAGAGAAAAATAATCTACATAAAGACTTTTACAGAATGTATTACGTACATTAATAATAAGCCGTTCCCCCAGGATGCCGCTGAGTAACCATGGTAACACACACTTCCTGTTTCCACCTGAGAGAGTGAACGTTTGTCCCAATGCCTGCTGCTGTATTTCTACCCTACACCTGGATGGAGGGGATTTCATTCAGCTGCGAGTGTGACTTCTGACGGAGTGCACTCCGTCACGGAGGCCCTATGTGTTTCTGAGTTATACTGCAGTAAGACTGTTTAACTGTAGTCTGCTAACAGCTAAGACAGAACTCTGTCCCACTGCTATGGTCCCACTCAAATGATGATGTCATCACTCTAACTGTGCTCACCTGCACAGTTAGAGTGCTGCTGCTCACTGATTGGTTGACATTCAGCTTTGATCTGCCAAACTGCCAGAACATTCTATCAGTGTATTTGAATGGGCTTACCACTGCTCGCAAAACCTCAAATATCTTGAAAACTAAACATGATATCACCGATCCGTTTGGACTGTGAGCAACAGCACAAATAAGCGCACGTTTCGATGTATTTTATTTTTTATCTAGCATTCAGACTGGGACCACAGTGGCAATTTTAAAACATGAGTAAAAACTTTGAAATTCTGGACATCAGTTAGAGTGTGAGCCCAATGTGTGTGTATGTGGTGCGTGACTGTCGAACAAATGCCTCCCCTGGGTGACTGAAACATTTTATGTTTTTATTTTTGGCTTTATGAGTGAGAGGACACTCAGAGCTTTATTTTGATATATTTTGTTTGTAAATGCGAGCAACAGTGACTTCAGGATGGCAATTTACAAATATGTAAAAATAGGTCTTAAAGTTGTTAATAATTATAAATCTGTTATGTACGGTTTGTTTTCGGAGTCCTTCACTGATGACAAATGGAGACTGTTCTGCCTGGTGATGTGTGTCATTAACACAACCATCTGGAAAACCACAGCTAAAGTTGTCATCAACCAGCACATGATCTCCAGTGACTGTTTATATTGATACCTCGGGAAAAGTAAAACCATGGACATGAAAAACAAAAGTCCATTACCCTTGAGAGTGTAGTACCTGGTTGCTTTCTTCAAGTGCCATCATAATGGACACCACCACCAGGTTAACCAGCACAAACTGGTAAATGATGACAAAGCTCACAAAATATAACTGGGAGACCGACGTCAGGTAGCTTGGACAGGCAGCGGCAGGCGGAGGACATTCCCTCTATGTGTCCTAAAAAAGAGTCAGGGGTCAGACACGGGGACTGGAGACTCAACCTGCCGGGTCTTTACATCTTTAGTTACAGGATTTATCTGTGCCTACCTTGAGGAACCCACTCCAATTGTCTCCTGCGCACACCTGGTAGAGCGTCAGGAGGGCTTTGCCAAAGTTCTTAAAGTTGATTAAATCCCTGACACCAGTAATCATCGGTGCATTCTGACACAGAACAAAAACACACAAGAACAGACACTCAATGTGCTGCTCTAAGAAATTCTTAAGAGAGATGTTTGAGTTAGGCGATTATTCATACCGCACAATGAAATATTCAGACTATATCAGCTTTAAGTTCAGCACAACAGTGATGATTCTGTGTATTTTTAAATGTTTTAGTGGTCCATTGAAATTTAGCTTGGAGTCAGCTGGTGTGTAAATGTGTGACGTACGCATCTTTCCAAACAGCTCCACTCCTAACACAGCGTAGATGGAAAAAAAAAAAAAAGGTGAAGAGGAGACAGATGTTTCCAACCTGGAATCCAAATACAGGTTAGATTTCCTGAAAAAGAAAACACTACAAAGTAGATCCTGTGAATCCTCAGTCAGAGACCATGGACCTTATAGACCTGGAGCATTTTTATTTATTTTACAGGGGCAGAAGTTATAGACAGCCTGCATTTGTAATTATTACTCTTTTAAACAAGTGAACTGTTCTTAATGTGTAAAAACTAGCCAATGAAAGATATACTACAGGGTAAACAATATGAAAACGAGAGCATGCTTATAACAGTGACAAATAAAGAACCCTGAGCTCAATACAAGTTTAAAATAAGAAGAATACACCTACAAAATCTGTGTGAGTGTGTGTGTGTGTGTATACCTGTGACAGAGTCTTGATGGTGGTTTTTAGCAGAACTCTTTATCTTTTTTGCCTTCAGCACTAAAGAGACAGCAGTAGTGATATATAACACGCAAACACTAGACAATTCCTGCAGAAATTGTGAGGGTGGTTGCCGTGTGTGCGTGAGTGTCTGTGTGTGCGTGCATGTGTGGGACAGCAGTAAGAATGTTTCAGAGAGTAGCGTTGAGTCTGGTGTGTGGTATGGACGGCTAGAGGTTTCGGGACATTAATGTAGGAGGACATTAGACCTGCTGAGCTGAAGATTCATACGACTGAATAAAACGTCAACATCACTGAGTATGAAGTGGTTCCTCGAGATTAGTGTGAAAGAACACTTTTTATTATTGCGTTACATCCTGAAACTGATCTTTGTTGGTATGAATTTGTACAATTTGAACTGAAATAACTAAATTGTTCATTTAAGATTAATCTCTTTTGGTTTGGTTTTGTGCTTTTTAAATGCTCATAAATAAGGGATTGAGGAGATTTTCACCATTAGTACTTAACTCTGAAGCCTTTGGCGACTCATCTGTTCAGGATCTTGAAGCTCACAGCAGCTGCTAACAGCTGGATCCTAAACATCATTTCTAGAGGGAAGCTCATCCAAGGGTCCTCGTGCAGCATTGTGGTGGAGATTTAAAGGGACATTCTGCAACCTCAGAGAAATTAATCAGCCAGTGTGTATTATTTTTAATTGATGAACTAGTTGAATTGTGCCTGCACTAGGAAAGTAAAAATTAAAGTTTGGCCTCCCTTCTGCTCTCCTCCACCTTCAACCCCTCTTCACTCATGTTTGCACAAAGGAGTTATGATTTAGGAAGCAACGATGATTCAGCACCGTTAAACGCAAGCAGTGGACAAAATTGTACTTGGCTCCAGCTTTAATTACCTGGGGTCTGCATTAATGTGTTAGCAGGCTAACGTTAGTGCACTTTGGCTAACTGCTTCATTTGCACATAAATTGACACAGAATGATTGTGATCTAAAGACAGTTACATGAAATACAAATAAGCAGAGAGAGCTAGGTTATAAGGTGCTAGGCTTTATTACTAAAACAGCTTTTTATGCAAGGCCATGTAAACATGATGTAAACACAGTTCTGACAACGCAGCTGGCTGACTCACACTTCTTACTCATTGTCGACAGTACATGTCGCACATTCTGCCTTTAAATCAAAGACAGTAGTTGTTCGGTCGGATGAATGTCATAACCCAGGCTCTACTTCTACAGTTGTTTGTGTATTTTTTTTTTTGAAGGCCTTTTCTAAAACACAAACTGGATACAGCTTACCATAACAGATCATGTATTCATGGTTTATTATAAAAAGTCAAGCAGAAGGGTTTTTTGTGTTTTTCGAGTGGTGTTTATTGACAAAAATTGAACAGGCATGCCCATACATTCATACCATGACTCCATTTTCTTGAAAAAACTCCAGTTTCCTGGTTTTAGATAACTCATGAAGTCATTGTTGCAGGGCAGACTAGGCAGGGATGGTGTCTCAGAATGTTGTAGAAGATCAAGCACAGAGATGCAATGAAACATCTTGTGCAAATGTGCAACGTCCGGTTTAAGCGTATAAAGCTTCAGCACAAACAAGACTAAGGCATCTGGACTTTACATTCAAAAAGCTTCTCTGACGTCAGACTCCTCTGCGATGGCGTGGCTGGACCCTGTGAACCATTCTCCCCCGTCAACGTCGACTCCAGCTTGGGGTGCTGGTGTGATTCCTCCTCCAGGGGGAGACAGAAATTAGTAGGTTTTCTCTGAAATGCCAAAATATTATTCTGTTACACCTATATGTTGTTCTAAAATGTCACATTTAAAAAAAGGGGTCAAGGACCACTGACATTGGCTCTACTACGGACTGACTTGGATTTTTCAGCTCTTTATCCTATTTTTAAGGCAGGGACAAACAATTCCTCTGCCATGATATATGTTAGGAGTTTGAGAGTGTTCTCACTTCTTGTCAAAGAAGTTGGCTTTAAGTTTGTGTTTCCCTTGGTGTGTAGTACCTGGTTGCTTTCTTCAAGCGCCATCATAATGGACGCCACCACCAGGTTAACCAGCACGAACTGGGCCATGATGACAAAGCTCACGAAATATAACGGGGAGACCCACGGCAGGTAGCTTGGACAGGCAGTGGAATGTGGAGGACACACGGACAAAAGGCCGTATCCACTTCGAGCGGTCTGGCCCCTCCAGTTCCAGCGAGGGAGGATGTCTGAAAACATCAATTTGGTGTAGGGAAAAAGGTAGTGGATTTCCCTGATGTCTGCCTTCATACGACGCATTAGGCCAACCCGATTGTGACCTTGCCCGAAGCTGTTCCCTCCAAGGTGAATTATCATTACATCCAGGTCAGGCAGGCCTGCGGCCTGCTTGGAGAGGAGAGGCGGCAGGAGCTGCTCCCAACGCCGGCCACCTTTCCCATCCCAGATGATCTGGCAATCCGTCCCCAGATCTGGATCCAGTCCATGGGTCTCCAAATAGCCCCGCAGCCTTGCGATCAGTGAGCTCCCGATGATACAAACAAGTGGTGACCTTCCTGCCATGCTGCAAGACATAAATAAACTATTAAGGGCCAATCCCAGAGTTCACAGTTTGATATAACAATAAAAAACATTTCATAAGCGCTCATTTACAGTATAAAGAAGTAATCCATCTTAATGATGAGGTGTGTGTAATGGCATTAACAGTGTGTAACTGCAGTCAGGTAAAAGCAGAGACAGTTATATTGCATTGATTTAGACAAAATAACAGCACTATGACTCCATGTTTTCAGTTGAGCGTGATCATCACAGTGATCCTTTATGGTGTTACATGTAAATGATAGGCTTTAGAAAACATACAACAGCAAAAGGTGTAAGATTTGTATTTACTGATGGCAAAGTCACAATTCATGTGTGATTCATACTTACTCTTCTGATTTGGGAAAGGAGTCCAGTCAGTTGGAAAAGTGGAGGAGGTTATGGTAGAAGGTACAGTGGTGTAGGTGAAAGGAAAGAAAAGGAAATATATTAGTTTTGCATGTTTGAGAATTTTTACTACCAAATCTCAACAATAAAATCAATACATTATATCTGCTTTACTAATGTGTGTTCCGGATACATAAAATAAAGCATACATTTTAAGTTTTGTGGCAAATATTTTGTTGATTTAGAGAAAATAACAGCAGTAAATTGGGCATTACTCCAACTTATAAACTTCAGAAAACATACATCATGGGAAATTTAAAGAATTAGATGCTTGTATTTTTCATTTAAACAGAATTATTTGCATCATGGAAACGCAAACATTTGACAGACACTGCAGTCAAGTGAGCATTAATGTACAAAACCTCGGTCAAACCTCGGTCAAACATCTATCTATCTATCTATCTATCTATCTATCTATCTATCTATCTATCTATCTATCTATCTATCGTCAGTAAGTCCTTGGGTACATCCCAAGTGTCTTATTTGCAGTCTCCTCGGTCGAACCACAAGTTGTTCCAAACCCGCCATGTTGAGGATCGTCCCAAAGCTCTTATAGCGAACGGAGGAGAGAGGATCGAGGAGAGAGGAGGCTGATCCGAGGAGCGATGACCGAGGAGACACGAGAGCTGACTTCACGGAAGTCTTTTCACTGACAGACACGCCCCCTTCTCGTATATCACTCACTGATTGGACGCTGCACAGGATCAGACTTCAGTGAAACTTCTCAACATGAGCAGAGTTTAATACGGGACAAAAGAGGGACATTAAAAAGACGCTAAACGGAGCGTGGGACATTTAAACAGATGATGAACATCAGTGAGTTTGTAAAGAGTCGGTCTGTGATGAGCTGGGATTAAAAAGTCTGACGAAGAGGAGTCCGTTTTATATTCTCACTTATTTATCTTCTGAACGTTTCATCATTTAGATTCTATTCATTTTCAGTATCCTGACACATAAAATATCCGTTTATAAAATACAGAGTTCATTGTCTAAATACAGGCTAGGTTAAGTCCAAACTGTTTAATAATAATCAATAATTATAGACGATTCAAAATGAAATCTTTTAGTCAGTAGAAACTGTCCTTTTGGTCATGAGTAGACAGCAGGTTATTCTTCAGGTGTTTTTTTATCAGGTAAAGACACTAAACACTGGCATCTCTGGTGGGCGGGACTAAGACGCAAGTGGAGGAGACAACTTGGAGGACACTCGGTGCAAATAAGACACTTGAGATTGAGCCCTTGTTTAGACGAGCATCATGGCGACTTCTGACTTTCCCGCGGTTGTCAGCCTACGTTTGCGGTTCTAGGGTACAACTGCAGTTACAAGGCTAGTGCTGGACAGCGTGCTCGTGATGCAGCGTGTGCGCTGAGACACAACCATTAAAAATGTAAGCATTAACCATCAGCTTCGTTTTTAGGTAAAAGTTAGATTTTTCTTACATAATTCAAAGCGTAGAATTCAAAGCTGACGATGTACTAATACATTATTAATTGATGAAATATACCAGTGTGCTTTCTGTCCAGTCATTAGCAGCTAGCAACTAGCTAACTTGCTCATAAGTAGGACTCTGGGTTGTAATAATGTGAAATATGCCATTGTCACTTACCTCCATTGTAAAGGAGGGTAGTAATTATATAATAATAATGTGCCCTACTTTTGAAACACCAAACGCGCATGTGTACCGTGAAAGTCGCAGAGGACAGATAGACTTTCAATACTTACCGATTGACAGTTCAGAGAAGAGTGACTGTCTCTCTGGCGTGCTAACGCGCTGACGTAGGGACGAGTCTGCGAGTGAGGAATTCAATGGCAATGGGAATGAAAGAAATTTCGGAACAAAGGAGATTCACTCATTGTTATATCTTTCACACATTTTGATCCGTTTTTGTCATTATTGCAATACGTCAACATGCGTTGTTTGTAAAATAAAGCATTGTTTTAATTTAATCAAAATGATTCTATTTCTATCAATTTCTATTTCTATTAATTCCCCTCACCTGAAGCAGTTAAATATGCAAAATGTTTTTTTTTATGTTGATGTTGATCAGTGTATAGCTACCAAACTGATCCTGAGGATGTTTGATGGATGGGACACACACACACACACACACACACACACACACTTACAATGTCAAGGACATCTTTATTCAATTTTTCAAATTTGCTGGACATACTCAATAATTGAAAAACCGCTTCTCTCTGAGCCACGGTGTAAACTAACAGTCTAAATAAGTAAAATAATCATACATTTCATTTAAATTGAATTGAATTCAAGTTGTAAATAATTAAATTTCATAGAAAGCTTTTAAAAATGTATACAAAAATATGAAGGGTAAAAATAAAAGTACAGATTCACAAAATGTTAAAGATACAGTGCAAAGATGTGCATATAGAAAAAACAACAGTAGCAACAACAAATGTACATGGACTTTTATTCACCGCAAGTAAATACATGTAAGGCACTAACTTAGCAAGTGATATAATAACATTTTAAAGGGGAGAGAGTTTAGTTTCCTGATTGCTTGGAGGATGAAACTGTTCATTAGTCTGGTGGAGCTGGCTCAGAAGCTCTGGTACCATCTCCTGGATGGCAGGAGGCGGCGGTACCAAGAAAATCAGTTTTCAATTCCCCTCACCTGGACCAGAGAAATATGCAGAATTCTTGTTGATGTTGATGTCGATCACTGTATAGCTACCAAACTTGGCCCCGTGCCCTAAATTAACATAAGCATATTTGTAATTAAAGAGTATGTTGCTGTTGTTAGTCTGGCCTCTCACCCGGAACTAGTTCAGCAAAGTTGAACCCTTGAGCATCTGTTCATGCTGGCATAGTACTCAGGATCATTGGGCACGCAAGCTTTCCCACCACATCAAGGTCACAGCAAACGGGAAAGTCTCACTCTCTCCACTCTAGTACATTTTATCTTGTAGAGGCAATTTGTACGAGTGGCAGAGGTGAGTAAAGGTTACACTACAGCAGAGGTTGTCATAGAGCAGGGTTTCTTAAACTTTTTGACCTTGGGGCCCAACATTTTCAGGGCAAGGTAGTCTGGGGCCCAATCGAGTGAATGGTTCTGATTTAACTTTTGCGGTCATTTTTATTTAATAGCTATTTGTGTCACTATGTTGTAATAATGAATACTGTTCTTCATTTGTATGTTTTTTAATCAATATATAACCTATACATGGGCTAATTATGCATAAAACCTTGCACAAGTTAAGATCATTTAATTAATTTTGCTCATATAAAGCCATGTTTTAGTGCATGTTTGTCAAATAAGTAACCCAATATAAACTTAGCAACAATATCAATAAAATTAGGTGCTCAATGAAGTTAGGTAGATTTGGTGAAATTAAAAAGAGCATTCTGTTTTGTGTAGCGCTGCCCCCGTTGCTGTCATTATTTTTTCGTTTTAAGAACCTCTCCATTACGTTTCCATTCAGATTCAGGCCCCGTTTACACGGAGACCCTGTGACAGTAAGACGAAACATTTGGACATGCGCAGTAGTCGACAACAAACAACAATGGCGGCGGTTATGTGCTTCAGCAGCTATTGGCATTGTATCGTCTTTTAAAACAGAACCTTGACATGATACATCGTGTATGTCGCCGCCGAAAGAGCAACGAATACTTGTGGCAAATAGTTCAACCTTTACCCAAGCACAGGGCGACCATACGCGGCATTTAGTTAAGACTTGGGAGAACTAGCCGCTGAGGAGGATGTTGTGGAGGAAGTGGTTATACTGCTGAGTGTCGCGTTGTAAAGTTCCACTGCCCACTACTGGCCAGGCGTGACAACTACATCGTTTTCACTCAGGCAAGACCTGCCGTGTAGACGGTCTGTACTTCGAATCCGGAGTGCGATCGTTTCGATGCATTTCTGTCATAGCGTCTCCGTGTGAACGGGGCCTCAGGGTAGTCACCTAGCAGAGTTGAGACTTCTCCATAGACGTTAAGCTAAATATTCTTCTCCTTCTCGTGATGTAGGCCTACTTCTAACTGATGATACTGCCTCTGGTGGTCGGAGAGTATATTGCAGGCCAACGATCACGGCCCTTACGGCCCACAGATGCAAACATTATCCCCTCGCGGCCCTGCAGGTGGGCCCATGGTTAAGAAACCCTGTCATAGAGGTTTATTGGGTTAATAGCTAAAAAAAGTCATACATCAGCACAAACAACATAAACTATCAATACAAACCTTAGGGTTCAGTGTTTCCCACAGAATGACGAGATACGTGGGCGGGGGATGTGGTGTGGATGTGGTGTGTCAGTTGTATGGTGTATCCTGTGTGAAGTGGTGTGTCAGTTGTATGGTGCATCCTGTTTGAAATGATGTGGTGTGTCAGTTGTATGGTGCATCCTGTTTGAAATGATGTGGTGTGTCAGTTGTATGGTGTATCCTGTGTACATTGATGTGGTGTGTCAGTTGTATGGTGTATCCCTAAGTTGAGCTCAAAACACAGTACACAGGATTATGATAGCTCCAATATGTGCTTAAGAGTCCAGATTGTAGACATTGCTGTGGTCTTGAGATGTAAATGTGATCCAACAATGTGTTCTTGTCAGTGGTGGCTTCCTGGATCAGTTGTTCATATCCTGTGTTGTGAAACAGTTTGGATACAGGCTTCTTTGATCTTGAGAGCAGATCTTCATTAAAATCTCCACAGACTTTTATTGGCACTTCATCATGGTTCATGATGGCTAAAGAGTCTAAAAGTGCCTGGAGGTTTGGGAGAAATTGACACAGACTGAAATTTGGTGGTCTGTACACAGCAGCGATGAAAGCTTGGACAGGCGACTCAACCTTGACGACTACAAACTCCAGGTCTGTCACATTTTGCAGGTAGTGCCTTTCACATGCCTGGTAATCGTTTCTTACGTAGACAGCGACACCACCACCTGCTCTTTCTGCAACCTGAGTTGTGTATGCGTCATGTCTGTTCCTGTTGAACATTTTGTAGCCCTCCAACTATAGACATTCAGTTATGGAAGAGCCAGCGAGGTGAGTCTCAGTAATGCACAGAATATCTGCGAGTTTTAACTCATGATGTTGTTTGATATCCTGAATATGAGCTTGTAATCCTTCCGTGTTGTGGTGGACAATAGCAATTTTTTTGGCGTGGGTTGTTGGCGGCACAAAATGTAATAGTGGCATAACACGGTCCAGTGAAGATTTCTTCATGGACTCTAGCGACGCGGTGATTGCAGAATCAGCAAATAACTTGCTGTCATTGAAGTCAGCGATGTGCAGTCCTTGCAGCGACGTTCTACTCAGAGCAACGTAGGCCATGCCTGGTTCAAAGATCCGTTTCAATGACACCACAGCAGATTGCGTCGTCATGCCTTGCACTTTGTAAATTGTGCATGCGTATGCCAACTTGATGGGGAACTGCCTGCGATCCACTTTGTTGTTACTCATCTTTTCCTCTACCCTCTCAATGTGCACTATGTTATCAGCATCAGCAGATTTCCTTCCACGGCATCACTGTCCTGCATCTGCATTGTCTAGCAGAAGCCCCAGCTTGGTTACTACAGTTGCACCGCTGATTGTCTGTGTGACTATTCTAGCAATTTGGCCGAAGGTGCCATTGACAAGGCCATGTTCAATGTCTATGTTCCTGGTGATCATGACACGGGCACCCTCTGCAACTTGAAGTGTGTCAAGTAGATCCTTTTTCTGGCCTTTACAAGGTCTTGGTAATCTTTTCATCCCTCCCATACGTGGATCCTTTGTCCAATCCTCTGCATCTATGTCGGTGATGTGGGAATGAAGAGCACAGAGAGTTGCAGAATTGTGCTCGGCAACCTCTTTGTTGGTGGCAAAGATGGGCAGAACATTCTTTGGGCAATGGGCGGGGTTTGTCACAGCCTGAGCAATCAGAGCATTGTCAATGTCTTTTCTCTGACTCTGATTCTGTTGAGAAACTGAGCAAATGGAAGATCATTTCTCTGTCGCATGATCTCAGTCAGAGTGATCATTTGAAAGTGGCTTTGCCAGAAGTCAATCACATCGTCCTCAAGTACACAGAGCGGTTTGTGTCTTCCAACTGGGGGGAGCTGATAGAAATCACCTAACGCTAGTACTGACATGCCACCAAATGGTCTCTTACTGCCTTTTATTTGTCGCAGTCTCCAATTCACGTAGGCAAACAGGGTCTTTGAAATCATGGACACCTCATCAATGATGATAATCTCAGCATTCGAGAGCTGTCCCCTCACCTCATCCAAGGCATTTCCTAGGCCTTGGTAGGGTGGCTTTAAGCTTCTCGGTAACTTCAAGAGGGAATGCAATGTGTTACCTGAGGTGTTGTAAGCTGCAGTGCCTGTAAATGCAGCCAGTAGAACGGTCGGCATGGTTATGTCTGTTTCCTCATACAGTCTGGGGAGTTGGCGGAGTATCCTTGTTGCCTCACTGTGGATGCACTTAATGAGGTGTGACTTTCCAGTTCCAGCCCCACCAGTGACAAAGTAGAAGAACGGCTGGGGGTTAAGGCCACGTGCACGTTCAATACACCAATCACGAACAGAGTAAAATACTGACGCTTGTGTTTGGTTTAAACTTTGACACATTCTGCGCAGAAAGTCAGGGCTCATTTGCGGGGCCTTCACAGATGGCACGACTCCTCTAGTTTCCATGCGGCTATACTCTGGGACATCATCTTGTTCTTCTTCGTGCAGGGGGTCGTTGCTACGCTCAGCGATACATTCCAACTGAGCAAGCTCATTCTCTGGAGCAAAGTTGGCCCATGCATCTTGAATAGGGCCATTCTTCACAAAGTTATCCATTGCTTTCTCCATCACGTCACTGTGTTTCTCAAATTCCTTTCTGTTGAGGTTGACAATCGCAAACACGTGCATGTGCATCCCGGATACGTTTACAGAGGCTGACGTGTAAAACGATTTGTGTGTGGGGTAAGCGGCTGTTTTTAGTGACGACTTGACGCGATGGGGGAGGTAGAGTTTGAGCAAGTTGCCGTAGAATTTCTCGGGGTCCTTTGTTTCTGAGAAGTTAGGGTTTCTAATAATGGCAGGCTGGCTTCTTGTGCGTTTCTGGATTGTCCCCATGTTGTTTAAGAGCTTGTAGCAATTTCTGCCTTCTGCCTGCTTGCTGTAGACGATCCTGTACTTGGATGCGAATTCGGCGAGACACATATTTTCAAACTCAGGCGTTTGGGGTCTGGCTCTGTATTTTTCTGGAATACCTGACATCCACACGCTCTCGGAATCTTCTGGTTTGTTCTGCAGAACGTTGAGTGGCAGACTCATCCTCAATGCATCCTCATTTGTTTGCAGGAAGATAACTTCACCTTCAACCTCTTCATTTTCAAGCTGCACGTACGGGCCACAGCCTCCTGAGCGCTCACCTCTCTGTGTTTTGAATACGCTTGAAGAATTTGTTTCATTTCCTCTCTCTGAGGAACACTCTCCGCACTGAGCTCGCCAACGATTTGTCCGAGATATTCGCTCATCTCATGTTCTGGTTTGGCGATGTAGCTGAGCATGTACTGAATGAGAGCAAACTCATCCAGGACGTACTGGATGTCCATGTTGCCGTTCCAGGCCATCAGCAAATCAGGATTGTAGTTATGGACCCAGCAGTCCTTGACTTCCCGCTCCATTACGATGGTACTTCCATATGACATGTTATGAACAGAAGTCCTGTAGTCATCGTATGTCAAATTACACCGTGCCAGTAGCTGTGTTAGGTTGGCCACTTGCGCTTTGGGATCGTTGAGCAAATCCCACACCGGTTTTAGTGTACTCGTGGCTGCTGTTCTGATCAATCTTTGTTCTTCGCTGCTTTGCTTTGCTTTGCTTGTGTTTCCGCTTGTACCTTCACCCTCGTCTGCCTCTACCTCAGAAGGGTTCGGACAGGTTATCTGGGTCCGTCGCATAGGTGGTTTTGGAAATCCAAATCTGCATGTCTTGTTCCCTTTCTTGCAGGTCTTGCAATGACTTCTGCTGTGCATTTGAACCTCATTGACAATGCTGTGAAGCAACGGTTCTTTGTTTCTGTTGGGTAACTTGCATGAGATGTAGCGGTCCACAAACTGGCAGACTACGTCTTCATCGTCTTCTGAAAAAAGTGGTGCTCCTTCTACCCAACATATCATGTGTATGTGAGGGCTCCCTCTGGCCTGGAATTCCACTCTGTAAAAAAAATCGACAACCTGACCGATGGGTTTAGCCGGAGAAAGCAGCAGGTGTCTCATCAGAGCATCAACATGCTGGTCAAACATGCGCATGGTGGTCACTGGGTTGCTTCTGAGAATGTCGCATTTATCAGCCCAGTCCAGCTCATTGAAAGTGACCCGTTGACCTTGCTGTGATTTGATTGCTGTAATAACCTCTGGCCATTTGAATTCAGCGGCAGAGAAGGTCAGAAAAAAAGTAGGTGTCCCCAACTGTTTGACCATGGCAAACAAATCCCGCAACGCTTTCTCCCAGTAAGCGGGAGTCCCTCTAAGTGGTCGCATGAACCTGGTTGCATCTTTGTTTTGCACCAGTCTCTCAACCTCCCGCTTGTCCTGTAACATCTTGTTTGATATTACTCGCTCGTCTCTGGTAACAGGTTTCCCTTTCCTCAAGTGGATGGACATGCTGTTTTGGGCCAAGTTTGTCTCAGTGACAAACTGTGCAAAGAACAGGTAGCTCTGGTCCCTTGCAAAACGATTGTCGACACAGAAAAGCCTTGCATTGAAATACATGCTGGGGGACAGCTTAACTCGTTGTGCCTCATCTAAGGTATTTTGTCCAGTAGGGAAAAGAACAGGAAACGCCAAAGCTTCAATTTTGGGCGTTGTGAAACTGACGGGTTTGTTGCCTTGTGCAGGTGCAATGCTGAATATGCCGTCACCAAATGTCAGCATCTCTTGTCCAAGGTCAGCCGGTTGCAAGCAACTATCCAGGCCTACTCCAGGTCTCAGTGCCTGTTTCTCATCCTCCGCAGTGGGTTGGTCACTGCATGCAACACCTAACGACCAACCCACTGACACTGACTGAACGTTGTGCAAGCAGTTTGGCAAAAATATTCTGAAATACACTGAAATGAGCAGTCGAAGAGACGTTGCTGCGCTGCATTATTTTATCATGTCTCAATCTAAACTTTGTCTACTAAGTGGAAGTATGCACTGCAGACACAAGCATTTTTGATGATGAGCTTCATAGCGCCCAACTTTTTTTTTTTTTTTTGGCCTTTTTGCCTTTATTTTAGAGGAAGGTGGATAGAGGCGGGAATCAGGGAGAGAGAGTGGGAAGAGACATGCGGGGAAGGGAGCCACAGGCTGGACGCGAACCCGGGCCGCCCGCTTGAGGACTGAGCCTCAATACATGGGGACACGCGCACTGCAGCTGCGCCACCAGCGCCCCCATAGTGCCCAACTTTTAAGACAAACTGTGTCTGTTTCCGGTTGTCGACTTCCTTGGCTCAGTTTTAATTGTACAAGTTGAATAATGCAACAGGCTGCGCTGATTACCTTTGCACGTCGTCGCTCAATGAAACAGTAATACAGTCAAAGTGTTGACATTAGGCTGAGTCAGCTGGGGGGGAATAATAATAATAACGTGCGCTGTGGCTGTGTGTCAGAAGGCTTGAGACCCGCCCCAGCTCCAGCTATTTACCTGCTGATAAGCTGATTGAAACTTTGCCAATATTTCCAAATTGGCAACAGCCATCGATGGACTTCAAAAGTCTACTCAAGTGACCAATGGGTAAAGTCACTGAGGCTGTGTCCATGTTTATTTACAGTCTTTGCTTTGCGCCCATACTTCCTTTACTCAGAAGAAATCATAATATTTAAGTCAATTTTACCTGACAGAATTCTTCTGTATTTTATTTTCTCCAGGTTTAATGTCAGTTTTGATGAATTCGAGCAGAACTACAGATTTCACTTTTACAGACAGTCATGGTTCTTTTACAAGCCTTTTCAAGTTTGAGACTACAAAAAGAATACAAAGTAGGATAACTCTGCGTCTGTCTGTGTGTGTGTGTGTGCTTGTGTGTGTGCTTGTGTGTTTGCTGAGTGTGTGCGTGAGGCTGTTGAATAAGACATGACAGCTTCTGTGTGTCCTAGTTCTCTGTTCCTCAGAGCAGTTACAGTTTTAACATTGACACACAAAAAAACACACCTACACACTCACACACACAAACAAACACAGGCACAAACACACACTCACTCAAACAGGAGCTTTCTGAATGTAAAACCTAAACTTTACAGTGCTGCTGCTGCCATTACAAGATTGGATCTATATTCAATACTTGAGTGAAATAAGTGAAACAAACAAAGTCTTCATGATCTGTAATTAGATAAGGTTACCAAAAGTTCCATACTTTAGCCATTTTTGATGCCACATGTCTACAACAATACCATTACTTTATTATTACTTTATTATTACCATAAAAAACTACATCTATTTCATAAGTCTGATGTAGATGTGAGGAATTGCAGTCAAACTTTGGCACGTTGCCTAAACTCTCAATGTTTTTGTGCAATATAGACAGTGTGCAGAATTTTTTATTGAAACAATAAGTAAAGCAAAATGTCTTCTTTTTTAGTTGCTGTTGTATCTGTAGCAATACTGTGAGATTTTTAATAGAATCTTATCCGATGTTTACTCACTCAGTCGTTCATTTGGAGAGACTCTCTCTTTTGATTTCATTCACTTTGGTTTGAACATGGAGCTTCATGTTAGATCTGTTGCTTCACAGCGGGCAGGTTCATGGTTTGAATCCCCGTTGGACAGGAGCCTCTCTGGTGTGGCTTATTACATGTTCTCCCTATACATAAATGAGTTCTCTCTGGGTACTCTACCACCCCTCCCACAGTCCAAAGAAATGCTGCTTGGTTAATTAGTAACTCTGTCTGTAGGTGTGAATGTGAGTGGTGCTGGTCTTCAGCCCTGCTGTGATTGACAGTCCAGGGTGCACTCCGCCCCTCGCCCAGTGACAGCTGGGATCCCTGAACAGGACAAGCGGTGCAGATAATGGATGGATGGTCTGAAGTTGTAATCCTTTATGCATTTTTCTTTCAGGAGTGCCACACAAGTTTGATCCCTCCTTCAGAGGTCCAGTCCGCAGAAGGTAACTCCACACTTCTTTCAAATGACCAAATACTGTAGTTTATGTTTATGTGTTCTGTCTTAAAGGTCTCATTCACACTGAGCGTTCATTTCGTGAAGACACCATTTCTTTAACCTGTTGGCAGATTATTTTCCTTTTCATGCTCACAGCCTGATGTCTCACACACAGCAGAGCAGCTTTTGATCCTGTTAACAAACATCACATTGACTTCTAACAGCCCAGTGGAGCAGACTGGACTTTATATCTAACCCTCTCTAATGATGTCTGTGTAATCAGATGCTCTTTGTGTCACCATGGCAGTATTTCCCATCTGTTACTCTCTATCTTGAAAATGCTCATTTGTCTCTTTCTGTGAAGGATATTAGACCTCTGCGCCTGTTGATAAAATACCTGCTCACTATTGTGTGTTTATGCAGACCCACACTTTGATCCATCTGCTGTGTGTTGCTGCATCAATGTTATTTGTGTCACTGCTTTAGATCATTTTGCTCTCCTAAAAACACACATTTAAAATTAAACCTACCGTATAATTAAACTGTAAGGACATCACATCTTTAGTACACTCTGTTGGCAGACTTCAACAAAAAGGCAAAAAGATTCCTTAATTAATGGCGTGTTATTTTATGGATCTACATCTAACAGTGTGCTGCCAGCATTGGGTGGATTCTGCACTTTTAATGTGAGCTGCTTTGAGCCTCAGTCAATGATCACGACTGGTTGCTCCTCTATTTATAGTGAATTTGGAGACTCTCGCATTGTCATTGTGTTGATTATGTAATTTTGTCCTGTGTCTTTTTTATGTCGTGTCTGCTGTCCCTGTATTGTCTGCTGTCATTGTTCTGACTTGTTGCACAACAAATCACCCTCCGGGGACAAATTGAGTTGAGTTGAGTTGAGTTGAGTTGAAGCTGTCTGTATCTGACTTTTTGTCTTCAGCTGGATGTCTGCATGTTTTTCATTTCCAAATATAGATGTTGACTATTTCTTTCATTAATCTAATCCAGTTCATCTTCATACTTCCAATGGACCATTAGAGGCAGAATAAGACCAACCAGTCCTGAGTTCTGGAGGGTGTTCTGGCACCTCTCCAGCGACTAGACCAATGTCCGGATTTGGTCTGCACTGGGCCACAGCGACCCTCTGGTTCTCAACCCAATACGCATCTTGTAGCATGTCGTGATTTGAGGATGAGGATTTATTCAGTGAAGATGGTGCTTACCTGCTCTGTAGTGATGCATCGAACATGAACAAACCCGCTCTGTGCACCTTTCTGTGAATGATGAGAGCCAGCTACTGTTTAAGAGCCGCTCTCCTTTTTTTCTTATGTAATACAAATTTGAATAAAGGGACAACCTTGTCCTCGCACCGCCTCTCTGTGGTCTGTAATGAAAGTTAATAACTGAGAATAACCTTAGTAAATAACATTCACACATTGCTATATATTGATGATTTGAAAGAGCCAAAGTCATACCAAAAAAACTACAAGAGAATCAAAAGCTTCTTCCTGAGCTGAGACTAATCACGTGGATCACTAGAAGATCCAGAGTACCCATCAGTACCACTCAATGTTAAACCATCGATGACGTGGAAAGAAGTTAAAGTGAGCCACACAGTGCATCTCACATGTGACTCTTTCTTCTCCTCCTCATGCTTCTTCTTAACCTGCTTTTCCAGGTAGTCGATCACACAATCATTGTGATGGGCTGCTACATCGTCGGGCACGCGCATCCCGATTATTTGTTATTGCCCGTGTTTGACTGAAAACCTGATTCCTGATTCAAACAGATGAGGATGTTGACTGGTCAGTGCCTCAGCCACAAACTGACATAAAGAACAAGCAAGCGTGAAATAAGTGTGTGTAGCGTGGACTTAGTAGAGCTGATTTTACTGTAATGATGGTAACAGGATTTTTTTTTTAGAATCAGACTAATACTAGTTTTTCATCAGCTAAAAAATCTGACTTCAGTCATGGTGACTGTCACACACATACACGCTTTAACAATTGTGATCTATAATTGCATCTTTTCATTTGTGTGACTGGGAGGAAATCTGCAGGAATTCTCTCTTTAAGTCACCTCATTTTGTTCACAGAGTAATGACTTTCTCTCTCTCTCTCTCTCTCTCTCTCTCTCTCTCTCTCTCTCTTTCTCTCTCTCTCGACCCGCACGCTTTTCTCTCTTCATGTCTTTATCTTGGATCTCTGCTCGGCCACAGGCAGACATCATGAAGCAACGTTTGGTTCTCACAGTAGAGCAGCACATTTTGTGACTTCTCTCTCAGAGACTGTGAACAGAACAGTGATGTAGACCATACGCAGTCTGTAGCTTGTGTATACAGTGTACAGTATGTATGGTTCAGCCATTCATCTGAAGTGAGTAAAGTGTGTAAAGTGGAGCTGCTGAGAATATGAATGTTGCTCTAACTCTGTTTGTTCTCTGTCTGTAGGAGCTGCACTGATGTCTTATGTTGCTTGATCTTCTTCATTGTCATCCTTGCATATGTAGCCCTGGGGATAGTGGGTGAGTCACACACACACGCACACACACACAAGTACTTTGTTCTTACTTTTGCTGCAGTGTATTCTTTCTATACAAACACACGTGATGTTGAAGGCGTTTGCATCAAAGATTTCTGTGCTCATAAATCACATTCACAAATCAAAGACAAAGGGTTAAGTGCTTGCCTAATTGCGCTGTAGAGCAAACAGCTTCTTTGTGCGTCAGTGCTGTTTGTGTATTTAAATACGATGTAATGCAGTTATAGTACCCATATTATGTAAATAAGTCTCATTGCTAAAAGTGGGCACAGTAAGAGGGAAAGAAGTCTACTGAGAGTGGGTGGTAACTGCGCCGCTGTATTTATATGAGATATTGTTCTTAAACTTTCCAGTGATCAGGAAACAAGTCCACTTCTGTATGACTTAAACATAATGTGACTGATTTTGGAGTAACATAGCACTTGAATTGGGTAAGATTTTTTCATTGGTGGTTTCTTAAGACCCAGCTCTACCTCCCAAAACATTGTCCCTGAGTAGATCAAATTCTGTGACAAACTTCGACTACTGACCAGGAGACATGGTAGGCCTGCTCAGTTACTCAGTGGCTCCAAGAAATGTATAGAGTCTTGCCCTCAGAAAGATTAACTGTATACTGTACGTAAAGGGGGATGAGTGTCTATTCAAGAGAACATGGTCCACCCATTATATCTACCCCAATCCCTTAGGAACATTGTAAAGAAGGGCAGGTATTGACTGGCGTGATCCCATCAGCCCCTAGCTTAACTACTGGAATTTCACGTGGACAGACCTCACTGGTTTATTTTCTATAGGTGGAAAAAAAAATCCACTTTACAGCTTGACCACTCGGCATGATGAGTTCGAAACGTTTTGTCTCATAGTGCAGATTTTCGTAACTATTGCAAAAAACGGACTGCAAATGCCTTTACTACCACCGGTTTTTCTGTCACCTCAATACATCCGCAACTGTGGCGTAACCACGACGACTGCTTCAAATTAGTTGACACTGACTTTATAAAGTGATCATTTGTCAGGTGAGTACAGCTTGTGCTCCAGGTTACACTCAGAAAACAATATTTAAATGTAATGACTAAACGTGGTCCATGTGACTGCTGCTTCTTTGTTTCTCTTTCTGTCTGTCTCTCTCCGGTTTGCTTGGTTAAAATCTTACTGTACTGATATTTTTCCTCTCTGTTTCTCGAGGATGTAAAAGCAGGATGTGATTCGTCCAGGGAGAGTAGAGAGAACAGAGATGCCTCCCTGCTAGGAAGAATCTCAGAGTGTGTTCGCTGAGAGAGTCAGCGGCGTGTGAGAAAATGAGGGAGGATAAAAGAAACAGAGATCTCTGATGGGTATATTCAGCACCTCTGAAAGTCACAGCAGGAGATCAGGGTGAAGCTCTGTTCAGATGTTTGATGTTGCGAACAGAAGAAAAGTGAAACAGCTGAACAAGTTTAAACCTGAGGTACAGTCTCACGAGCTCAAACAGTGAAAGTGTGACGGTGAAAAGGTGTCCGTCTTTAAAGTTAAAGGGGACACAATCGGAGCGATCAGGGCCCCATATGAACTCAACTGCAGAAATGTGAGACGTTGAGATCGACTGCTACTGACACATGCTGGAAGTCACCTCACAGAAAGACCTGTCTAGACTTTAATTAGCATTTAGCGACCTGCTGTTGGTACAAAACCAGAATTTTGATACATTATACTTTTATGAATACTTCAAAAACAAAAGACTGAAAACGAAACAAAGAAGAGATCGGAGGAAGAGAACTATGGCGTTATTATTGTGCCACATTGGCGAGAGGCCGAGGAGACAGTTCTGAGAGCGCAGTGGCTCTCTTCCGAGCACATCTTTTCATTTGGAACAGCAAATATAAATCTGACCAAACCAAAAACATGATCTGTGCTCGCTCAACTCTTTGTGCACGCTCTCTCAACCTCTGCTCCGTGTGCTCACGATCAGCTCTGCGCTCAACACAGCGTCTCTGTGCTCTCAACATGCATCTTGTGCTCTCAACTTGCCTCCTGCGCTCGCTTGAGGTGGCACACCTTCATTAAAAATGCAGCCAGTAGAACCATCCAATCAGAGATGGGGGGGGGGGGAGCTAAGTCTGATTGGCTGTTTACATCCAATCGCGTAGCTTCCAACGGAACCGATCTCCTGCAAGTGCTCTAAAAGTTGTTTATTGGTGAAGCAGGTGTTGATACCATAGATATATAAAAACAATTTATATATCAGTTTTGGGGGATTTCTTGAAGGTGGAGATTACGGGGGAGTCTCTGATGTTTTTGTGGAGTGGGAGGAGCCTGTACACTCAGACAGGTCTTGGGGAGCCATGTTCTGGAGGGCTTTATAGGTGATAATCTGAGGACGTTTGAAGAGGATATCCTGGGGGATTGGGAGCCAGTGAAAGTTATGAAGGACAGGGGTGATGTGGTCACGGGCGCTGAGTGTGAGCAACAGAGTTCTGAATATTTTGCATTTTCTTGAGTGTTTTGGATGATGAACCGTGAGACCGAGGCTACTCATTCAAGTTTTACAGTATTATATTATCGTATTAACTTGTTAACTCTTATTTTAAAATGTGAAGATTGTGTGTGTGCGTGTGGGTGTGCGCGCTACGTGTGCGTGTAGCCTCATATCGTAGTATGAGCTCATTCTGTCAGTGTGTAAGTACAGAGCAGAAAGTGAACGGCTCAGGTTGTTTCTGTTTCTCTCTCTTTGTGTGAACGTGTGTGGAAGTGTGTGTATTATCTGGTGTCCACTGGTGACATCATCCCATCACACATTTCACTCTCACGTGTCTGTGTGTGTGTGTGTGTGTGTGTGTGTGTAGGTGTGTGTGTGTGTGTGTGTATGGTTGTACGGGTGAATGGATAAAGACTGCAGAAATGAGCGCACAGTTACACACTCACACAAAATCACACCACTCCAGCTCTGCTGCTCCCAAACATGATGACATCATTCTCAATGACATCACCCTCACTTCATGCAGACCCCGGCCCCCACCACCCGGCCCCCCAAAATACTACTTCTACTACACCAGCCCTGTCTCTATTTGTACCACCCTCCTTTTAGTAATGCAACACACACACACACACACACACACACGCTGTATAAGCAGTGTCTTCTTTCTCCTCATCATTTCACAGTTTACTGTACAAAGAGAATGTTTCGTACGTTTCTGTAAAAACAAAGATATCCATCATGAAACCGTTTTAATCACACAGCAGTCAACACTGCTATCTTTATTGTTTCTGTTCAACAAGCACACTTTTCTTCTCTGATCCTCCGGGGAAAAAACAGGATTATTAACTGATGTATTGATGTGTCCTTTTGAGAATTTGTTTTTTTTTTCTTATCTAGAATAATCTCTTGAAAGCCAACAGACTACATCGACAGTCATTTCACTTCACAGAACACAGGAGTCATCAGCTTGCATGTGTCTGTTATTGTTGTGTATTAAATGAAACAAAATGATTGCACAAAACACAAAAACGTATGAGTTTTTAATTAATCTATTCTGGTGTGATGATAGAGAGTGATCTGAAAACTTCAAAAATCCTCTTTATCTTTAACAAAAAGGTCGACCTCGGAAGAGATGCTTTATGTAGTGTTTCACACACACAGGATCATTATCATATATATATATACTGTATATATATATATATATATCTCCTTATATATATTTTTGTGATTGAAAACACTGAGCCACTGTAAGATTTATACATTGTTGTGTGCCTCAGTGTAACCACACTCTCAGCACGACAAAGACATTTAATTTGAGCCTTATGAAAGATGAAAAATGTTTCTTTCTGCATCAATCTGATCGCTCTTCATCTGGTGCTTTTGGTTGTACTTCACTCTGTGAATGAATCTATAAAATGTTTCAGCTGAATTTGCACCCAGAACGCTGTCACATGTTAGTTTACAGTTTCTCATGCTGTCTCTGTTACCCTCCGCATGAACTGCATATACCCTCTTTAAAAAACAAAAAGAGTCACTCTGGATGACTATGATCAGAGGAGCTCCGTGATTGAGTTTAATTTTTTTTTTACAAATACCAGACATGGTCAATTCACCCATTAAAAACACTGCAGTCAGAATCAGTTATATTGCCAAGCACATTTACATATACACAGAATTAGTGTGTTAAAATAACAAGCACTTAAATAAAATAAAATATGATGTATATAAATATTGAATGCATATTAAATAATAAGTATATAAATATTATTACACATTAACAGAGGTCTGCAGGACAAACGGATCCTTTGAGAATAAGGCTTTAGAAAAACCAGCTGAGCCTGTCACTGAGAGAAACACCAACATGAAGTGAACACACTGGGATCCATCAATGATTACACACGTATCACAGCCTGCACAGGTTTAACCTGTAATTATGTTGACTCTTAGTCACATAGGGGCTGCTAAATCTTGTTTGGGGGATTATTGTATACAGAGGGGAGGGGGGACAGCGGGTGTGTATTGTAACTAATGTCTTGTGTCCTGCCTGTCTGTATACTGCTACTGGATGCCTTGAATCTGTTTCACTGTGTCAGGATGTACAGGACAAATATACAGGAATATTACCAAAAAGAATCCTCTGAACTTATCATCCATTTAGTGCCCAAATACTATTACACTATATGTTATAAATGTCTCTTCGTTAAATGACTCTCATGATAATAACAAGAACATAAATACAAAATAAACAAACAAAAAAACACATTGAAGAGATTCATTGTTTTTCTTGTGTTTTGTAAAACTCTCCCTCCCTCCCTCCCTCTCTCTCTCTCTCTCTCTCTCTCTCTCTCTCTCTCTCTCTCTCTCTCTCTCTCTCTCTCTCTCCAGCCTGGCTCCATGGTGATCCGAAGAAGGTTCTTTATCCTACAGACAGTTACGGTCAGTTCTGTGGTCAGAGCGGAACCATCAATGAGTAAGTGTCTGTCATTGTCCTGTTACAGTCAGACTCTCTGTACAGCAGGTATGAAGCTCAACAGTTCTGGGAGTCTAATTTATTTGATAATCCATCCAAGGTAGATTCATGGCGAGCGACCTGAGTGTGAAACGATGCTTTACTTTGTATATTAGCCGTGTTTTACCCTCAATCCTGGCGTCATATAGCTGCTCAGCATCTTATGAATGAAACTTTGATTTTTTTTAGAGTTACAGAGCTTTGCTGAAGATGTGTGGGTCACATTTTTTTTTTTAAAACTGCACACTAAAAGACAAATCCAATGTTAAGAATGAACTAAACAGTGACGGTATCATCTCTCTCTCTGTCTCACCTGCCCCGTGTTCACCTGAGATCCTCCTCCTTTCTCCTCTGCTGACTCTCTCTTTGTTCACATCCATTGTTCCTCTGTGTTCACATCCAGCTTTAAAGCCACACGGCTCCTCACCTGTCTGTTTCTGTGCTTGATCATTGGTTGATCCTCCCTGAACAGAAATATAATCAGCGTTTGAGCTGCTGTTTCAACTCCACTCTGTCAGTGTCAGAGGAGTCCGAGTGGAGCGAGACAGCAGACAGACAAAGACCTCTGGCTGATGAACGATCATCACACATAGTGTTTCTTTAGTTTGTGCTGCCACCTGCTGGTCGTTCTCTTTCCTGCTGAACACAAAGTTTGATCTGTCGTCTTTTTAAGATGTTTTAACCAGTGTAACAGTTGATTTATACATGGGGATGTCATCATTCATTTTAAATGTTAAATAGCTTAAAGATAGACTTTATACATTCACTGATTAAAGACCAGTAACACATGTCAGATGTGTTAATAAATTAATTTCTTTCTTTTTTTTAAATCCTCGGAAAACACATTATGGAAGAACCTTCATTTGCAATGGTGCCGAGGTACAAGATACAGATAAACAAGACAACAGCAAGAAATAAAACAAGAAATGTCTCTGATCTTAAAATGTCTCTGAAGCAAATTCCAGGTGTTTGGTGCATAGTGAGTAAAAGACTCTCTACATCGCTAACATTAAAGCTTTACAAATGATTCATCTAATGCTTAGCTTGCTTCATCGTTTTAAAAAGTGCTATCCATACATTTTGTTTTTGTTAGATTATTATACAGAAGGTGTTCAGCACTGCTGATGGTTTGAACAGTTGGTGACAGGAAACACGTCTTTGTTTGTTTCTCTGTTCCCCGCTCGGAGTCGCTCTGAGGATGTTTCTAAATGAATCCTTAACTACGACTCTCTGAAAGGTTTTAGCTCAGCTAGGAGCTCTCAGAGAGGATTAGCATAACTAACAATAACACTGACTGAAGTAAACACGTTCTGTTGACCCTTACATGAACATGCTGCTGTAAGAGTCTGCCTCTAAACAAACCCAGAATATTACCTCACATTAATGATGGACTACTGAGTGTGCATGTGTGTGTGTGTGTGTGTGTGTGTGTGTGTGTGTGTGTGTGTGTGTGTGTGTGTGTGTGTGTGTGTGTGTGTGTGTGTGTGTGTTGAGGTTGGTGGCACAAATAGATAATGCTGTGTAGTAGAGGGAGTATTTGGGGGCCGGGGTCTGCATGAAGTGAGGGTGATGTCATTAAGAATGATGTCATCATGTTTGAGAGCAGCAGAGCTGGAGTGGTGTGATTTTGTGTGAGTGTGTAACTGTGCGCTTATCTGTTCATGTTTGCTTCTATACAAAGCCAGACTATAACCTCAGATTAACAATGTACTGTGTGCGTGTGTGTGTGTGTGTGTGTATGTGTGTGTGTGTGTGTGTGTGTGTGTGTGAACATCCACTTTTTATTTGCAGAAACAAACCCATTTTATTCTACTTCAACATCCTGAAATGTACCAACCCAGCTATCCTTATCAACCTACAGTGTCCCACCACACAGGTACACACACACACACACACACACACACACACACACACACACACACACACACACACACACACACACACACACGAAATGAGTTGTTCCTTCTGTAAGCCTCTTAATATCAACCAGCTGTGTTCTGACCACGCTGTATTTGTTTGGATTGATTTGTAAATTCTTACAGCAAATGTCTGAAGTATGAAATAGACATTATATTGATGAATAATTGTTCTTCCAGATGTGCGTGTCAAGGTGCCCGGACAGGTTTGCCACGTACACCGAGATGCAGCTGCAGCACAAACTGAGCAGGAGTTACTGGGATTATTACAGACAGTTCTGTAAACCGGGATTTAATAATCCAGAGAAGGTAAAAATAATGACATCACAGGTGAACATTCAATATTAGTCAGCCTGTTCCACACTTCATTATACACACTACCAATTTAAATAGATAACGTCACAGCAGTGTCTCACATATTGTGATGGCAGAGAAACAGTAGAAGAAAGAAATGGGGAAAAGAAGCAGTGGAGAACTGTTGCACTGTTGGATGTCAGAACAGCAATGAGAAAAAACACGACCTCCATGACCGGGCCCGGTTCTATGAGACTGAGAAAAGGATGAATGTATAGCACCCTCATTTTAAATGTCTGCGTCCTCAAATGAACGGACACAAAAAAAGACAATCAGTAATCTTTCAAATGACAACAGTGACTCAGATTGTGGTTATTACAGACATGATCTGATAGCCAGGACGGTACATGTGACCTGTCTGTGAGACCCATAACTCCTATGTTATATTTCATTGCTGCTGCCGGTCACTGTAGCTGCTGCATCTCAGAAGTCATTGTGTTCTATAACCGGGCCTGTACATGACCTCCTCTATAGAAAACCCTCCTAAAAAACGCCCTTTAAAGCAAAATGAGGACATGTAGCTGTGTCTGTTTGTGAGGAGGCTTTATCCCAGTGAATGAAGAGCGGTGGGACATTAAGTTGGAGGAGTTTGCTGATCATCTGGGGTCACTGAAAGGTGTTAAAGGCAGGGCTGAAGTCTTCTTCTAAACAGTGTGTAAAGCATGGAGTGAGAACACATTCTGTGTTATTGTGATTGTATTTAAACAGTGAATATGATCATGCAGACACATGCACACGTTATGTTATAATGTCATTTATTATAGTCACACTGTGTTTGTGTCAGCCCGTGACTCAGGTCCTCAGAGATGAAGACTGTCCCTCCATGATCGTCCCCAGCAGACCCTGTGAGCATCCAAACAACACTCAGATATCACATCATTATAAACAATGACAATTAAACACTTGCATAGACTTACACTATGTCATACTGTGTTTCAGTCCTGCAGAGGTGTCTCCCAGAATTCATCACTCTGAACGGGTCGGTGACTGTGGCGAACAGGACGAGGTTTAAAGACGCTCTGGAGATGCCCCGTAGTGTCACTGAACTACAACACGCTGCTAAGTACTCACATCATTTATTCATTTAAAATAAATACAAAACACTCAGACTTCACTCTCTGAACACGTGGGCTCTGATTTACTAAGAATGAAACAAAGCTTCCTCCATTAATGAAGCAAGCAAGGACAGCTCGAAGAAAATAACATACTTTCTACCTCGTCATGGTAACGGCTCCAGACACTCTCTATATATACTATGTGGTTGAACAAAATGACGTATATCATGTGCAAACTGACTTTGGGTTACAACATGTAGTTTTAAGAAAAGACAATGAGAATGTAGCTGACGAACACTGGTTCTAAAAACCTGGTTTTTAAAATGATTTAAAGTTTTGATGAGAGCTGTCTTTGACTTCTTTCTCTGTTTAGGAATTTCTTAATTTCATGTTGTTGTTATTAAAACACAACTTTCTCTGTCTGTCTGTCTGTCTGTCTGTGTCTGTCTGTCTGTCTGTCTGTGGTCAGGGGTATAACAGGGCTTTTGGACACAAAAGAACTCGGTCTGAAGATAATGGAGGACTACGCCAAGTCCTGGGCCTGGATACTAATGTAAACACACACACACACACACACACACACACACACACACACACACACACACACACACACACTTAGTGTGCTCTATTCTATATAGGTATGTATATATGTGTATATGTATATATACATATATATATATATATAAAATGAATAATTATTTAAATCACTCTGTTTCATAGCTAACAGTGTTAGCACGTTAGCCTTTATTTCATGGTTTTCTGAAGACAACATATTTGAAATGTGTCCTACACATGCTATTTAAAAATGTGCACAGGTTCATAACAGAACTTTGACTTCAGCGAGCTTTCATTTAATCAAACACATATCCAGCTTTTCATCATGGAGGTTTGTTTTCTGCTTATCAACATCTTCATTAGGGCTGGTTAAAAAATCAAATCATCAATTCTTTGCAATTATTATTTTCCCAATTTAATATCGATTTAGGGAAATCTTGAGATTGATATTTTTCGTTGTAATGGTATCGCTCTCCACTAGGGGGCACTGTGATTGTGGAGAATTCAGGTCAGGCTCAAATCTGCACTTTAGCTCATACTTTACTTTAATGTGTTTCTATTTGTTTATTAAAGAATAATTCAACAGTAAAATACTTTTTTTCTACATTTCTACAATTCACTGAGCATACGCTTTTATCCAAAGCAACATCAGAGAGTAAGAACAACACAAGCAAGGATCTGAATGATCTGAGTGGAATCGTGACCCAACGAATCAAAATTGAATCTAATTTTAAACAGCATCCTTAAATCTGTGGACATTTGTCTGTTTAGAAACAAACAGCCTTTTTTAAATAAAAAAGTCCTTTTTTTCATGTTTATTGATGTTAGCTCTCTAACATGACTTGTTTTTTTAACTGACATGATTTATATATACTCTGTTAACTGGTACTCTGTTGGATTTCCCCCAACACGTTGAATAACCTGAGTTAAGGGAAAGGCAGGAATCTATCCCATCATGTATCTGAGTCTTTTTTTTGGGGGGGGGGGGGGCTGTGTTTCAGAGGTCTGCTGCTGGCCCTGCTCATCAGTCTGATCTTCATCCTCCTACTGAGGTTCACTGCTGGAGTTCTGCTCTGGACGACCATCATGATCGTCCTCCTGCTGTTGACATACGGTCTGTACTCACAGATTCACACTTTTATCTTTTCTAACATCATCTGATATTTCTTACAAAGTGTTGGGGGGGGGGGGGGGGGTAGAGACATTGGGAGATTCATCTACAGGCTCTAAGGTAGAGAGTCATCAGAGTGAGGTTGAGGCTGTACGTGAAAGAGTAGCCCAGCAGTATGGAGGTTCTGTACTGTGCTCAAGGTTACTTAAGCAGTGCTCAGGAAGTGAGCTGACACTTCTTCAGCATTTAAATCAATTTACATACCATGACTTAACAGGTGACCCTCCTGTTTCCAACCCACTCCTGATAGACTGAGCTAATGCAAACCTAGAAAGTACAACCTGTGAAGTTTGACAAAAGAACAACCTCACTGATGCAGTATTAATTCATCATTTAAACATTTTGTAATGATTTTTTTCCATAACAAGAGTCTGTCATTGACACGCTAAAAATGGATCTTTGATAATAGAAACTTTGTTTATTTTTTATTAACGAGACGAGCTAAAATGTTTGTGGCAGTCTGACATTTAAAAATCCCAGAGGTGTGTCACACAAAATCACCCGACGCCAGCTCTGCTGCTCCCAAACATGATGACATCACCCTCACTTCATGCATCCTTTTATGAGTGTGTGTGTGCGTCTGAGCGTTTGTGTCTGATAGGCCTGGCACTGAAATTTACCGGTGGCTATATTAAAGTTAGCTAGCCACCTAGCTGCAGTAGCATTCTCACCAGGGAAATCCTTGGCCCTTACTTGGGATTTCAGCCCAGGTGAGCCTGGGAGATCCACAGTGATCCCAGTTCTAACCAGAAATATGAACTGACTCATTATTCTCTGGATTTTGGGGGCAGCAAAGGTGTTTTGCTTCAGAACTCCACCACTTTCTCCTCCACTTAAGTTTTCTACAGAAGTTGTGTTTAACGCTTTATCATACAAAACTAATTACAAAGCATAAAGCGTAGAAGGGGTGTGTCAAATGTGACTAATTCATAGACTGTAAATTAACATGGACGAGTGACGTTACCCATTGGTTTCTAAAGGGAGAAAGACAGTCCATGGAGGTCACCATATTCACCATATTCTTATTGCTGATTCCATCAAACGTTTGGTCAACCTTACAACAGACAAAGAGCTGGAGCTGAGGGGGCTGTAAACCTCCAAATATGCGTAACTTGTATCATTCATAAAATCAAAATTGACTTAAAAAACATCCATCGCATGATTTTAGTACCGACTTGTAAACATGTTTATTTCTGCTGTCAAAATCCTCTTAACTGTAAATATGGGGCGTGTTGGTCTTTCAAGGCAAGTCAAGTTGGCTTCAACACAGGAAGTTGCTGCTTGGACCAAACTGACTGTAAAAGCTTTTATGTCTGTCTGAAGAGCCAAAATGAACATTGGACTGATTCTGGAGATTAAGACCATGAAGTTTCTTGTGTGATGACAAAGGCTGATTGCTTTGTGTAAGTGTTTAATGATGCGTGTGCAGGTATGTGGTTCTGCTGGATGGAGCTGAGCCGGCTCAGAGACAGTCCAGGATCTGATGTGGGCATCGTGGAGGTTGGTCTTCAGTCCGACCTGCAGGTGTACCTCCACCTGTCACAGACTTGGATCATACTCTGTGAGTCTGTCTTGTATTATTTCAAACGAAATGTGTGAGTAACTTCTTCCAAAGTCAAAACACGTCTGTGACATTTTAAACTGAAGGCGAGACGTAACAGGGGCGTAACTGTCATGGACCTCATGAAGGTGTGCAGACACGTAGAGGGCAGGGACGCAATGAGTGATTTAAGAGTAACAATAAAATCTGAAAATGAATTTTTAAATGGTAGATAGAGGTGACGTGATCTTACTACAACAGACGAGCGGCAGAGTTTAAGACCAAATGTTAGTGTGCAGAGAAGTCCTTTCTGGAGTCAACTATTAACTGTGTGTGTGTGTGTGTGTGTGTGTGGTGTGTGTATCAGTTGTGTCTTTGGCAGTGTCTGAGGCATCCATCCTGTTGATGTTGATCTTCTTGAGGAGGAGAGTGAGAGTGGCCATCGCTCTGCTCCGAGAGGCAAGCAAGTACGAAAATACAAAAAAAAAGCCACAAGACCAAATATGATTCAATGTCCCCTCGAAGTATCACTATATTTTATATTCACTGTTTGTTTGTTTGTGTTCCAGAGCGATGGGTCACATCCCGACCACTCTGTTCTTCCCGGTGGTCACCTTCCTCCTGATCACTGTGTGTATCTCATACTGGGCCACCACTGCTGTGTATCCTTCAGTAACACCATCAGACCAGCAGCTCCGTACTTTCAATTCTTTTCATTGTCCCACAAGCAGAAAAGTGTTTCCCAGCAAGTGAATACAGACGGACACAAGCACAACATCAGCAGCCAACTACCCAGAGTCCTAGAGTGTCAAAGCGATGTCTCTGATTGGTGGAGAACTGTTACCAGTTCACAGACGGCTGGAAGCACTTTCTGATAGAAAAGCTGATCTCCGTGACGTCTCTCTGACTCGCCCGTTGTCTTTAACCTGCTGTGTGAACAGTTACCTGGCGTCCTCAGGTGAACCCGTCTACAAAGTGGTGTCTCCTGACGTCAGCTGTCCCCACGCCAACTCCACCTGCAGCCCTGAGGTATAGGCCTTCATGAAACCAGAGTCATTATTTTCAAATCACTGCGGTCAGAGATGAAGCATTAACCTCTCACTGTCGTGTCATGAATGTTAGTGTCTCCGTCCATGACTGTCAGCAGTCTGTGTTACTAAAGGAGACTTAAGGGCCGACCAGAGAGCTATCAATCAATCAATCTTTATTTGTATAGCGTCAATCATAACAGGTGTTATCTCGAGACACTTTACAAAAAGCAGGTAAAGGACCTTTCTTATAGTATGCATCGACATGGTGTAAAGGGGCGGCTGGTCGAGGGTTCGATCCCCAGCTCCTGCGAGCAACATGTCCGATGTGTCCTTGGGCAAGACACTTAACCCTGAATTGCTCCCCCTGCTCTGTCAGGGTGTATGCAGTTCGCTGCTCCTGTGGCCGAACGCTTGGTGCGCTAATTGCCCCTCGGGGATAATAGAGTTTAGAAAAAAGAAAAAAAAGGAAACAAAAGAGATCGCAACGCTCGACGAGGTTAATGTTACGTTTGTTTTGCATTACGACTTAACGTCAGTTAAAAACAGTAACATCAAATCAGCTTTAAACAGGCAACATCTGCGCTCATTTATCTGTACACGGTTAAATGTGTGACCGTGTTAGCGGATGACGTTCAACCGTGTCGTAGCTGTGGTTGTCGTAGCGACAGCAGCCGTTGAGAACAGAAAGAGTTCTGGTGACGGCGTCTCCTCCTCTCTCCCTCTTGTAGACCTTTAACAGCTCAGGCGTCTCCTCCTCACCTCCGTGCGCCGGCTCTCTCTGCCTGTTCGCCTTCTATGGAGGAGAGACATCCTACCACCGCTACCTGTTCCTTCTGCAGCTGTCCAACCTGCTCGTCTTCCTTTGGCTCATTAACTTCAGTCTGGCTCTGGAGCAGTGCACGTTAGCTGGGACCTTCGCTTCTTACTATTGGTCCAGGAGGAAACCCGAGGACATCCCGCCGTGTCCTCTGTTCTCGTCGTTCACCAGAACAGTCAGGTTGGTTGGACAGTCTGGAAGAATCAGGTGACCTGATTCTGATTCGCTCATCAGCCTCTCTGTGCTTAGAGTCCGGCCTCACAGTGAAGTTTCCCCTCCGCTCCTCCTAGATCAGCGTCTCTCAGAACTGTCAGCATGAGAGTGCAGCTCTGTGCAGAGTCAAGCTGCAGATAAGTACACTGAGCAGGAGGACTTTGAAGACTCTGAATATCATTACAGCTGTAAGCTTCGTGGATCCGCCCTGGAGACGGAGCAGATAGAGGGAGAAAGTGTTGTACAATCAGCTGCTGCAATCCATTCATAGTGGACCTGGCCCTCAGTGTTTTAGACATTAAACACTGTTTTAATCAGCATCTATATCATAGACACGATAAAATTACATATCACTCAATGTGTGTGTGTGTGTGTGTGTGTGTGTGTGTGTGTGTGTGTGTGTGTGCAGGTACCACACAGGCTCAATGGCTTTTGGAGCTCTGATCCTCTCCATGGTCCAGCTGGTCCGGATCATTCTGGAGTATTTGGAGCAGAAACTGAGAGGTTCACATAAACACACACACACACACACACACACACACATACACACACACACACACACACACACACATAAACACACACACACACACACACACACACACACACACACACACATAAACACACACACACACACACACACACACATACACACACACACACACACACACACACACACACACACACACACACACACACACACACACACACACAGATAAACTGTGTTCATTTGTCGATTAAAAAAGTGATCTGATGAGGACAACATGTCTTAATATAAACTTTTTTTCTTTCTTTTTATATATTAAAATTCAGACAGTTGACAATTTTGTGTACAGAGTATGAAACCCCGTTGATTGATATTTTCATTCAATATAATTTAAAGAGTTAGGACAGTGCATCAATAGTTTGTGTCAGTTTGTCCCCTCCTCTCAGCTCCTCTATCAGATCTGTCCTTGTGTCTGTGTGACATCGTTTACCTGTGCAGGTGTGAACAACAGCGTGTCTCGGTTCATCATGCTCTGTCTGAAGTGCTGCTTCTGGTGTCTGGAGAGATTCATCCGCTACCTGAACAGAAACGCTTACATCATGGTGAGAGAGATCAACGTCCGGTTTGCCATGAGGAGAATGAAATGATGGCAGCTGTGTTCTGTCTCCTCTCCACCAGGTGGCGATCTACGGTAAGAATCTGTGCACGTCAGCGAGAGAGGCTTTCTTCCTCCTGATGAGGAACATGGTCAGGTGAGGAGAGTCACAGGTGTTCACACTCTTTAAAAGACCAGAACCTGTCTGTGATGGTTAGTTAATGTGAACACACTGTGAGTGACAGATCCCCCATCACAAGCCCCGCCCCCTATTCACACAGCTGTGCAGAGTGTCATATATGGAAAATATGGCACACAGCATCATCATCAGTGTGGACAAACATGAGTGCAGTGTTAGTGAAAGCTTGATCATAAATTATCGTAAAATGTGCAGAAGTGTTGGTTGAAGTAATCTGTGTGTGTGTGTGTGTGTGTGTGTGTGTGTGTGTGTGTGTGTGCGTGTACATGTGTGTGTCTGCAGGGTTGCAGTTCTAGACAGAGTGACGGACTTCTTGTTGTTTCTGGGTAAAGTTCTGATTGCAGGAGGAGTCGGTGAGTAATATTCATCTCAGATCAGCTTTACACTTCAGGAGATCAACATGAAACCTGCAGGAAATATAAAACAATCTGTGTGTGTGTGTGTGTGTGTGTGTGTGTGTGTGTGTGTGTGTGTGTGTGTGTGTGTGTGTTGGGTGGGGGTGTTTCAGGTGTGGTTGCGTTTTTCTTCTTCACCAGGAGGATTCCTGTTTTTCAGGATCGAGTCCCTGATCTCAACTGCTACTGGGTCCCCCTGCTGGTCAGAGTCACATGTCATTTAACCAAACCGAGCTTCTGAACATCCTTACTGACGACTCGGCGATATGGACCAAAACTCACATCACATCACTTAACAATGATACTCGATATATATCGACATGTCTTATATCAACAGTCATTTGCACAAGTTCAACATGTACATGAAATACAACATTATTGTTATAATTTTAATGTAACATAAACTATATTGATTTTAACGATCTGGTCTGATCCAATATTTAGTTTGAAAAAATATATCGATATACCTAAAAAACTTGATATGTCACCCAGCCCTATCCTTACTGACACATTTTGAAATAGTGAACAGCACACGTGAAACCTCACCTCGCTGTGTGTTCTTCACGTGTGTGTGTGTGTGTGTGTGTTTTCCCTGTGATCAGACGGTGGTGATTGGCTCGTACCTGATTGCTCACGGTTTCTTCAGCGTGTACGCCATGTGTGTGGACACACTCTTCCTCTGCTTCTGTGAGTACAGCTGCTCTCATCAAAGAATAATTGCTTTGTTGAACTGAAATTACAACTTTATTTGAGACAGTTCAGATGAAAGGCCAAACGCTTCTTTATTTGAAATGAAAAATAATGGAATTTAAAAATCAGGTCAGCGTAAATATTTTGCAAGTACTCACGATTTAGAAAAGGTCATCATTTGACGGCCTGCTTTAGGTACATTCATTTTCCTCAGGTACACGTGAAGAAAAGTTCTTTTATTCAGAAAAATGTTTGAATCAACATGTTTCTGTTTGGTGACTGACTTCTTCATGTCCTCCACTCCGTCCATACATCAGGTGATGACTTGGAGAGGAATGATGGGAGTTCAAACAAACCTTTCCTCATGTCTCCAGAGCTGCACACAATTCTGGGTAAATCCTCTCGGAATCGATGATGTTTTTTCCTTTCGTCCAATCAGCTCTCAGTCTTCCCACAGATCACTTTGCCTGGTCCTCGTGAGGTCCGGCTCTCAGCACTGATGAAACAGACTACTGTGTGAGAGTTTGATAGATGTTTAAAGTCTCTGTCACTCACTCACTGACTTTCCTGTTCGACGACTTCCAACAATCAAAACAAGGATTATCAAAACACACACACACACACACACACACACACACACACACACGAACACCACACTCCACAGAGGGAATCTGTACATTGACTGTGGAGTCAAAGGACGCAAAAAGTCAGAAATGTTGTGAGCAACAGTAAAACAGATTGTTTGGAAAATCTTTTAAAACTACAAGAAAAAAAGAAAACTGGTCTTAGTTTCCCGCCACTGCTTTCATCCAGGAACTCTCTGAAACGATGAATGACACCTGTCTTTGGTGTGTGTGTGTGTGTGTGTGTGTGTGTGTGTGTGTGTGTGTGTGTGTGTGTGTGTGTGATTCTGTGCCATTGTTGGTCTGAACGAGTATTGGGACTTAGTTATTAATGTTCAGATTCTGTGTGATTGGTTAATACAACTTTTTTTTAATGCTCTGTGTGTCTAAAATAAATGAACATGTGAACATCAGATTAAATGATATTTATAGATTAATGAAAGAACAACCTTCAGTCTGCACTCAAACGTTTTATGAAGAGAAAATGTGCAGCTACACTGACCCCACCGACACTCACAACACAACACAGTGAAGAGTTCATGAACAAAAACAGATTCTGATAAACAGTCCTGACAGTTTTAATCAGCACTTTAAAAAAAAAGCTGCAATGTGATCCAAAAATCTGTTCTGGTGAAACGACCCAGTACAGTGTATGTGGACCTGGGTTAAAGCCTCACAACTTCAGTCTGAACGATATTACCTGGAATAAATAATACATGGCATTTTTTAAAACGACTTATCTGCTTTTGCAAATGAACTGTTTATTTCCATCTTTAATCTCAGTTCTGAATATAATGACAATCTTAGGAGAAAAAAATGTCTATTTAAAGCCAAAATTTTTATTTCTATTTATACTTTAAACTGTTTTATAAGGAGTTTTGTAACTGTGAATTGTGAGTTGGGTTTTTTTTTTAATGTAAAGGTGTTTACAAAATCAACAATATGTTCTTTTGTTGAATAATAAAGTCTTCCAGATTTTGTTTGATTCTTTATTTCTCTGAACGTGTTTAATGTCAGGTGATCCTCTGATTATCAACAGCTACAGAAGCAAAAAATCAATAAATCATCTCTTACGGAGACAATTTAGATCCCATATTCCCCATCTTTATCCCTTTATTTTCTGCCTGTTTATGCTGATGGCCAAAGGCTCCTGTACCACAGAAGAGAACTGGCACAACCACCCTGCCTTGTCCCGTGCTGGAGGGTAAAGTGTGGAGACCTGCGATGTTAGTGATGGAGATGTAAAATATGAACGTGACATCTTTATTAGTCTTCCATCCATTCATTACCTATAATACTGCTTGTTTGGATGGAGCTGGTCCCAGCTGTCACTGAGCGAGAGGCGGGGTTTCACCCATCTGTCAATCACAGGGCTGACAGAGACAGACCCCCAGCCACACTCACCTTCACACCTATGAGGAATTTAGGGTCACCTATTAACCTAACGAGCATGTCTTCTGACTGTGGGAGGAAGCCGGAGTCCCCGGAGAGAAGCCTCACATGCAGGGGGAGAACATGCAAACTCCACACAGACAGGCTCCTGTCTCACAGGGATTCAAACCAGGAACCTCTTCACTGTGAGCCGACAGCATTATCGACTGCAACTGCCCTTTCTTTATAACTCTCTTTTTAATCTGTGCTGCAGTAAAGGCTCCAGATTTACATCAGCTATAAGTCACATCTGATTTTGAGAGTGAGTAAAAAGTGTAAGAAAAGACACACATGAAAAATGATCAAATAAAAATAGTCATAAAATAATCAATTTAATAAAGACATGAAAGGAAATCGGAAGAACTAAAATTACTGACAGTTTTCTGTGGGACCCAAAAATTACTTTAATTTTTTTATTTTCAAAAAATAACATCTTTGTTTAACATCATCCAATGGTCTGAAATATATTAAAATATAAATTTAACTTAACCACTGATCTTCACAATGAATCACTAAACAGTCGCAAACATGACCTCTTAAAGCTGTCATCTCCATCATTGATTCAATTTAAAAAAAATGCATTTACTTCAGTTGCCCCCCCCCCCCCCCCCCCTTCTGGATTAAATGAAGAATTAAAAAAGCCGTTTATGAATATTTTGATTTCAAGATAACACAAGGAAGTAGAAAACATCATACCGTTTTTTTTTATTTCTATTTGTGAAAACATTATAGTCACGTGTTTTACATAAAGTATATAATTCTGACTGTTTCTCTTGTTGTTTTTTAACCAATTTACATAAAAACATTTACAGATCTGGTATGTTTCTTTATTTGTCCAGATTTAAAGCCTGTTCTTGTTTTATTAAGACAGCAAAGCTCGGACTCGTCTTGTACTTCTGAGACACAGAGGTAAAACTATAAAGTATTTCATATTGACCATAAAGTGGCATACATTGATATATACCTGGTGCCCTGGCCAATCAGAGCAGAGAATTTATACGCTGGTCGGAGGCGGACACAAAGACACTGGCGGAGAAAGAGAAGTGTGAGCAGACGCCAGGCAGGCAGAGAGAGCATCAAATCAGTGACAGCGAGAGGAGAGGACGGGGTTTGGACCGGGTTTTGTCCAGGTTCGGATCATGCCGGTGAGACGGGGCCATGTGGCTCCTCAGAACACCTTCCTGGACACCATCATCCGCAAATTTGAGGGTCTGAGTGAGTACATGAGACTTTGATTTGTGATTTGAACTATCATGACAGAGGGACGAGTTTAACATAAATCACTGTTAGTTAATGTCAAATAAAACACTATATATTTAACCCGTTGTAGTCACACTCAGTTCTTTTTAAAACATCGTTATGAACAACTTTCAACCTGATTATGTTTCCTGATTTAAGTCTGAGAAAAGAAGTCAAATGTAAACACGGGCCTGATTTACTAAATTCGATATAGGTCGCATATATGATATGATATTTAACGTATTTTTTTTTATTATTTATCTATATCTATATTTTTTCACATCGTCCTGCTATGTGCACATTGAACATGCACACTTGCTGTGTTGAAAAAAAATGAACTGACTCAGTCAACACTCACTGCAGCTGTTTCATTTCTATACTAACAAAGTTATAATCAACACAAATGTTTGATTAGAACAAAGTCCACAAATGATTGATCTCACAAATGTCATGCAGATGTTAGACGTGAATCTTTAAATTCTCTGAACCTCTGCATGATTCAATGTTTCTGTTGCTTCGGGATAATTTCTGATGTCTTTTTATGATACGCTCTTCTGTATCGGTGTGGGTGTGTTTTATGAGATTGTGATGGTTCTAATACGTTTCTTCTTCATCTTTGTACCTCTCTGTCCTCTCAGATCGTAAGTTCATCATCGCTAACGCTCAGGTGGAGAACTGTGCCATCATCTTCTGTAACGACGCTTTCTGCGGGATGTGCGGGTACAGCCGGGCGGAGGTGATGCAGAAGCCGTGTACCTGCAGCTTCCTGTACGGTCCTCACACTAAGAGGCCGGCCGTGGCTCAGATGGCTAAAGCTCTGCTGGGAGCCGAGGAGAGGAAGGTGGAGATCTCGCTCTACACTAAGGACGGTACGATACACTCAAGAGTTTCTCCAGTTTGTTTGTGTCAGGAGTGGTAACAAATATATTTCTCCAACTCTGTATCATTTAAAATATTAGCTGCATCAGAAGATAGTTTGTGTTTGGCGTCTAGACTCCGACCTCATCGCTCCTCACAATTCTTATTTACAAGCAGAACGAAATGAGTGATGGGTGACATCTTGAACCCCTCAGTCGAAGCCTACAGGTGGGTGGTGGGACTGAGTGAGAGTTCAGATCAGAGCGAGCAAAGAGAGACAGACCAGAAATCTTGCAGCTTTATTAGATTGCTGATTTGATTTGTTGTCAGGTGATTGTTGAGTCAAGTGAGAAATCAGTTCGGCTCGAGTTGACTGCCTGAACTAGTTTGAAGGCATCGCCTCATTTGTGATTTATTTTTATTTTATTTTATTGTTTGTTTTGATGATCCACCAATACAACTTTTCGAGCTCTGATACAGATCCGATACCTGTGTTTGATGAACCTGTGTTCCTCAAAGCACAGTTAAAGGGATAGTTCTGTATCTTTGAAGGAGGGAGGTGTGAGGTACTTGTCAATAGTAAGTATATATTGATCCGCTCAGCCCCTCACATGAGAAGAATCTCAGCAGCAGCACATTTCACCTTTGGCTCGAGGTGTCTCTCTGCAGAGGAAACAGATGATATTATTATTACTATATTATTATATAGTTATTCTATATCACTAGTTAATAATAGGAGTTATGGCTCTCCTGGTAGCAGTTCTGCTTTATACAAGCTAATGCTAATGTTGTTGAGGATCAGTTTAATAATAGTTCCATAATCACAAAGGCTGTTTAAATGTGTCATATCTGATTAGTTTATTGATAAGATGTGACTGTGTGTTTTCAATTCTTTCCTCCCTCTCTGAGGAACATAAAGAGTCTGCAGTGCAGTATGGATATGAAGGCTGATAATAATTATCAAATGACTGATTAAATTTAGACATCAAACCAGTCAAAAGTGGGTCACAGTCTAAATAAAGCGACCTTACAGGAGCAGCTCACTCAATACTGAGACGGGACCGACTGTGGACCGACAGAAAACGGAGAATTGTTCAGACAGCACACACACACACACACATGTGCGCACACACACACATGTGCACACACACACACACACACACGTGCACACATGCACACACACACAAACCCTTTCTACCTGCTGATCCAGGAACTTTAAGACTACTGGTAATTATTGAACTACTGTTTGACGTGTGTGTTAAGTAGGATTTATGGGATATTTAGATGTTATATGTGTGATCACTGTTTTTGTCCTTTGTCTTGCATAGACCATAACTTGTTTGTGATATAGTGCAATGGGTGTGCACCGATAGAGAGAGAGAGAGAGAGATGGATGAGTTGGGCTTGTCATTGGGTTTACCAGTGATGTGTGTGAACAGCAACTTCAGACTCTCATAGTTTCTCTTAACAGACTGATGCTGTCTCATACCAACAGCTCCAGCATGTGGCGATAGATACATATTATTGATCAAGTGTATGTTGTGAGCTAAAAAGGAAGTACGATTCGCTGAGGCTTAAGAAATGTATACGTGTGACAGTTTCAAATGAAGTTAATGTCTTCTTTCTAGCCGAGAAGTTTACCTCAATGAAAAGGAACAGGCTGCACCTGCGAACGGAAACATGAAAAGATTATCATGCTATGTTTTTGTCTTAAATAATCCTCTGTCTGTCTTACCACTTCATCATTGAACAATCACAGAATAGACACCCCCACCTACATGTATCCATGCTGGGCAGGAACGGATTGATTAATGATAATGTTGAACATTGTAAACAGAGAATGAAGAAGACTGAACATGCCTCCCACTGAGTTATTTTGTGTAACTTTAGAGTTTCTGGATAGCTTAGAATAAAATTTAATAATTTATCCGACTCCAGCTCCTCCAATAACCTCTGTTATTGTGTTTTTATTGTATTGAATCAGCAGTTTCTGGATTTATTAGTTTGGCCTGCAGGCAGAGAGTTCACGGGGTTAGACAGGTGGAGTGTGAGGAGAGCAGAATGATGAAGGAAGCTGATGCAGCTTTCTTTGTTTGTTCGTATCTTCAGACCAGCAGAAAGAAGTCAATGAAAAGCACGGTGAGGTTTTACTGACAATCAACACACATTTGTCACACATTTCCCAGCAGCCAGCTGGGAGAGTTGTGGATTTACAGCTCATCTTGTCTCCCTACCAAAGCATACGTCTGCAGGGAGAGGAGTCTCCCTCATTCTGAGTTTGTATCTCCTAAATGAAACTCATGTTGATTTAGTCAAACTACAGTCTTAATCAGCTGAGATCAAGAGTGCATGCAATGAATTTCAGTGTCAATCCAGTTCAACATACAGTAGTTTCAATATAAAGCATAACACTGATTTGCTATATAAGGAACGTATAGCTATTGTTAAGTTCCAACTTGTGTCTCTAGTTGGCCCTTTGGTCAAATTACATTGAAAACGATCAAACTTCAAACAGCCTGATGCACTGATGGAGACACTGTGTCGGCTGGGAGGAGGAGACCAGGGAGTTTTAAACAACGGAGAAATCCTTCCACATGGTGATCTGTATCACTCCATCTTTGATCATTTCATGTGTCATTAATCTCCAGGCTCCGGCTCCTCTGGTCTGTTGGAGTTTAAAGCATGTTTAATCCATACTCTGGCTGATCCTCAGGTTATTCATGGCTGCTTTACCAGGCTGACTTCAGACACTGCCGATCCAAGACGATGTGTTGGTTGGGTTAAGACGTTCCATTGAGTATTCCTTTCCTGGTAACTCAGGTTTCAGGGGAAGGCCACCTGATATTCTCTATATGTTCTTAAGTACAAATGGCTTTAGATGTTATTTTTAATCAAGCTTATTTGTGTTGCATTACATGCAACATGCAAAAGGGGAGATTTTAAATTTCTACACCAGCAACAAAACTTAATTTTTCACAAAATATGTATTTTATAAGACTGCATTTTGGCTCATTTAATTACATTACAAACAGCAACCATGTATAGAGCAGCTGTGTGCTCTGCTGTGCAGTCAGAAAGGCATTAAAACCGGTGTGTGTGTGTGTGTGTGTGTGTGTGTGTGTGTGTGTGTGTGTGTGTTTTTTTCTTTTCATAATGATGAATCAGCCTGGAGCATGCATATATGGAGCCTGGGTCAGTTGAAGATGAAAATACTGTTTGGGCTGTGATAGTGGTTAAGTAGACAAGATTGTCCTGACCAGCCTTCCTGGGATGTTTTGGGAATAATTGGATGAAACATCTGTGAAGGGAGGTCCACATCTGACAACCCAGGTGATCATCGAAGCCTGTTTAGGTCCTAGAGGTTCAGGTAGACAATATTAGATTTCTTTTTTTTTTTTTGAAGGACTGAGGGTTGAACCCTGTGGAACACCTCTGACTGGTTCGGGGGTCAGAATCTTTCTGCCATTTTAATAGAGAAATGTCTGTGTGAAACAATGAAGCAAAATTTGCACAGCATTTAGTCTGTTTGGGTTCCAGTCCTGTAGGTATTATCAGTTAAACCTTTGAACATCCTCACAGTGGTCATCACTTCATATTATAAATGTGACGTTCAGTCAAGTTCAACTTTTTTAAACCACGAAAGCTACAGATTAACGTCTCTAACAGTAACGAGTGACGTCTCTGAATCTCAACCAACAACCTCAAACCAGTCAGAGGTTGTCACCATGAAGGTGAATTTGAAGAATAGATGATTGAAAAACATACGTTTCAGTTTGCTTTTTATTACATCCCCCTCTCTGTATGCACACAGCTCTGTGGGATAAGAAGGTCACTAAACCCTCTGAGAATTTAATCCTGAAGAAGAGAACAGTGATATACATTACAGTGCCCTTATAATCCATTCAACAAGATATGACATGCTAATTTCATACCAGTGGTGAGTTCTAATACTCATTTACCCTCAATAACAGAGGTCAGACACATTTTGGATGGTATAAACTATATATATATATATATATATATATATATATATATATATATATATATATATATATATATATATATAAAATGCCACTATAAGCAAGAAGATGACCTGAATGAACACCAAAGGAAAATATTCATCAGCACTCACGCTTCTTAAGACTTAACCTTTGAACATGTTTTATCTGTACAATGTAGACAGTGCGCTCTGCTCTGTGTGTGTTAGTAAAAGAGGAAGGTGTAACTTTTGCACCTTTGAGACACTAAAATCATTTGAAAGATGTTGTTGTATTTGCTGACTTGTGAATTTGAATGGATCTGCGCTGCTCTGTTTTTCTGTCCCTTGGCAGCTTTTGGTATAAAATATGACTAAAGACCTGTACTTATATACTATTTGATAATATAGATAATTAAAATTACAGAGATTTTATCATTTCAAAACGTTGTATCACAGTCACAAACGTTTAGACGGCCTTTGGTTATTTTCAATAATATTTTCTTTAGTTTTTTTCATTGGTCGTTTAATGGAGCTCATGTTGTGACAGGATTGTCTCTCTAATTAAGATATTAAAATGCAGCGAGGGGATTGTTCTCACCAGATCTAAAATAAACACAAAACAGATGCCATTTATCCATTACAACATTTTGCGTGTTGACTTTGTTCAATATGTTTCTTACATGTTTAACAAATCATCACAAATTCTCCAACGTCCCAACTTTTTAGGAAATGGGATTGTAGAAAGAGCGAGTTAAAGTGTGTGCGTGTGTTTGTGCATGTGCACTTGTGTTTGTGCATGTGTGCGTGTGTTTGTGCATGTGCACGTGTGTTTGTGCATGTGTGCGTGTGTTTGTGTTTGTGTGTGTGTGTTTGTGCAGATTAATCTCTAATCCGTTAGTTTATCGTCTCTCACTCAGCCGATACGGTTTTATGCTCTGATGAAAACTATGATCCTATTTCCCCCTCTGTCCCTCAAGAGCTAAAGCCACCTTCACTGTGACCTCACACACACACACACACACACACACACACTGATTAGAACATTACTGTAACTGAACTAATGTGATTGAGATTAAATAGATTAAAATGTAGGGGAAAGAAAAGCTAGAGCTTGAGCCACTCTTCACACAGTTTCTGAAGAATTAAGCTGCAGTGTCTGAAAAGTGTTTCATCTTTTAATAACATGGCAAGACATACTGAGGAGAACGCCAATAAATTCATATTCATAATTCAATATGTTATTAAGTAAATTAACTTTGTTAAAATTTAAACAAAATCCTAATATGTAAAAAAGATGTCATTAAACCAGAAAATAATGAAACCACTTTGGAGCCCATTTTTAATTCCTACTTTACAAGTGCTGTCGTCAAAACCGGACTGACAGAAACCAGTGTCCTAAAACCAAGACAAGACCAAGACAATACATATAAATGAACAAAATACAGTTTTTTGCTATTAAACAAATGTGTCAGCAGCAAACAAAGTCTGACTGTTTATAGCGTTTAATGCACCATGTGGCACCTTTTATAAATGTCCTAAAACACTCAGCGATCCAAAGGCAGGTGCAGTTTAATTTGTAAAATTACTAAATTAATTTATTTGGAACGATCAATCAATCACACACGATGACGTGTGATGCCAAGCCTGAAGAAACTGCAGCAGCCAAACTGTCGTCATAAATCAAAGAGAGAGATTGTAACATTCTGTGATCTAAACATTTGTTATATTTTATATTAAGAAAAATGAATTTTCAGGCGTATAGCAGCTACCTCACTTTTAGACACCATCACCCATTAAAATAACAGAGGTTGTAATATTTTTAGGCATGTGGTTAAAAAAGAATTGAAAGGTATCTGAAGTTTTGGAACAGCTCTAAACGGTGTTCAGAGAAGGAAGTTCATAATGTTCATAGTGTTTATAATGTTTGATATTCTGCATGATGATCCGGTCAGTCATAAAATAAACTCATCAGGTGTTCGTCCTCTTACCCGTTTTAAATCCAGACAGAGAGGTTTAATATCAGTCTGAGGTCTTTATAATCGACATCATGAATCCAACTGTTAGGCAGGGCTAAGAGTTTGAGAACCCAAAATGCAGAACACAGAGTCAGAGGCAGGAAGCGGGTGCAAAAGGGAGTTTAATGATCAACAGGACTGTATGAAGATCCAGAAGTTCGGGGGAGGGTCAAGGGCTGAGTCGAGCTGGGGCGTTTGAGGTTGCTGGGGTGAAGAGTTGTCGGAGGAGTCCAGAAAGATGCAGGAGTGGGATGGAGGCAGGAGTTGAGCGCCGGGAGACTGTCAATGAAGGAGAACAATGTTAGAATGATAAATACGGAACAATGGGGAATCAATTTTCTAATAAGCAGCAAGACCACAACTGACTGCGTAAACAGAGTCTAAGATCTGGCAGAGTGGTGGAGTTGAAGCCCAGTATTTGTAGCAGAGTTGATTGGAGATGAAGAGCAGCTGCAGCCCAACTCCTGCACACCAGAGTCCACTCCTGCAATCAAGAACACACACACACTGCAGGCCAGGATTAAGCAGTGGTCATGACAGTACCCCCCCTTCTATGTGCGCCTCTTGGCGCACCTCCTGGTTTGTCAGGATGAGTCCGATGAAAGTCCCGCACTACAGACGAGTCCAAGATTTGGCGGCGTGGGATCCAACTGCGCTCTTCTGGGCCGTACCCCTCCCAATCTACCAAATACTGTAGACCACGGCCCCGCCTGCGCACATTTAGCAGTCGTCTAACTGTGTAGACAGGCTGGTCATCCACCAACCTGGGAGGAGGAGGGGGAGGAATGGGAGGGCAAAGAGGGCTAGAGGAAACGGGTTTGACTTGGGAGACATGAAACGTAGGGTGAATGCGAAAGGAGGCAGGAAGCTTGAGGCGAACTGCACAAGGGTTGACAACGGACTCAATCTCAAAGGGGCCAATAAACCTGGGTGACAACTTCCGTGATACCACTTTGAGAGGGAGATTTTTAGTGTTGAGCCATACCTTCTGCCCTGCGGTGTAGCTGGGAGCTGGAGTCCGGCGGCGATTAGCCTGTTCCTTCATTCTTGTGGAAGAACAGAGCAGAGAGTTCCTGGCTTGTCTCCAAACTTTAAAACATCGCCGCATATGGGCTTGAATTGAGGGGACCGCCAATTCTTGCTCCTGTGCAGGAAATAAGGGAGGTTGGTAGCCGAGAGAACAAAGGAAGGGTGACATACCAGAGGAGGCGTTAGGCAGGGTGTTGTGGGCATACTCTACCCAAGGGAGTAGAGAGTTCCAGGAGGATGGATTGGAGGAGGTGACACAGCGAAGTGCAGCCTCCAATTCCTGATTAGTCCTTTCTGTTTGACCGTTAGTTTGAGGATGGTACCCAGACGAAAGGCTGGTGGTGGCTCCCAGGGCAGAACAGAAAGCCTTCCAGACTTGGGAGGTAAACTGGGGTCCCCTGTCAGAGACAATGTCAGTGGGCAGGCCATGTTGACAGAAAACATGCTTAACCAGAAGGTCAGCAGTCTCCCTAGCTGACGGAAGTTTAGGCAGGGCTAGAAAATGAGCTGTTTTAGAAAAACGATCGACAATATTGAGAATTACAGTTTTACCATCTGAAGGGGGGAGACCAGTAACGAAGTCCAGAGCGATGTGTGACCATGGACGACTGGGAATGGGTAAAGGACGAAGGAGACCAGAGCTTGGTTTGTTGGATGTCTTGTTTTGAGCACAAATGGAGCAGGCAGAGATGAACGAACGGGTATCCGCATCCATGGTAGGCCACCAGAACCGACGACGAAGAAAGGCTAGAGTCCGGTTCATGCCGGGATGGCAAGTTAGACGGGAGGCGTGAGCCCACATGAGAACCTGAGAACGGACAGCATCAGGGACATAAAGACGGTTAGGGGGACCATTACCAGGGTCTGCTTGGTGGTTCTGAGCCTGCTTCACCAGAGACTCAATCTCCCATGTAACAGCCGCTACCACACAGGTTGGTGGCAGTATAGGTTCCGGGTCAGAACTGGGCTCCTCCAAGAATTGCCGTGAAAGGGCATCAGGCTTAGTGTTGCGGGAACCTGGGCGGTAGGTTAGTGTAAAGTTAAATCTGCCAAAATACAATGTCCATCTCGCTTGTCTGGAATTCAAACGTTTTGCTGATTGAATGTATGAAAGATTTTTGTGATCTGTCCATACCACAAACTGTTGTTCTGCCCCTTCCAGCCAATGTCGCCACTCTTCTAGGGCCAACTTCACCGCAAGCAGTTCTCGATTGCCAATGTCATAGTTTCTCTCTGCGGGAGATAATCTACGGGAAAAAAAAGCACATGGGTGAATCTTGTTATCTGTAGCGGCTCTTTGTGATAATACTGCTCCTACTCCAATATCTGAGGCATCCACTTCTACAATAAATTGCCGGGCAGGGTCAGGCTGGACCAGAATGGGAGCAGTGGCAAAACAACGCTTGAGTTCTTTGAATGCCGTTTCCGCCTCAGAGGTCCAACAGAAGGGGAGCAGTGTTGAGGTGAGAGCAGTAAGAGGAGCAACGAGGCGACTGTAATTCTTAATGAACCTCCTGTAGAAGTTGGCAAACCCCAGGAAACGTTGCAGCAATTTGCGGTTGGTGGGTGTTGGCCATTCAGTCACTGCAGAAACCTTTGCCTGATCCATTTGCACCTCTCCCTGTGCAACAATGTAGCCAAGAAAAGAGATTTTAGGGACGTTAAATTGACATTTCTCTGCCTTAACAAACAACTTGTTCTCCAGTAGACGCTGAAGGACCAACCGTACATGCTGCTTGTGCTCAGAGGGTGTCTTGGAGAATATCAGGATGTCGTCTAAATACACGAAAACAAACCTGTTTAGCATATCTCGAAGGACATCATTCACGAGGGCCTGAAACACAGCTGGGGCATTGGTCAAACCAAAAGGCATTACCAGGTACTCAAAATGCCCCAGCGGAGTGTTGAATCCTGTCTTCCATTCATCACCCTCCCGGATGCGCACCAAATGATAAGCATTGCGCAGGTCCAATTTGGTAAAAACAGTGGCTCCATGGAGAGTGGAGAAAGCAGAATTGATTAAGGGCAATGGGTATTTGTTTTTAACAGTTATATTGTTTAGCCCACGAAAGTCTATACAAGGTCTAAGGGTTCCATCTTTTTTACCCACAAAGAAAAAACCAGCACCCACCGGAGAGGAAGATGGACGAATGATTCCTGAAGCAAGGGAATCCTGAATATACTTTTCCATGGCCTCATGTTCCGGTCGGGAGAGGTGGAAAAGACGGCTGTTGGGGAGAGGGGCTCCAGGTTGTAGGTCAATAGCACAGTCGTACGGACGATGTGGTGGTAGAGACAGTGCATTATGTTTACTGAAGACTGGTGCAAGGTCATGAAACTCTTCAGGAACTCCAGAAAGGTCAGGAGGCTCAGGCAGGATCCGGGGTTCGGTGAAGGCTGGGACAAGGGCAGAGTGCAGACAATTAGTATGACAAAACGTGCTCCATGAGGTGATACTCCCTTTAGACCAATCTATCTGAGGATTGTGCAATTTAAGCCAGGGGATTCCGAGAACCAGAGGGGTTTGAGGACAGTCCATGATGTGTAATTGGATTCTCTCTTGGTGATTTCCAGATAACCTGAGCATAATGGGTACAGTCTGGTGGGTCACCTTTGCTAGCAATAACCCGTTTAAGGCTTTAGCATCTACGGAGGTGTCTAAAACCCTGGTCTCTATTGCCAATTGTTGGACTATTGAACGATCAATGAAACTCTCATCAGCTCCTGAATCAACAAGTGCAGAAAGGGATAATGACTGTAATTGCCACAGGAGGGAGGCACTGAGCTGAATACGGTAGGGAGATAAACTAGCTGTGTGGCTCACCAAGATCTCTCCCACTACTGGTGAGCCACCTCTTTTACTGGACGTGTGGGGCAGGTGGCAATGAAATGGCCAGACTGGCCACAATAGAGACAGGCTTTGGAGGCAAGGCGACGGGTTCGTTCCCCAGGTGTTAACTGGGCTCTACCTAACTGCATAGGCTCTGGTTCGACTCTTAGAGTTTGGGGTTGTTCGGGAGCTCTAGTTAGAGAGCGGCCAGGCATTGCAGAAGTGACGTTTTGGAGTTTAGAACCCCTCTCCCGACGGCGCTCTCTGAGTCGATTGTCGATCTTAATAGCCAGCGAAATCAGTTCATCAAGGGATTCTGGTTCGTCCCTGGAAACAAGTTCATCCTTAATAATGTCATTCAGGGCATTCTGAAACGCCCCCTGCAGAGCCTCATCGTTCCATCCACTCACTGCCGCCAGGGTACGAAAATCCACTGATAGTTCAGCCACACTGCGAGGGCCCTGCCGGAGAGAGAGCAGACGTTTAGCAGCATCTTTCCCTCGGACCGGGTGATCGAAGACCTTCTGCATCTCCGTGATGAAGGCCTTGTATGAAAAACACACTGCTGACTGGCTTTCCCACACGGCTGAACTCCAATCACGTGCAGTTCCTGACATGGAGTTAATCAAATAAGCTATACGGGAGCGATCGGTGGCATAAGAGAGGGGCTGTTGTTCAAACACTAAAGAACATTGAGTCAAAAAGGCTCTGCATGAGCCAAGATCGCCATTGTAACGTTCAGGTGCAGGCACGAAGGGCTCACGACCCACATGAGTAGGGTTAAGATCCAGGTTAACTGTAGCAGGAGGTGGAGGCTGAGGGGGCGTGGCCAGCACTGGTGGAGTAATGACCATCTGGGTGAGGTGATCTGTGAGGGTGGCCACTTGACCAGTGAGCAGACTGATCTGTTTTAACATAGATTCGTTGTTTTCAGAGAGAGCTCTTAAAACCTGCTCGTGTTGTCCCAAAAGACTGCCCTGGCTCGATAGAGCAGTCTGAACAACTAAAAAATCCAAGGGCTCTCGGGGGTCTGTGTCTGCTGGGTTCATCTCAAGGCCAGATCTTACTGTTAGGCAGGGCTAAGAGTTTGAGAACCCAAAATGCAGAACACAGAGTCAGAGGCAGGAAGCGGGTGCAAAAGGGAGTTTAATGATCAACAGGACTGTATGAAGATCCAGAAGTTCGGGGGAGGGTCAAGGGCTGAGTCGAGCTGGGGCGTTTGAGGTTGCTGGGGTGAAGAGTTGTCGGAGGAGTCCAGAAAGATGCAGGAGTGGGATGGAGGCAGGAGTTGAGCGCCGGGAGACTGTCAATGAAGGAGAACAATGTTAGAATGATAAATACGGAACAATGGGGAATCAATTTTCTAATAAGCAGCAAGACCACAACTGACTGCGTAAACAGAGTCTAAGATCTGGCAGAGTGGTGGAGTTGAAGCCCAGTATTTGTAGCAGAGTTGATTGGAGATGAAGAGCAGCTGCAGCCCAACTCCTGCACACCAGAGTCCACTCCTGCAATCAAGAACACACACACACTGCAGGCCAGGATTAAGCAGTGGTCATGACACCAACAAGGAGTCACAGGGTGTTCGAGTTCAAATCACAAACTCATCTCTGTTGATTAAACTTGTTTTATCGTTTAAAAAGGTCGGAACAGGTCAGAGTTTAGCCTCTATATCACAAAACACATAGAACAAGACCGCTGGTATTAAGTGTGTTTGTGTGTGTGTGTGTGTGTGTGTGTGTGTGTGTGTTTGTGTGTGTGTGTGTGTGTGTGTGTGTTTGTGTGTGTGCTTTCTATAGCAGATGGTCCTCTAGGTTTGTCTTTTCGATCTCATATAAAGGATAAAGGTAGAATACGTTAGCATGTTGCTACGCTAATCCAGTCTGGCCGTAGATTTTGCCCCCTATCTTAGTATGTCCTTCACACACACACACACACACACACACACACGCGCGCGCGCACACACACGCACACACACACAGAGTCGCGGGAACATATTTAGAGCGGTGTGGGCTGAGATTAGCCAGGATTGACATTGACTGTGCATAGCCTATTGTTTAAATAGACGCTTATAAAGTGTCCAAGCTGTCCAATATATCTCACACCAAGGTGGGTCAGTTTATTTTGCTCCATAGGTGTGTGTAACCATGTCCTCAGACGGTGGAGAGCGTAACATGTCCTCTCACATGAAGAAGCTGAGATGGGGAGACACTGATGAGGTTCCACTTTGTTGAAAAGAGTTCTTGTTTGTGGATGGAGTTGAGTGCAAGAGAAGGTGAAGGGAATCTATGTCACTATTTGTTTCTTGTTGGCTGCCTTAATCGTGATGTTGGTTGTTTCACGGGGATGCCTTATTCAGTGCCTCTAGCACCATGTTAGCTATGTACCTAACTTTTGTCCTTTGTCTTTTTACTGTCTTTATTGTTTTGTGGCAAAACCAACTAAAGGAAGGGGATTTTTGACTTGGCATTTAGAGTTACAGTTACAGCAGATACAGTTTGTAGCATGTTATCCACCAGTTTGTCATCCTGAAGGGCCTCTGTGTGCCTTCCCAACATTTCGGCACACTCGATAGCCCAGTATGCTGCAAACTATCACCAACTCAAACTGCTCGAACATTGCTTCACAACAGAGGAGACCATGATTTTTAGCTATCGTTGCTCATTTGAGCTGGCCTTTGTTTTAAAGCTCTGGTCTCTCTCCACACTTTTGTTTTCCTTAAGCTGCTCCAATGTTTTGAGGATTTCGCTGTAGGCACTACACACTTTGATAGCTATTGTTGGTATGCACCATCTTGTTGGACATATGGCCAGAATGGTAACTATCTCATTGTAGCCAAAGATCCTCCTTGTGTTTTGCTGATTCGCAGGTTACCACAGCCTCCTTAAAAATGAGGTCAAGTAAATGCTTGACACTGGTTGAAAAGGGCACGTGTCTTTCAGCCTTGTCTGAAAACCTGAAAACTGCCCTGACATGTTCGAACTTCCATGAAAACAATGTCCAAGGAGACGCTCACCCTGAGAAATACATCTTTGATGCAGTTGAACCGGGTCTCTCTGCTGCTTTCGGGGGTTTGGTGAAATCAGAGTGAATCTCCAATTCTGTTTCCACATAATGCAGCGTCAATGAGAACTGTTCCATTGTACTGCAGGCATAGGTACCATCAGCTGTCAATCCAAAGTGCAGACTATTCGTGGCACGGGACACAATCTCACGTTGAATAGGGCAGGCATACTGTTTAATGACTTCATTCTGGATTGTGTCCGAGAGCCAGTTATCTCACCTATCAATCCACTGTCTCTCTCTGAAGAGCCAGTAGATACGTTCAATCATTAGTTCATACAAAATTCCATCAGGGGGTGCCGAAAAGCCAACCCCTTCTTTCCCAGGAAGAGCACTGATCTGAACATCTGCTCCAAAACATGCCTTGCTATGTCCTGTGTTAGGCTGACAGCATCAACTCAAAGGGCAGCATTTTTAGTCATTGAATTTTTCAGTGGCTTTTCACCAGTTTGTAAAGTCTCCCTTGGCACATGTCTGTCAAACCTACATATCTTCATTGATGAGACCTTTCTCCACTGCTTTCAGTTAGCAGATGGTATCACTATGATTCCCAGCCCCAACGCCACCTTTTGTTATAGTTTGATTGAGAGCCCCCTGGCGGCGGATGTTGCATACTGTGTGGTACAAGTTGGTTGGTTGGTGTGGAGTGATTGCTTTGGCTGATACCACGTTAGCGATGTTAGCTTACATTTCGATGAATGCTCCCAGTTCTGGGCCCTGGTTAGTTTTGCTGGTCACTTTTATAGGTCGTGCAGCTGCTGCTGGTAAGACTCCAAGTCTGCCGACTCCTCCCCCGGTTGATTGGACAACTCAAGGCTTTGCCTCTTTTTTGGTTTTTTGGGCTTTCCAAAAATGAATCACTGATGAGTGCTGTCATGAGATCATTTTTGCCTCTTGTCATTGTGGCTTAGACCACATACTTTTTACAGTCAAGTATTTAATGTTTCCAATGAATAAAATAAGAATCAGAATCGGGTTTTATGGCCAAGCACATTTAGACAAACAAGGAATTTAACTTGGTGTATTGGTCAACAAAACAATTAACAAAGGAAATAAATCAAAACTAGCAAGACCTTAAATAATAAGAAATATCAGAAGCAAATTACAAATGTATATAATAGAATTTAAAAATGTCAAATGTACGAAAGGTGCAATAGGGTGCATTTAAGAAAATGAATTTAAAGTCCAGTGGGCGTTAACACACAATGTTAACACATAAAGAAACAGTTTTAGCCTTCACATTATTGTGATGTTTTCTGACTGTGGGGCCAATGAGAGTCTGTGTTATTTAGGGGGAGGGGGGAGGGCATGGACATTGTTCATGAGGTTAACAGTTGAGCGGGGAAAAAGAGGTTTTGGTCCTGATGGACCGCAGCTTCTTACCAGAGAGGAGAGTCTCAAACAGTCCATGTGCAGGGTGAGAGGGGTCGGCCACTTGTCCTAGCATGCACTTGTCCTGCCAGACTGTGATGGAGAAGGAGAGGATGGACTCCATGATGGCAGTGTAGACTGTAGAGGTGAACCATCATGGTCTTTGGCTGATTGAACTTGCAGCTGTTAGTGTACAGGGAGAAAGAACACAGCCTTGAGGGGAGCCAGTTCTGATGGTCCTTCTGTCTGAGACATTCTTCCCTAGCTCCACCTGCAGGTGGAGTCAGGCACGTTCAGCTGAGAGTCCTGGAGCAGGACCGGATTATTGTATTGAAGGCAGCACTGAAATCCACAAACAGGATCCTGACGTAGGTTCCTGCTGAGTCCAGATGCTTGAGGATGAAGTGGAGGGCCAGGTTGACAGCTGCAGGGGGTCTAGGAGGGGGGGGGGGGGTGAGGTCTGCGATGTCTTTGAGGTGTTAAAGCAGAAGGTACACAAAAGACATCGAATGAGGTTGATAGATAAATTAATAGAATTTATTTGATTGGGGTTTTTTTGTTAAGCATGTTTATTTGTTGTTTTCTTTACCACTCCCCCTGTACACACACACACACACACACACACACACACACACCTACACGATATGAAGCCTATGCAGATGTTCCTTATCTATCAAAGGGGAATATTATTGTATTTCAAACTGGGGATAATGGTCCATTGCAGCAGATCAAGCCTGATGTGGTTTGTTTTCACAGCCTGTCCTGCATGTCGGCGATACAAATGTACAAGCTTTGCTGTTTTAAACGCTGTATTGTAAACACACTGGTCCTGTCATTAAAAAATCTAGATATGCCTTTGAATGCCTTAAACTGACAGGACCGAGGATAGAGAGGGAAATTAAGAATGGCTTGAGAAATGATATGCTGGAAAGGAGCCACATGTCGGGCTTGAACCCGGGCCGCCCCCTTGGAGGACCACATCTACCATCCATGGACTGTGACCTTAGTGCTAGGCTATCAGGCACTTTTTTTACATGTTTTGAGCTCTGTATGGGGGAAAGGTTGTCCAGTAAATAAGTTCAACATGCTGTGATGTCTGCATTATAATTCTTGGTGGATCAAAGTGTGTCCTCCTAAATGTGTGACAACATTACAGAAAGGATCCCTACAGAGATGGACCTTTTTGTTCCAGAGAATGATGATGAAACAAAACACAAGAACAGTCACAACATGTGTCTTTTGTGTCCTGAATATATGAATCCTGTTTTTTATCAATGGGGTCTGCTATCTCTGAAGTGAGTGACTGAAGAGCTGTTTTTAAAAACTGATATTTGCTCAGCACAGTGTCACCATCTAGAGGCAATGTTCAGAATTACATTCACCTGATTTTTCACAGTAGCTGGTTACATGTAATAAATGTCTCTCTCATTCATCTGTGTGTGTGTGTGTGTGTGTGTGTGTGTGTGTGTGTAGGAGTGTGTTTCCACTGTGTTATAGACGTGGTTCCTGTGAAGAACGAAGACGGCCTCGTCATCATGTTCATCCTGAACTTTGAGCTGCCCTCTGACCCTCGACCCTCGCACACTTCTCCCGTCAGAGAGCTGCACAGAGTGCTGAGGATCCCCTGGCTCACCCTGGGTACGTCTGCTACACGCTCTGTTTATACTGATGACAGACAGCATGCAGAAACAATCAACCACAACAACCATGTCAAGGTGTAAAATGTAATCATTTCATGAAGTTGTCTGAATTCATTCAGGTGTTATTTTGCAGGTGTATTTAGATATTATTTGTACTTTCAAACAATAAACCTGCTCATAACTGTCATGGGATGATCTACACACTTTAGATTTATATTTCTCTTTTAAAAAGAAGCCGATTAGCCCGTCTCTGTATGGTTTGATAAGTTGCCTGAGGTTTAGAGGAAGAGGTGATGGATGAAGCTAAGAACACCCAAAAAACAAAGACAGCGTGACCGGAGTGTTCGTCCCTGCAGATATTATTCATAACAGACTGAGACGTAACGTCAGGCTGTATTGTTCCTGGTGTCACCGTAGTCTCAAGTTTATCAACTTTAACTGGTGCAGAAAGTCGTCTAACCCGAGTTATGTCTCATGTTTGATACAAATAAATGAATAAATCCATCAGAGAGTTTCCTTTTTGCTCTTTGATTGTCAGGTTTGCTTTGTGAGTTTGGAACCTTACAAACCTTTCTTAACTTGTTGCCATTTTAGCCACGACATGTACACTTCAGGAAACATTGAGCACACATACACACCTCTCTAACTGCAAACAGTTTGCAAACATTGAGCGGCAGACGCTCGCAGAGTCATGTTTGTGAAAAATCAGGTGATTTTACTGGACATTGTCAGTCGTTGTCGTTGTTTAGCTTCTCACGTCTTTGTCCATTTCACCACCCCTCTCCTAGGCGACAAATGCACATCTTTAATGAGGTGGAGGTGTACACACTGTGTGTTTTACAACAGTGCAATTGCACTAAGAGACCTTTGGGGGGCGCCAAACTGAATTCCTCCATATTGTTTCTTTACATCTAACAAAATTGAAGATTGATTCAGCCATTAAGAGGCACAAAAACAACTCCTAACATGTGATGACAGGTCATATCCATATACTGATGTCAGCTTTAAGATCTGGATTCTTGTTGGCCTCCCTTACACAGAAAGACCTTTAAAAGACTTTAATAAGACCTTTAAAAGACTGAAGTCTGACATCCTTCTGTTCCTCCTGCAGCTCGGCGTCAACGTCTGCGCCTCCTCCTACGCTCCCTCCGCCCCTCCTCCAGCGCAGACACAGAGCTCGCTGCTCCCCTCCCACCACTCGGACACGAGTCTGTGGCCCTGGACAAACTTCTGTCCCTCCCCGAGAGACAGCAGCTGGAGGAGGCCGGGGCTGGACTCCTGCTGTGGGACAAAGAGGAGGAGGATGAGGAGGAGGAGGAGGAGAGACTGAGAGGAGCAGATAAGGAGGGCTTGTTGGATCCCAGGAGAAGGGATGAGGGAGAGAGAAGGAGGAGAGAAGAAGGTGATGATTGTGGGCTGCTGATAGATGTGGGTGCAGGAGGAGGAGGAGGAGGAGGGGAGCTACCACCAGCGCCAACCTCAGTTCCTCCAACACTTGGCCTGACCTCCTCGTATCCTCAAACAAGGTCATTCAGTCTCTAAAACGCATTGTTCATGTACTGTATATATTTATTGTTATTAAATATGTGGAAGGCGGGCAATCACTGATCAAGCAGCCTGGAGGATGGAGTCTCTTCACACCAGGCTCTTATGTCACAATGTAAACCCATGATCTTTAAATCATGAGGTTTGAAACATTATTGAGTAAAATAACAAATAACTGGTTATTTGAGCTTCGAGCTGCTTCAGAACCACTCTCAGTGCATTTTTTATCGTTGAGTTTGTATCATGTTCCTCATCTCCTTCTACATCTGTGAAAACCTGACGGGTGTGTGAGGGAGCTTTGTGTGTCTCCAACATGTTCTCGCTGTGTTTTTTACACAGAAAGGAGGAGAGCGAAAGAGGAGAGGAGTGTCTCCTCCACACAGATCGTCTCTGCAGCAGGCTGGACGGCAGCTGTACCAGTCTGAAGCACTCGTCCTCAGTGGACGACATCAAGAGTGGACAGACTTACTGCGACAAGAGGCTGCAGCTGAGACACAGCTGTACAGGTGAGAACAACCTCTTTCAGTTCTGATCTGCTCCTTTATTTATTCATTTGTATTTTAAAACCAGAAAACCAGGAAAAAGAACCTCACACAATCAGCAGCACAATAACAAGTCACAGACATTAAACACAGAAAAAATACAGACAAAGGTCAAAGGTCATTCCTCCAACACCTTCAATCGACATTTAAAATGATTTTACTGACACAGGTTCTAGATTAAATATTTTAAAAAAAACAATCATGTGTCTTTCTTGGATCTTCAATTAGTTTTTATATAGGACTGATAATTTCCTTTTTTTAGTTTTTTTAATCTGACCAGCAGAGGGCACTAGTTCTAACATTGGATGTATAGTGGGTAAGAGTAAGACCCCTTTAAATGTTTTCACTCTTTGTTTCATTGCAGCCATTTGCTAACATGAAAAAAGTTCATTTTATTTATTTCTCACATGTGATATTTAAGCTTTTCTTTTTTAATAAATTTGCAAACATGTCTACATTTATTTTTTTGTCATGATGGGGTGCTGAGTGTACAATAATTAGAAATAAAATGAACTTTTTTGATTTTAGCAAATGGCAAACAATTTAAAGGGGTCTGAATACTATATAGTACCCACTGTATATGTGCCCGTGTGTCTGTCATTGTGTGAAGCGCTCACCTGCTCAGGTGTTGTCATGTAAAGTTTGAATGATCATTATGATTTTGGACCAAATATTTATAAATGATAACAGAACAATATAAGATGGAATACAAAGGAAAAAGTACCAAAGATGTAAAATATATAAAAACTAAGAATAACAATAAATATATACTTCCTGGGTTTAACTTATATGATAAATTAACAACATTATAAATGATGTTGCTGGAGGTGCAAAAACAGCGATGACAGTAGTAAGTGAGCAGTAATGATAAAGAGAGCTGTGCAATCAACGATCCATATGTTAAAGTGCAAGAGTGTAGACACGTTATCAGCTGAAACGATTGACTATAATGATGAGTAGACATGGAGTGAACTTCAGTGATGCCTATATTAAAGTGTAGCTTCCAGTTTGAAGAGACAGAGACGATCAGGATGACAGTTCTCTGCTCATAAGAGATGAGCTGTTGTGCAGTGTTATGGCTTTCGGTAGGAATGATTTCCTGTATCTGTCGTTGTGGAGTTGGAAATACAATCAAACAGGAAGTGTCACAGAAAAGAGAAACAACCTTAACAATATATAAAACAGATGAATCACAGGCAAGTCAAAACAAATGGGTCTTTAGTTGTTTTTTAAAAGAGTCAATAGTTCCCACAAATCTTGGACCCCGAGGCAGAGCGGTCTAAGATGTTGGGGCTCCAACCTCAAAATCACAGTCTGCCTTATAAAATAAACACAAAGTAAGTTTTCATGTGAAACTGTCGTTCAGCAGGTATAGTCTCCATCAGGAAGAGCAGCACACCTGCTGGGACATCAGACGCTGATGTACGCTGTCGAGCCAACAGCCAGGTAACACATCATCGTGTACACACAGATGTACCTCAGCAGAGAAAATGTTCACCTTTAAGATGAAACAGAGAATCAGCTGTGACCACAAAATCTCAAGTTCAGCAAGAGGAAGCATGTAGACCATACTATAGGATAGGATACGTCAGCGTCAGCACACAAACATGCTTTAGGTTTCCTCAGCACGAGGAAAGGTGACAGAACAGGAGCTCATGTGTCCAAAAGACAATAAACCAATGTATCTAAGTAACGCTCCTCATAAGTTTGTGCTGTTGTTTCTAAAAATGTTTTGGGGTTTTTTAAGGTGCATGTTTAGAAGTGAGACTGCTAGAATAGGATAGGATACAATACTGTACCATATATGGTTTATGATAAATAGATATATCTATAACATGAGAAGATATGATACAAATATTATAGGATATGGTATGACAAGGTGTGTGATTATATGATGAGAGAAAAGCATACTTGATACAGATTCAACACTGTTATTGAACATGCTAAACACACACATGGCAGGAATACACACACATGCACAAACAGGATCTGTGGATAACAACGAGCAGTTGGCAGGTTCATTTTTCAAGTGAGGAGAACTAGCACCTCCTGCTAACAGAACTTTTTTTCAAACTTTGCTCTATAATAATAATACATTTTATTTGTAAGCGCTTTTACAGGAGCTCAAAGGCACTTTACATGTAAAAATCACAGTGTACAGTTAAAAACAGCAAAAAAAAAACAGTAAAAGACAGAAAAACAGAAAGAAAAGAAGGGAAAGAAGAAGTTATGTATTAAAAGCTAGTTTAAAAAGGTGAGTTTTGAGCATGGTCTTAAAAGTTGGGAGGTGAGTGCAGGAACGGATGGGTTTGGGGAGTGAGTTCCAGAGGGAGGGGGCAGCGATGGAGAAGGCTCTGTCTCCCCAGGTATAACTGGATATGAACTCAGGACCTCCCACATCCAGAAATAAGTCCCGACAGACTGAGCTATTGTCTCCTGATCTGATACACTTCATTGTGTTAGAGTGTGGAGAACCCCAAAATAAAGTGCATTTCAGCATTGTGTGTGTGTGTGTGTGTGTGTGTGTGTGTGTGTGTGTGTGTGTGTATTTCTTGCAGCAGATGACTCAGAGTCTGTTGGACACCAAGGCTGACCCGCTGGTGGCTTTACCTCCAGGTGAGATCAGACCTCCCAGTAAGCTGATGGGCCGGACTCACCACGTCACAGAGAAAGTCACTCAGGTTTGTCGATGCACTTGTTGTTGTTTCTGTTTCCAACACACCAGCTGTGTGTCCATCCAGCTGAGCTTTTATATTCAGTTGTGCAGTTTAGGTGATAATATGGTTTTATCTGGTTCAATGAAAGGAGGCTGAGGGTCGCTGACCATCAGTATACACAGTCTATGGTCAGCACTGCAGGGACTATCTGTTGTGAAGTCAGAGCTGAACATGCTCAGTCTTCTTCTGTGGAGAATGAGTTAAACTGCTCTGTTGACGAGAGACTGAACCGTCGTGTTTAATCTCACAGCACGTATGACTTTTGTTCCAAGAATAAAAATACATTAAAATGACATCTTTACTTTGTTAGGATTTTACCTGCTGCTGCAAAGATTTTGAATCTTGGATCCTGTCAATTATCCTGGCCACTAGAGGTGCATAAATATTCACATGAGCATGTTTTTAGAACGATGGTCTAATTCACTCAATCTTGTCGAGAAAGGAAGAACAAAGAATCTCCCAGGGGAAACTATGAAGGTGATTTTAAGCGTCATGTCTTTGCCTGTGTGTAGGATGACTGAACAGCCCTCCAGAAACCAGTCGGTGAGCGTTCAGACTTAGTTTGTACACCGTCGATGTGATTATCTGATTGATTTGTGTCTTGAGTTCTGGTGTCCACACTTAACCTTACATTTAAACGAGTTAGTTTTTACATTTGTTAGATGGGCCGTTACCGCTGACGTTGGCATGTTCCAAGTTATCCCGCCTTTCAAAACCATCACCGTGACAACCGCATTTATGAAGGACTTTACACCTACTGATAGCTACCATAGGTGTTAGCTGTAAGGTGCAACTTCTAGCTACATTAAAACTATTTCAGCTCTGTCAACACCTTCAATGTCAGAAGAAAAGTAAAAGTGTGATTCAAAGTATCATACGTTTGAACTGAACGCAGAGCTGCTACAACACAGAGCAGGTCAGGTTGATGGTCAGTTACATTTCTCACAGCTTTGTGTCACATGACGGGATGAAGAGTACAACGTTCATGTTGTTTTTAAATACTTTCATAAATCAATCAGCCATACAGAGGTTGTTTTTGAAGGAGCATCAATGTTCCTGCTCTTCCCCAAGGCTCTCAGCTGCTCCTGAGGACACACACAGGGTGTGTGTGTGTGTGTGTGTGTGTGGGGTGGGGGGGGGGGGGTGATTAACGAGGAGCACCTGCTGATATCATATAGTTAATTTAGCATGGCTGGGGGGGGCGCTTTGATGACATCGCAGACGTCCTCTGGTTCAGTTCAGAGGACGTCTGACTTATACAAGCACACTGAAATTCAATCTGGGTTTCTGTCTCTGTGACTTGAAGCTCACTTTCATCCTTTGTGACTGTGATGAATATAAAGACAAATAAAAGTAATGTCAGATAAACATTGATTATCTGGTGATGATGCTGACCGTGATGATAGGAAATGAAGTGTTGAGCTTTAAGGTGATTCATTATTTCTCACTGTGTCTTCTTACTGACAGAGAGGACGTCACCTTGAACATGTGTGTGTGTGTGTGTGTGTGTGTGTGTGTGTGTGTGTGTGTGTGTAATTAGCACAGAGTAGACATAAGGCTTTTTAGAGGACTTCTTTCCTAAAATAAATGTGAACAGCAGCAGAGTCACTTCACATCACCGAAGTTAAACTGAGTGTTACCATGGTAACTATGTTTATTTAATGTATTTTCTCGCATTATTTCCGTGTTAACACAGCTTCCATGTTACATTCTCCTATAAGATATTTCTGTGTACTTATTAGGCCCATTTGTGCATCCTTTTGAGCGCTCCTTCAAATCAAACTGGATGCTTCACTGACCTCACTGCCATTCACGTCATGTGCAATATGTGTTGTTTGTGGTGTTCATTGTTCCACGCTCTCTGTTTTACATGAAGATTGTTGTGTACTGATTATATTGAGGCAGCACTGGAGTCAAAGACAAAAGTCTCTTTACTTTACGCTGTGCGATCACACGACGGTGGTTGTGCAGGGTGTCATGGCAGCCGATCGCTGCCCTCTCAGCTCAGGTCATGAGCTTTCGCTGTCGTAAACCTTACAGTCATTTGCCTGGCTTAAGGGGATGTATTGTATCATTCATTGAAGCAGGCATCATTCAGCACCTGATTAAATAAAAAGGCAACATGAACACCTTCAATTCCCCCGACGTTTAATTCTTAAACTGAAGCTGTCCCTGCTCCCATCAGTGTTTGCTTTGCTATAAAATCACTGCACTCTCTCTTTGAGATTGTCTTTTGACTTGACTGATTTCCAAATTTTAAAATACATTTGACTCTGTTTGGATTTAAAAAGCCAATGTATTTGAATGTTAATAAAGTAGATTTTCCTTGTTGACAATAATAAACTTCAGTTTATTGTGCTTTTCAAAATCACGTGTTACTCAATGTCCTCAAACTGAAAGCATGGTTTAGGTGTTAATAGAGTTGCTATTGGAGGACAGAGGATGGTGAAGAGGAGAGAGGAGGGGGAGTGAAAGGGAAGGAGAGAGAGAGAGGGGTGGAGTGAGAGCAGCACAATGGGTCAGAGAGGACCTGAGGAGGACCGGAGAGCTGAGGAGGACCTGAGACCTGAGGGAGGACCTGAGACCTGAGGAGGACCTGAGACCTGAGGAGGACCTGAGACCTGAGGAGGACCTGAGACCTGAGGAGGATCTAAAGAAAAGGATTTAAAGCTGGTCCAGAGATCAGACTGAGAGATGGAAAACAAGAAGTGTTCTTTTAACTTCAGATTACAAACCTTACTCTGTGAAGACAGCTGTTGACTCACGCTGAGTGTGTCACTACGACTAACAGATTGACCTTTAACTTCTGTTCTGATCAGCTGAGGAAACATGACCTAAGGATGATCTCAGGATGGTTTTCATATACAGTATATATTTGTTACTGGACTCTGCTGATTCATGAAAGGAGAATCTGAAGACGTGTGAGCTGATCATCTACAGACAGGGTTTATAAGGTTCCTCAGGCTAAACTTGGCACCATGAAGGAAGATCAAATGAACGGATTCGACAAAATCGCATGAACATTTCTTCTACAAATGCAACAGTATGGTTTAAAATACAGTCAAATACCAATAACAAGCTAAGAAAGTGCAAGCAATTTTCTGTGAGTGGAAAAAGGAGTCGGTCGTTGATGCTGTTAATGGACGGTGGGACAAACTCTCAGAGAGAACAGTGGAGTAAGGAAGAAAAGAAGTGAGAGAGAAGAGTCAATCAGAGGAATAAACAGAGAAGACAAGAAAGAGCAAAAGAAGAAGAGAGAAAACATACAGAAAGATAAGAGAGTGAAACATCCAATCTCTGACAAAGAAGAAGAAAAGTCAGGACAGGATCCGTGAACAATATCAGACCTGTATAAACGGGTTGATGATGTCCTCGGTGAGAGTGGTGGAGAGCTGTGTGTCTCAAGATGACACCGATCGCAGAAACAACAAAGTGAAGAGAGCCGTACGAATATCCTCAGTGGTCGCTCATGAGGTGAGAGGCAGTGTGTGTGTGTGCATGTGTGTGTGTGTGTGTGTGTGTGTGTGTGTGTGCCTGTGTGTTCCTTGTAAAAGCACTATTAATGGGTTTAAGCTGCTGTCTTCAGGCGGGGTTCACACAAAAAGATAATCATGCTTATTGTTGGCCCGGTTCCCTTCATCCAACAATCCTAATCAAAGTCTTGATTATTGATGTTTCTGAAGAGGATCTTGTCAGGTGTGCTGTGGTGGAAGTTGTGTTACGAGTGATGAGATCTGTTTGTATGAATGTCAGGGTCACTCTAATTTGAAATATTTACAGTCACTATGTCAGTGGTGTGGGCGTCGGAGGACAGCCAAGCGCGCTCTTTGTGGATCGTCACTGGAACAAAACGATAGCCGATGCAGAAGGGAGCACGACACCCACAGCAACTCGCTTTTTACACCTGCTGCTCTCTCTGTAACATCAACAACCCATATTCAAACCATGTACACATTTTGATCCTTAGGTTCAGTTTTTGTTCATTTTCAGTTAAAAAAAAAAAAAAAGGACAAGAACTATCACCAATTCCTCCTGCCCATCATTCCCCATGTGTGAGTACTCTAACGCCACGTTTGACGGTGACATAAAATGTGTTTTGAGAGTCAACACTAATCATTCATGAATCTGTTTTTGTGTGCTGCATTTTGGTGCTTTCACACTAATTCAAAAGAACAGCACACACTTTTTTTTTTTTATCACAAAATTAAGTGTTAACAAGGCCCTACATATGATCAATTCATTTAAAAACATCATACTTTGCAGACATGTATGACTGTATATAATAATCACTCAAGATAGATAGAAACTTTTATCATCCCCTTGGGTAAATTCATAAAGTCTGATCAAAAAGATCAGCATTGTTCTTACATTTATGACAGATTTAAATAATCTGAAATGAAGAAAAAGGTGCCTCGAGGTCCATCCAGGAGTCTTGTGACATGTGAGTGTGTGTGCAGTTGTGCATCTCTGCTGGAGTCTCAAGTCAGAGCCCAGAGGAGTACAACTCTCACAGATCATTAATTACACTGTTCACACCTCCTCCTCCTCCTCCTCGCCCTCTGTGTGTGTGTGTGTGTGTGTGTGTGTGTGTGTGTGTGTGTGTGTGTGTGTGTGTGTGTAAGGTGATATATGAACACCTGGTGTCAACAGTTCTCTCCAATAATTAGATGTCCACTGACCCCATTAATGACATCTAACATGTGAACTTCAAAGGCAGGAAGTAAGGGAGATGTGTCGCTCATGAACACAAAATATCCTCAAAGCTTCTGCTGAAAAATGTTCAACAGTTATCAGTGATTTTACTTTTAGAGATGCATTTTAAGAATGTAAAGTCTCTTCATATAAGTGACATAGAAATACATGTATTCGTTCAGCTTTAATTTTAAAAGAGCACTCCTATTGACACTGTGATTTATAGCCTACTACGCTTAGTTCCCACTAAGCAATCTAATTGGACGAGAGGGATATGATGAGGCTCAGATGCTGTGTCAGTGTCACTGTTTTCAAACAGCAGCATCAGGAGCAATCAGATGAAGTTCTTGGAGGTCTGCAACTGTGAGTGTTAGAGGAAGGTTTTCAGAAAAGCAGATTTGGAGACACATTGTCTTAGATCATGGGCATCTTGTGAATACAAAGCATGTGACTCATTTTAATCGATGTTGTGGATGAGGGGGAAGTAACGAGTCAGCAGTGGTGGAAAAAGCATTCATGGCCTTCATGTCAGTCAAAGTAGTAGCAGACTAAAATACCCCACGAGAAGTTAAACACTTCATTGTGACCGTATCTGGCTGAGAGAGGCTGGAGAGGAGAGAGAGGCTATTAGTGCTAATTTATCAGGTGGTTACGGATGTAAATCTGTTAGGTCATTTTAGGCCAGTAAAAAAGAAAGTTGAAAACAGGTTTTTATGGATGTTTAGCTGAGAAATCCACCCTGTCTCCATGGTGATCAGTTACATGGTCAAATCCTGACCCAGTAGCAATGGATGTTCTGTAAGAACGTGCTGACTTTGAAGAAACCAGCCCCCCCATGTCCCCTCAGAGACCCTGATATGACCGTAATAAGGGGAGGGGGCTATATATAGACACCTACAGGTAAGAAGGAGTGGTCTTAAGAGAACTATTTCAATGACCTCATTCTGTGTACCTTTTTATTCTGAATAAATCAGAGGGATTAATAACCCGAGTGGGTCTGGGTATCAATAAACAACCTCTAACTTATTTGTGATCCAACAAAAGACAGAAGCAGGTTCATTTTTAACGGATCACGAATGAATTACAGGTTACCTAATGATGCTCAGATACAACAGTGCTTTGACCTCACCAATGCACACTGATTTCATGCTTGTTTTATATTCTTGTGTCTCATTTTTTATAAATCTTTTTTTAAGGTCACACAGTATCCATTCTGTTCCTGGATTTGATCCTGTCTCAATTTCAGCCCTGCTCAGAACAGGCTGTTTCTGTGTCTGTAGCTTTAAATGTGTAAATGAGAAGTATATTTATTATCTGATATTTTCCATTATTTCAAAGCGTATTTAATTGTGTAAAACCTTATTTAAATACTGCCTGATCACAGCACTTATCTTTATAATCTGATAGACCCTGACAAGTCTTTTTGATGTAGAAATGATGTTTTGTCTTAAATAAAAAGGGTCATGGGCAAAGTGAACATGGGTTTGAGTGGGTACTACGTTTAGAGTACTTCTGAGCCTTTCTATGAGTCAGGTGAAAAAATCCTGTTTGTTGTTAGGTGTATTTTCACATACAAGAAATTTGACTTGTTGAATTTGTTCCAAAAAAAAGCAATTGAGTTAAAAAAGCATAGAAGTGATTCAAACGTTAAAAGCATTGAGCATAAAATGATTTCAGATATACAACATACTCACTGTGATGTCACATATTGTTTGAATAGTATGAAAGTCGGCGGTTTCAGACCCAGTCTAGAATCATATGGTTCTCTCTCTCTCTCTCTCTCTCTCTCTCTCTCTAGGTGCTGTCTCTGGGTGCTGATGTGTTACCAGAGTATAAGCTGCAGACCCCGAGGATCCAGAAGTGGACCATCCTCCACTACAGTCCCTTTAAGGCCGTTTGGGACTGGGTCATCCTGCTCTTAGTGATCTATACTGCCATATTCACTCCTTATTCTGCCACTTTTCTGCTCAGGTGGGTGCAGACTTACACCATTTTTTCCGAAGAGTAAATGTTGAAAGCAAAGAGTCCAGTTCATTGAGAAACCTTAAACTATTCTGAGACCCTTTTCTGTCTTTGTCCGCCCCCTGCTGGACAAAAACAACACTCAGTAGACTCGAGAAGAATTGAAGGATAGTTTGAATGAGCAGCAGCAGACAGCCATGCAGAACAAATGGAGTTGATGGGATCGTCCATTCTCTTTGGATAAAATCCCTTTTATTGATAGGTCTTTATCGATAAGTCTTTATTGATAAGCCTTATGTCTCTGTCATTCCTTCAGTGACCAGGAGGAGGCAGCCATGCAGACCTGTGGGTACTCGTGCTCCCCCCTAAATGTGGTGGATCTGATCGTGGACATCATGTTTATTGTTGACATCCTCATCAACTTCAGGACCACATATGTGAACTCTAATGACGAGGTGACCTGATCATTAAGTTACTCTGTGTGACTGCAGAGTGAATGCACAGTGCCAAATTGTCATAGCTAATGCTACATTAATAACAGTGTCTGCTTTGTGTGTCCTCAGGTGGTGAGTCAGTCTATCAAGATCGCCGTGCACTACTTTAAAGGCTGGTTCCTCATCGACATGGTGGCCGCCATTCCCTTTGACCTCCTTATCTACCGCTCAGGAGAGGAGGTGGTTAGAGGAGGAGGAGAGGGAGAGGTAGGGAGGAGGGAGGTAGAGAGGAGGTGGTTAGACGAAGACGAGAGGGTGAGGTCTGGGTAAAAACTGAGAGAGTGGAGAGAAAATCCTGCCGGGAAACAAGGAGCAAAGACAGAGGAGAGAAAATCGGGACACTTCTTTATATTCTGACATGGTCATACGCTGCTGTCCTCTTCTGTCCAGACCACCACTCTGATTGGCTTACTGAAGACGGCTCGGTTATTGCGATTGGTTCGTGTAGCCAGGAAGTTGGACCGCTACTCAGAGTACGGGGCAGCCGTCCTCTTCCTCCTTATGTGCACCTTCGCCCTCATCGCACACTGGCTGGCGTGCATCTGGTACATCATCCACACACGCACGACACTTTTCCTTTCTGTTTGAATGTTTTGTTTTGTTTATTTTCCGTTTCGTTTCGATGCCTTGGTCTGCATTTTCCTGGTAACCTTTAAGTGAACCCCCCATACCTATGAATAGAAAAGGGCACAAGACCTGAACTTTCCCACCAGGCTCATGATGGTTTAGCTCCTGAGCCTGAGATTTGCTCGTGTTGTTGCTTACACAGATTTCCTGTGCTACAGCTTCAGCGCTTCTCGTCACACCAGACTGCAGCATTAAATCTGAGTCACAGCGGACAGAGTACAAGCAGAACAATTGAAAACACAAGCTTACAATAACATTCAGTGCGTCTCTTTTTTTAAAGATCAGTTGAAAAAAGTAGATTTTATTTCTGTTTGAGTTTAATATATAAAATAGTTTTTCTCCGCGTATGAGCTAAATGAAAACGTTGTTTCCTGTTTGAGTGTGTATAATTAAAAGGTTCAGATGTTCTTTTCTTGTCCCAGGTTCGCCATAGGTAACGTGGAGCTGACCACCTCGGCTGGGATCGGCTGGTTGGCCACGCTGGGCGGCCATCTGGGGAAGCCGTACAATGAGTCCATCATCGGGTCGGGTCCCTCCATCAGGGATAAATACGTCACCGCGCTGTACTTCACCTTCAGCAGTCTGACCAGCGTCGGCTTCGGGAACGTCTCCCCAAACACCAACTCTGAAAAGATCTTCTCCATCTGCGTCATGCTCGTCGGAGGTCAGTCAATCACCAAACCGTGTCAGAAGTTTGATTTGACGTAAGGACTGCCTGTGATCCATACGTCCCATAGTCTGAAACACCTGACTGGTTTAACAAAGGTTTGAGAGGTGATTGTGACTTTCAGGATTTTTCTGTTCTATTTGTAGTTCGTTGCCATCATTGTCAGATGTTCAGAATGCGCATTAGTTAGATTTTAATCATGGTTAGAAAGTGTTCACTCGTGTGTATGTGCTCATTAAGAAAATACATCACTTTTTATAGAGAACGATTTTAAAGTGCCTCACATACAAAACTGCAGAAGTGTCACCAACACCTGCCCTAAGTTCAACTTTGAGAATGTCGTTTGTACAATGCGATACTGTATGATATGATGCAATACAATGGCCATTGTCAGTGAGCTCAGGCAATGAATGGTGAAGTGTGTGGCTTCATACTTTTCCCAATACAAATAAACATATGACATTAAACACACTACAATGCACTTTAATCTCCCGTTGAGAGCTGTGACACGTTCAGAGCTGTAAGGTTAAAAGGGCAGAGCTGTGTGATTGCTGGAGTGACGTCCATGTGAAAGAGGTTTTCAATAAAGTTAATAAATCTCTTCATCTTATGTTTCATACTGTTCAGCTGCTTATGGCTCTTTGTTATTTTCCTTTGAGTTGAATATTCACTGCATGATCTGATCTCTTTGTGTCTGTCCGTCTGGGCTGTGCTCTTGTTTGATTAGAAATTGAATTATTTTTGTAGCCGGTGCATAAAAAAAGAAAAGAAAAGTTTAGCTAACGTAACTTAAACAAGTGTGCAGTGTTGCCACCCCCTTTTTAGGAACATAATTGTATCATAGTGAAGCTGAAATAAAATGTGAACTTTTGCGTATGCTTAGTGTAGCCTACTGTATAATACTTTTTACTTTATGTATTTGCTTTGTTACCAGTTGATTACAAGCTAGCATAAGCGCTGCCAATTAAAGCTTAGAGAGCCACATGCTTGATTTTGTATTGATGTCTGACAGAGCGTCTTCAGTCCTGTGGATTGTCGTAGTTATTTTCTGGTAGAACAATGATTGAGGTGTCTGTGTGCGCCCTGCAGCTCTGATGTATGCCAGTATCTTCGGTAACGTGTCGGCCATCATTCAGCGGCTTTACTCTGGTACGGCTCGTTACCACGCTCAAATGATGAGAGTCCGGGAGTTCATCCGCTTTCACCAGATCCCCAACCCTCTGAGGCAGCGCCTCGAGGAGTACTTCCAACACGCCTGGTCGTACACCAACGGGATCGACATGAACGCGGTGAGTACGGGACACTTTAAGGTCATCTGATCCTGGGAGGAGACTCAGAACAGGCTGGAGGGATTATATATCCCGTCTATCCTGGGAACACCTCAGAATCCCTCAGGAGGAGCTGGAAAGTGTTTCCGGAGAAAGCGAAGTCTGGGTTGATTTACTTTTGTTCCTGTTGTTTAACTTGAGCTGGGAAAATTAACGCTTGATAATGAGAATAGCGAGACAGAAAGCTCACGTCTGAATGATCGTCAGCGTGTGTGTGTGTGTGTGTGTGTGTGTGTTCACTAGACTCAATGGTTTTTCTCTCAGGATGCTACTACGCTGACATGAGTGTAACCTCGCCTGCAGCATCTATGTCAATAAACTTTAATCTCATCTACTTCTCGCATATTTCATTTGAAGTCATGAGTAACAATTGCCTTTCATTGTACCGACGTTACTGAATCCAAAAAGTAACTAGATAATGTTACTAGTTACCACAAAGAGTAGTTGAGTTGCTTCCAACACTGAACAGAAGTAACACCAGCTGATGTTTCAGGGTTTCTTGTTGTTGATCAATCTGTTCCGTCTGTCAGGTTTTGAAAGGTTTCCCCGAGTGTCTGCAGGCGGACATCTGTCTCCACCTGAACAGGTCCCTGCTGCAGAACTGCAAGGCTTTCAAAGGTAACTGCTGTTTGTCATCACACAATCAGAGTGCAGAAAACACAGATACCCCACATTTAAGGTGCATACAAGTGAGCACATACTCCTGCAGAGGCGACCATCATAATGTCAGGTGCACTCTGTTACAACAAGCAGCTTCGGAAACAAAGTTTTTGTATTGTTTGTGCTTTGGGTGTAGGATCCACCAAAGGGTGTCTGAGGGCTCTGGCCATGAGGTTTAAGACCACCCATGCCCCCCCAGGTGACACACTGGTCCACGCCGGAGACCTGATATCGGCTCTGTACTTCATATCCAGAGGGTCCATCGAGATCCTCAAAGGAGACGTTGTGGTGGCCATACTGGGTAGGTGATGGTACGACACACAGGTATACAATATATCCTCTATTTACTGTTCATTTATATGTTCAGTTCCTACCACAGGCAGAACGGTCAAATCATCGTTCTCTTCTCCTGCAGGGAAGAACGATGTCTTCGGGGAGCCCATCAACCTCCAGGCTCTACCAGGAAAATCCAGCGCTGACGTCCGAGCTCTGACCTACTGCGACCTGCACACAATCTACAGAGAAGACATGATGGAGGTAGCACCTGTTACACATCTGCAAAAGACAGAAAGGCTGATAACGGAGGAAGTCTCATCTGGACTACCTGATGAACAAAGTTGATATATGTGCTGCATAAATCACGTTACTTTAAACCGACTGTTCAAATTAAGTATTAACTGTGTGTGTGTGTGTGTGTGTGTGTGTCTGCAGGTTCTGGACATGTATCCTGAGTTCTGTAAATACTTCTGGTCAAACTTAGAGATCACCTTCAACCTCCGAGACGTAAGTCACTCCTGGAAACATCTCACATCCGACAGAAACGTTGTGAATTCAAGGTTTGACTTAAAGTCCTAAAAAAGAGTTTTTTTAGATAGATAGATAGATAGATAGATAGATAGATAGATAGATAGATAGATAGATAGATAGATAGATAGATAGATAGATAGATAGATAGATAGATAGATAGATAGATAGATAGATAGATAGATAGATAGATAGATAGATAGATAGATAGATAGATTAAATAAATGTGTGATTAACCTGCATCAACACACCAGGGATAATCTGTCACACCAGACCACTAGTCTAAAGAGAGTATTTCTACAAACCCTGTTGATTTAAATGCAGTTTCTGTGGTTCATGTTCTCTCCATGTGTGTGTGCAGGTGAACAATGAAGGTGTCGGTCTGCTGGGTAGAGAAGACTCTGACTGTGGGGTGTTTAACAGACCATGGAGGAAGCATAAACTCTCCTCTTCACACACAGGTAACAAACTCTATCCATCCATCCATTCATACATTCTGCTTAGCGACCTAGCTTCCTTTCTTTCATTCCCAGAGGTTGTTTATGTAGTAAGGTGGGGAAATGTAGATACTTCTATTGAAATGATGTACTTTCTTATTTTTTTTAACTTCTCTTTTTGTTTGCATTGGTTTTTGCTTAAATGCAGGGTTGGTAATTTTGTCCAGATAAACTTTTCAAGATTTTGTTTGAAATCTTTTGGTCCGGACAGAATTTAATAATTTCCCTGAAAAATAGATTAAAAACTTCTGTCATCTGTAGCGGCTGTAAGCCTGTAAAAAACTTTGACCAATGTCCACCACGAGATCAGGCCTCCCTCTCTCCCTGCTCGTTCTCTACCACGCTGTAATCCTCTTCTGGACCAATGGTGTTAGTGCATGTAAGTGAGGGGCGTGGCTTTTGAGGGAGCACAGAGGGGAGGGCGTGGGTGAAGATGGAGCACAGAGGGAATGATACTTTCAAAATCATGCTTGTTTTCGAAAATTACTTATCCTGCCTTTAGGTCGCAATGTACAATAAAATGACTGATGCATTACATTATGAATATGGAAACACATCAGGAATTTTTTTCGGGAAAAACGTCTTCAAAAGGCCCCGACAGCACAAACACAGCTCAGACAGACTGTAAACATGTTAATTTCTGCTGTTAAGTTTGACTTTTAAACATCGGGCTCTGTGGGGATCGACTCACTGCATGAGACTGGCTCTAGTGGCCACTTAAGGAACTGCAGTTTTTTGTACTTTAGTACGTCTTTTTTTTCTTCACTGTTTATTTTTTTTGATCAGCACCAGCTCCTGACAACTCTGTTGCAAATTCATATTGGTTGTGTGAATTTCTTCAGATTGTGTGTTTGTGTCCCTGTCAGGTGACACGGTCTCAGTGAGCAGACAGAGAGTGACCTACAGGAGTAGAAGAAGTAAGCGGGAGCAGCGTGACGCTCACAACAAAGACGATCATAAATACACACTGTGAGTAACAACAACACACACGTTCATCTGCTGCTTTATTTCTGAACACACCTCTCACCTGAGTGCTTGTGCAGGTACGGCCCTGTGTTCTCCAGCGAGGATGAGGAGGAGGACGAGCAGGTGACGAGTCCTGATCCCACCTCCAGACACCATGATGCTCCAAACGCAGCGAGGAGCTCAGACATCAAGGAGAGAGAGAGCGGCTGCAACACTGTGACAGGCAGGTGGAGACACAAATGTGTAACACAGATATACACTTGTGTGTTTGTTGTGAAAGTGTGTGTGTGTGTGTTTCTCACTGTGTGTATCTTCTGTGTTTATGATCTAGATGCTTTATCAGGAGTGTCCAACATCTTAACGTTCTGGGGCTCAGAGAGCCGGGAGGAACAGAGATACCAGGAGGTGCCGTGTTCCCACAGCCTCCCCTCACCTCCTCCTGACCTGGCCTGCACCTCCCCCTGTCCGTCCAGCCCTCGTCCTCCTCCTCCTCCAGCTGTCGTCTCTAGGAGGCAGAGGATGGAGTTAGAGAAAAGGCTGGAGACCCTGCAGAATCAGATCACCAGGTCAATGACAGCTCATTACCGCTCTCAGTCACCGCACTTCATCACCCCATCACAGCTGTTTATCACAACTCTTCCTCATCGCTATATATCACCACTCTTCTTTTTCATGAATTTTACATACATAGTTGTAGACCTACAGCCTGGTTTATCTGTTTGATTCTGTGTGCTCGTCAGGTTGGAGACATGTATGTCAGCAGACATCGGGACCATCATGCAGCTGCTGCAGAGACAGACCTCCATGATCCCACCCTCCTACAGCACGCTGACAACTACAACTGATGCACCTTCCTCCCCCGTCCAGTCCCCAACCTCCTCCTCTGCCACCCTGACCCCGACCTCCCCCACACACACCGATGAGGTCACCAAGCACCAAACACCAGCAGCAGCACCCCAGTAAACACAGAGACAAAACCCCAGAGAGCGAGCAAACGCAAAGTGTACACTACACTACACAAAGGATCACAAAGAAGTAGATTTATTTTTATTATGGGATGTAAATACAAAACCCACTTTTTCATCACTGTCTATCCTACTTGATTGTAACTTACACAACATTAGTTTAGTAAACCATATTAAGGTATATACTGATGAATGATAAAAGTATGCAATTGTTACACTGGATAAATATAATGTATATATTCTTGCTTACAGACATGACCTTTTAGCTCAAAATGTGCAGAATCAGCGTTCACTGCAAAATAGTGCATTTAGTGAAAGTGTAGTTGTAGCACAGTTATTTCCATTCACGAGTATTTTCTTTGGATGATTTCAGGATGTCTTATGTTTGGAGTACAGTTATCAAGAGGAGCACATCTTGCTGATTTCATGCACTGATGTAGTGTCATACAGCCTCTGTGCTTTCACACTGAAGCCAACAGTGCCATCAGAGGGGTTTCCTGATGTGTGTTTTTACAGTGTTCAGGTGTTGCAGAAGCGAAAAGGTGCAAATAATGAAACAGTGTGGGTTTCCGATAAACAAAAATGGTGTTGTTCCATTCTGCTGGCTTCTATGGAGTCAGAACAGTCTCATAATGAATAAATGCACACACAAGGACTGTATTTGTATTTGGGAGTTTTATAGAAATATGACTCGATACATAAATGCATTTTCAATGCATACACAAATGTGTTATAATCCATATATAAAAAAATATATATATATATATAAAAATAAGATTTGTAAACACATTTGTGACGATTCAAAAAATGTGCAAATCAAAAAGACACTTTTGGAAGTTCTTACATTTATATGTGAATTGTCAAACGCGCATTTGTCTCAGTGCTTTTAATTTGTAAACCTTCCTGCATTTGTGTGTTGAGTTTTGAGACTCGTCTGGCGCCAGTCCGATCCACAAATGCATTTTTTCTAAAAGTCAATAAGATGATTGGCTGCAGACAACCAAAAAACGCATTATAGCTAACCAGAAAACACACTCAAAATGTAAATGAAAAAACAACAAGAAAGAGTAAACATTAAAGAAGAGGAAACAAGGATAAAATAAGCACTTCTAGCATAGAATGATTATGATGGGGTATTGCTTAACTGGCCATCGTTTGTTTTTTAATTGAGTTGAAGCTGGTGCTGGTTCTAATATAGGTAGTTGGGTAATTTAATCCAACAATGAGGTCCTCTGTATTTGATTGTGAAAAAAGGAAAAATGCAGAATGATGGGAGCTGGCTGACCTTGTGTTGTAATGGTGAATTTGAGAATTGATTTGAAATATATGGTACAGAACAGACTGAATGATGGAGGTGTAAAACATGATCAGCACCAGAGAGCCATCAACAGATGTAGGATTGTTTGTTGTGAACACCTGAGTAAGGAGAGGAGCTGAGCGGTCAGTTGATAGCCACATGGTGGTGAGGTGGATCAGACGGCTGTCGAACAGACCTGAGAAATCTGAAGGTGAAACGGTATCTTCTTGCAGAGGCCCCTGTTGGTGAGGTAATCTCCTACAATCCATGGCACCTTATGGCAACGTGCTGTGAGGCATTGTTGCCATAAGGTCCTTGCTGCCTGTCTTAGCATGACTTTAAAACCTGCAAATGGAAACCAGTGGTGAAGAAGGCCTTTTGGGAAAACCAGACTTCCTGTTAAACCTGCATGGAGTGGATTCATATGGATGAAGTAATAACACAGGTTGACATTAGTTGTTTTCATACAGATAGAAGTATCAGAAATGAGCCACTCTAACTTTAGCATTGAAAAATAAATGAGTCATGTAAACATTTCATGTAGCCTACTGGAGCTAACGTTAGCTTAGCTTGTTTTCGGATATGCTTAAAGAGCCAAGCAATACGACAATGATAGCAATAATTGTCACATTCAGGGTAATTCAATACAGCTGCTCAATGGCAGTGTCAGAGTCAGCCGAGGCTGCCAACCACACAGCCATGTTGGTTTTAAAGATTTTTTCTTTGTTGTTTTCAAATGTTCATTTTTATTATATACTGTCAAGTTAAAATATTGAGATAAACATTTGCTCTGCTTACCGAGAAAGAGGCTGTTCACGTTTATTCTCGTTTTTGTTCTTGAACGTTCCACATCACTGAGTTCTGCTTATTAAAACACATAACAATACTTACTTTGAAAACATGTTCTTCATTGGAGAACAGTCTATATTTCTATTCAAACTTCAGTGCCTTCAACCCTCGATTAATAGGTGTAAAAGCATGCAACAACATTTGTAAAAATCTGAATAGCTGCCGTGTTTCTTCAAATATGCATCAAACCTGAACCGTCAGGGTGATTTTAGGATTTGACTGACTGGCTGCACAGAGTTTCACTGAGCTGCTTCATCAGCTGAGCAGAACTTTAAATGATCCACTATGTCTCCATATCATACAGTTATAAAAAAAACCAAGGATGTGAATATTATATAAATCACTGTATGAAGTATTTACAATTCATATGTTACAACTGAAGAGAGACAGATCCACAGAAATTATTTATGTTTTATTATCTATGATTATTTAAAACAAATTAAATGTGTTTTTTATGTCCTGAAAAACTTTGACCTATCGTGTGTCATATCATACTGATATTAGACGGATGTATTTCATTATTTATGTATTCATTTGAATGTTTACTGTATGCTTTTGGTTTGTAATAATAATAATAATAATAATACATTTTATTTAACGGCGCCTTTCAAAAAAACCCAAGGACACCTTACAAGCAGGGTTTAAAAAACAATAAAACATTTAAAAAGAGATAATTGACATAGCAAGATTTGTGCTTTGCTTGTGTGTGTTTTTTGTCTCAATAGAACACATCATTTACACATTTACGCATGGTTTCACATGTTACTTTCTGCCTTAGTATTTAAACCTTCCACACACACATCCAGGAGAATACAAATGTCAAAATGTAAAAGTTCTTCAAGTACATCGTTAGTTTTGTCCAGCAGTTTATTTTTTGTACAACTTCATGTAAAAAAGACTGAACATTTGATGGTCATGGATGTCATAAAAGCCACAACCTCAGCTGTTGGAAATTAGGGCAAATAGACCAAGGTGGAGTTTATAATGGTTCACATCTTGGCTGTATTTTATGTCCTTGCAACTTGTGAGGCAGTATGTGGGTCCTTTAAACATATAAAAAACCCCATCTGATAAATAACAGTATTCAGTGATCTCAACATGACCACAAAAGTACAAAATGTGAGTCTAGTGCTCTGAATATATATATGTATAGACACTGGGTTTCTTCACAGTACATACAAATATGTTCATTGTTTTGAAAGACAAAAACGAAATCAATACCTGTGCTCCCAGTGGTAGGTCTGGGCAGTTCTCTATGTTGAAATGTGCCTGTTGGATGTTCCTCACGACTGCTCATTCACACATGACCGATAACTTCTGTCTGCTGATGAAAGCTAATTAGCGTGTCTACACACCTGGCTCAACTGGAAGAATAACATGGAGACTCATTCCCTGACACTGAACTCAGTGCTGCCTCAGCAACAAGAGACAAAAAATGATGAGATCACCTGGATTACATTTTAAGCACAAAATAATACAATTTATATATGAACCAGAAAATAGGTAAGTACTTCAACTTGTTAGAGTTAGTAGAGTTAGTATGGCCAAATATGATGACTGACATCGTTTGGCTTCATAACTCTCCCTCAGAAACAACAGTTATCGTTATACAATTTACAGGAACCAATGGGTGATGTCCCTGAGATTACCGCCATGTTTGATATGGTCAGTGGTTTTATATTCTCTGCTGTTTTAAACTTGTTTTTGGTCACACATCCATCCATCCACTTGCCAAAGGTTGGCTTGCGGTGGCAGCAAGCGCAGTAAGTCAACCAAAACCTCCCTCTCCCAAACAATGTTTTCTAGCTCCCCCTGGGGGGTTAATGGTGAACCATTTCTAAAAATAAAAATTGAACATGTACAGTATGTAAGGTTAGTTTATAAAGACAAGTCCTCCAACATTTTTTCATGGAGTCAGAGTTCAGTCGACTGTGAGCGGCTCTTCACAGACTGTTCAGTCAATCAGAATAAATTCAGCTTCACTTCAGTCAGCTGATTCAAGAGGTTAACAGAAGCGGAAAGACGAGGTTTTATTACCACAGGATCAAAAAGAAAGACGGCTTTCTGTGTCTCTCAGGGTGAAACCATCATCTTCAGTACAGTCATCTCCACCTGAGCTTAAATATCTGCTCTGGACCTTTAAACTGCGTTCCTGATAATAACACATCTGGATTAGAAAACGGCAGCAGTGACCTGGAGTCATACGCTGAATCTTTATCGCCATTATAGCAGATTCCTCCCTGGTTGGACGCTATTGTTGGATCGCCGTGGTAACAGACTCCAGATTGACCTGGTTGGATGCTGTTGTTGGATCTTTTTCACCTTAGTAACAGCATCCTCACTGACCTGGTTGGATGCTGTAGTTGGATCTTTATCACCGTGGTAACAGACTCTTGGTTGTATCTTGGTGGATCCATCATGCTGTACTTTCAGGTGGTGATCTTGGCAGCGACAGCGATGCTGGTTTATTACTGTGAGTTCACGGACACGTTCAGTCCAGCAGAGCAGGGCTTCATCTGCAGAGACGCACATCTATCAAAGCCTGATCCTGGACCAGAACAGGACAGTCGAGTGCAGCCTGTGATCCTGTTCTCTGTGCTGGGGGGCCTGCCCGTTGTACTGGTGAGTTTGACTGGGATTTGAAAACAATCAACAGGAGGAAGTCTATTTTATACAGTATAATGTGTTGAGAAAGTAGGGAGAGAGTGTAAAAAATAAATATGTTCTTCTAAGTATAGGTCTTCAGATTATCCTTCAAGACTTAGATATAACTTGTGGCTTTAATTTGTATTAGCTCCCTGAACATGGAGAGTATTTCAGTAGTTTCAAAGTATGCCATGTTGACTGAGCATTGTCAGAGTACAATCAAATTCATGACAATCCAGCTGTGTCTAAATCATCTCAATGACCCAGACTCCTTAGTCTGTGAAGCCACTTCAGTTGATGCCTGCAGGTTCATGTCGGGGTGGTGCTGATTTTTTGGGGTGTAGACAGCAAAGGCATTGACAGAGCAGAGGGAGAGACCAGAAATGATTCATCTTAAAAACCAGTCCAGCTCCACTTCTCTGCCTCATTATTTGATTGCATATAAACACCTTTTAAAGGTGTATGATGTGGCTGCTTTTTTGTTCACTGTGAATTGGAACACAATGAATCATGGGAAATTGATGGTTGCACTGGATAAATCCTCTGTTAGCCATGGAAAGTTCCTGCACACCACTATCTCTAGTTTTTGAGGGAGCCTTTAAACAGGACAGCCCATAACAAGTGTCTATGAAGTAATGCACCCTCTGATTGGGAGCACACATTTCAGCCCATAGAGTCCCTACTCACATATGCATGCTCTGGAAAAGGGCCAGTGCAATCCTTTATAGTTTTAATGGTTTCTAGAACAGCAAAGACCAACAATAGATAGCCAACTGCAAGTGTAAAATTATTATTAAGATAACTGTGATTTATCGCTCTCACCATCTCTCTGTCTCTCTCTCTCTCTCTCTCTCTCTCTCTCTCTCTCCATGAATGTCTTTTTTTATTTTAAGGGTATCAAAACTTATTGCATTTTGTGTTTCTAGCAACATGTCTTTAATTTAATTTAATTTAATTGAACCAGATGATTAACCCATTAGGATCAAGATCTCTTTCATGGTGACCTGGTCAAGACGGCAGGTCATAATAAAAATGACATGATTAAGAAACAGTTTACAAACAATAAGTTAAGCGCAACAACAATACAAATTTGCAGTTTGTTCACAAATTAATTTCATTAATTTTAATCATACCTGCATATCTTCAATGATGGCCAATCAGATTTAAACATTATTCCAACAATTCAACAATCCAAGCATGAATCATTCCTTATAATTTTTTTGTTTTCTGCAGATTTCAGGAGTGGAGCTCGTCATCTTCCTCCTCAACTCCAACTCAAACAACCTGTATGACCAGGAGAAGGTGGTTGTCCTGGGTGACTGTTGCTACGTAAACCCAATGGTGCGCCGGACCTTCCGTTTCCTCGGTAACCTAAGAGGAAATATTCTCCGTACATTTAATTTGATGTTTATTGCAATACATAAAGTCACCTCTTGGGATGGTAACTCATCAGTTTTGTTTATCAATTTCATCGTCAGATATTTGTGTTACATCCGTTTACCTCAACTGTCTGTGTTTGGGTCCTCATGGTTTTGTCTGTAAATAATGTGTGTGTATGTGTGTGGGTGTGTGTGTGTGTGTGTGTGTGTGTGTGTGTGTGTGTGTGTGTTGTGTGTTCCTCTGCAGGTGTGTATGCCTTCGGCCTGTTTACGACAGACATCTTTGTAAACGGCGGTCAGCTGATCACAGGTTCTCTGGCTCCTTACTTCCTGTCTGTTTGTCGGCCGAACTACACTGCACTTGGCTGTGATGACACCTTTCTCTTCGTCAGCCAATCAGACGCTTGTAGTGGTGATCCTGATGACATTATGAGAGCCAGGAAGACGTTTCCATGCAAAGAGGCGGGGCTTAGTCTATTTACAGCTGTTTACCTCTCAGTGAGTGAGATCTGACTGAAACACTCTAATAATAATAATTAATAAATAATAATTAATAAATGAAGTGGTAATGAAACCTAAACTGTGGTTTGAAATCAATTTATTGAAATATTTTCTTATTGCATTTTTCAGATGTACATCATGTCATGCGTGAGGTCCAGTGGAGGCCGTCTGACTGGACCCCTCCTTAGCCTCTCATTGGTCGGTCTAGCCATGCTGACAGGCGTCAACAGAGTGGCCGAGTACAGAAACCACTGGAGTGATGTGATATCAGGACAGGTCATCGGGGGCGCTGTTGCTGTCTTTCTGGTGAGTTCTTTTTCATCCTGAGCTGTACATGTGGACACACTTTCATGAATGACCATGAGAATACACTATTGTAAGATCATCTGTTTTGATTATTAAAATAAAACTATGGTGGCTGGGAAGTTTAAAACAAACTTACAGAAAAGTGTGAAACCCGAGACAATTAACGACACAGTCGTCCCTCCAAAGGAATTCATTGACTGCATCTCACTAAAACACTTCACCTCCAGCATTTGGTACATTCTTTTTTCAAGCGAGACTCTGCCATTTGTAAATTTGTCTCAGCACTTTTTATGTTTAAAAATGTTTTCCAAAAATTATAAATTTTTTACACTTTGTAACTTTAATTTGAACTTCAGCGACTGTTGATGATGGCTATAAATCTACGAGATGTTTTGTGATGCATTTAAACTTCCCTCCTTTGTCCTTACGGATTCATGTTTAATCTCACAGGTCACTTGTTTATTTCTTTCATGTTCACCTCTGTTATAGATCTGTCAAAGGCAGCTTGGGTCTCAAACTGATATTTACAGCTCTAATTCTAAATATCAGATTCTGAGAGTAACAGAACAGAGTCTTGGAAACCTGCTTTGAAAAATAAACAAGAAACTTTCATTCAGTCCTGTCCATCGATTTAAAAGATAGTGCATGAAAAATGAAGGAAGAGGCTGTGGTTTATCATGATTAATCTTACATTTCACTAATAATCCACACAACTTTAGAGGAACATCAGGGTTCAACTTTTTTTTATCACGTCTTCGTTTCAGTCCATAACGACCTGTGAGCGCGGCTCTCTCTTTCTTTTGTTTCCAAATCATTTTTCTTCAGAACACTCGAAAGGTGAATGATGCGCTGTGTTAGTGTGAACATGAAGCTGGAAATACAGAGGTTTCATTTGCATGAAAAATCATTTACACATCAATGTTAGGGTTTTGATTAAGCACTTGCATTAACACATAACCACCAACAGCCCTTCTTAATATTACTGTTAAAGTCAGAAATGTTTTTCTTTTACTTTAAACAACTTATAAAAAAGCTTGAACATTTTGAGATGCTTATTGGCTGTTATAGACCTGATACGTTTTATTAAAGGATAACGGGACAGATCTTTTTGGGATGTAACAACATATATTGCTGCACCATCTGCAAATAGAGATAAAGCATTGACTGTGTTGTGAATTATAATCGAGGTCATCGCTTTGCTCGCTCTAAATCTGCCGACTATAGGACCTCATTTTGAGATACTGCAGATCAGATTTTATTAAAACATTCTTTAATTACAAAACACTAAATGATTAAAAATGAATGTCTTTGCCTCAGAATAAGCAGAGACTCACCATCACTTTGACTGTGTATCCCTGTGCTCTCGGTCCTTTATCTTTAACTGAAACCTAATGGACAAACTCGCTGCAGGACACACGCACACTCGACTGAACTCGGATTCCTCTTGTGTTTAACTAGTCATGCACGACAGTTCTGAAGAGGACAAAGACCGGCGTCACACAAATGACCCAAACCAAAACACTGAAGATACACACCCTGCAGTCAAACATCCCATCATGCACTTCTTTATGTCAGGCTTTTTCTTTAATGTTTGACGACATGATACATCTATATTCACTTTTCATCTCGCATTAAACTCGTGCTTCTGTAAATGGCTAAATGTTTTTGTCTAAGTGTGTCTGTTTCCCCTCCTGACAGGTGGTGTTTGTGGTTCAATATTTTAAAAAAAGGCGTGTGATGTCACACAGTTTGTCCGATGCAGGAACAACCAACACTGACGAGACTGCACCACAAAACCTGGCAACCAGTGACAAATGTATTGTTCCACAGGTAAGAAAAAGGATGTTCACAAAAGGATTGTGCAGCTTTAGCGCCCTCTATCATGTGTGAAGAAGACAAAAGGACACGCTTTCCTTGCAAATCAGCACCATTGCAAAAAGCTTCTAATTCACAAACACTGCAAAAACATATGCACAGATAAAGTGGCAAATAACCTACTTAACTTAAATCATCTTTTTAGAGGGTTTTTTTTTTCTCTTCCTTCATTATCCATCCTGGGTAATCAGATTCACTTTCCCCACCACTACTCCGCCCATGCTCTTTCCTCTCAGGGCTTAAGTGTTCACATCAATCCTTAGAGGCAACTTTTAATGTATTTTTCTCTTTTTCTGCTCCTGCAGAGTCCAGGATCCTTCACTGAAATAACATGACTGTGACTCCCCTGAACAAGGGGACACAGCGGACACCTTCACACCTGGACGTTCACATTAAAGACTGACCTTTAACCAATATGGCTGCTTTTCAACAGCAGAGAGTGGGCTCTCTTCTCCCTCAGTACAGACTGACAGTGACAGTTTACTACTGCTGTGGGTGGGTTTAACCATACTGTTGGTTCCAGGTACAACCTGCTCTATACTTGTCTCTAGACTGTGGTCTCATTGGCTTACATTAAAGTCTGTGTAAAGCAAAATTAGAAATGAGCTCTTTCACCTCACAGCGAGAAGGTTCCTTGTTCAAATCCTCGTTGGACAGGGTCTCTCTCCATGGAGTTTGCATGTTCTCCATGCCCATGCTGGTTCTCTCCGGGTACTAAGGCTTCTTCCAACAGTACAAAGACATGCTCATTAGGAGCCTTTCTGTGGCAGACTGAAATGAAACAATTAAAGTCTCAGGAAACTCTGAATCTCGATGTCCTCCTTAAATCACGAGCCCTTACCGACTTAAATGACGTCACCTGGAAAGTGATTGTATTCACGAGGCTGTGAGGCCTACAATGGTTAAATACAAAGGGGACAGCACTTTGTAACTTCTCTGTCACCATTACAGCATAATGACTTTTACATACATTTTTACTGGACTAACTCACTGCCACGGCGCTTATAAGAAGTTCTACTCAGTACAGGCCTTTATGTAAATGTCTTTGTTGTGGGATAAATAATGGTTTATCTGATCTGATATAAATATAACTGAACTAACATGCTTTCTGTCTCTTTTGTTTTTGTTCATAGACTTTCAGAGGAGTTCTGAAGCTGTAGTATAAATAAACCTTTTTGGTAGACTGTAAATAGAGCGTAGCTTTAGTCTCCCTGCTATTTTACCGTAGCTACATGTCTTCCATTTTATGGCATTTGTTAACCTTTCAATTGTTGTGGGCTGTCCCGGGTAATCATGTGTTTATGTCACAATGCTGTATACTATGGGTAATTCCCTCACGCTAAGTCTGCAGATATGCCCACTTACGGAAAGGCTGTGTAAGGGTTTGTAAATTCATCGAGATGCGAGATACAATGGGACAGCACTAAGCCCACTCAGGAACGTGCACCAACGTCGGGGAGTGTGAACGATATTTGGCCTCAAATCAGGTGAGAGAATCAGATCCTGACTCTGGTGGCTCAGACGTAGTGTAGGTCTGCACAGAGCTGAAGCCTCCATCGTCAGGTTGAAGCAGTTTTTGGCTGTTTGGAGAGGCATGTATTTTTTTGTTCTTGGTTTCGATGCTTTGTGAGGATCACTAATCGCTATATTTGTCATGATTTAAAAACTTCAGACATTCACTTTGAGAAGTCGGCTTGATGGTTAAAAACATGGTCTTCTGTTATTTAAAATTTATTTGTTGTTGCTTTACAAAGACATTGACTGCATAAAGGTGTTTAAAAGATCTGTATATACTGTAAGATATAAAATGTATAAAGTTATACAGTTTATGTTATTAATGTATACATGATGATAGACACTCATAGGCCACTTTATCAGGTACACCTTGCTAGGACTGGTTTGGACCCCCTTTTGTCTTCAGAGCGGCCTTAATTCTTTGTGTCATGGATTCAACAAGGTGCTGCAAACATTCCTCAGAGATGTTGGTTCATATTGACATGAAAGCATCACAGAGTTGCTGCAGATTTGTCATCCATGAGACGAATCTCCTGTTCCACCACATCATAGAGGTGCTCTTAATCAGACTGAGATCTGGTGACTGTGGAGCTCATTTAAGTACAATGAACTCATTGTCATGTGGCAGTCTGCTGCTGTAGCTCATCTGCATCTATGTGCGACATGTTGTCTTTCTATTAGCTCAAACCAGTCAGGCCATTCTACACCGACCTCATCAACAACACATTTTCGCCCAGAAACCTTCTGTATTTTATTTTTTTTGGACCAGTATTTATAGCAGTTGCTGAAATACTCAGACGAGCTCACCTGTGTCACGTTCAGCAGTTGAACAGCCGTACCTAATAAAGTGGCTGGTGAGTGTATGTGGATCATTGACTGTAAATACAGGGTGACAAACAGCATGTTCATTATGACATCAAACGTTGTAAAATAAAGTCCTATCATTGCTCATCAGTAATAATCTAAGAGTTGTAGATCATTTTTGGATGCTGCTGGTTATATCTGAGTGTGTGTGTGTGTGTGTGTGTGTGTGTGTGTGTGTGTGTGTGTGTGTGTGTGTGTGTGTGTGTGTGTGTGAGTGCATGTGGTAAATTAGCATGGAGAACGAGCAGTTCAGATACAATAACTTAGCTTGGGTTGGGAAACAGAGGGTTGCTGGTTCAAGTCCGGGTGTAGACTAGCATATGGTGATTGGAGAAAAAGCTGGAGAGGCGGCCAAATATGTCCAATCCTGTCACAGCCTGAGGACGACCATCACAACACCTGACAGGTGTAGAGTCACCTAACAGCACACACTGCTTTATTTTATTTATATATACTGTGTATATGTTACAGCTACTGTTGTGTTTGTATTGATCCTTTAACAGTAATGCTGCTTCAGTGTTTAGATTCAAACGTAAACAAGGAGCTGAGCGTAGAATCAGAATCAGTAGAACGTTCGTCTGTCCTCTGTGAGCTCAACAGAACATTTTAGACTTTAAGGTTCCACCTGCTCAGTCCGCAGCTAACCTTTGGAGAGGTAAGTCACCTTTTCCCCCTCTGAAGGAAACTTTTTAATCCACCTTTTCTGCTCACTCAAACCTTGTTATGATGGAGGAGGAGCACATCTACTCTGAATGTTGTTCTTTCAACTCAAGGACAATTTTTCATCGGTTTAATTCTAAATATCACAACTATGTAAAGTAGTTCAGTGTGAGCAGGTTGTTATTTTTTGTCTAAACTTCGCGTTTACTGAACTTTGTTGCGTTTTCGTCGTGTGTGAAATCAGCTGATCAGAAGAAACACATTTTCTCTCCTTTCTTAAAAAGCGTCTTTACAAAGAGTGGTTCAAAACAAAGATTTTATCATGGCACAGAGATTCATGTCATGTTGTAGTCAAGACCACATTAACCGAGTCCAAGAGAAACCCAAGACCAGAGTGCTCTGAGACCAAGACCAAGACTTTTAGGGATCAAGACTTTGTCAAGACCAAGGCAGGATGAGAGCCAGACTATAAATCACTGAAGAATCATCAGCACGTGTGCAGGAGGAGTGATCTGTTTTCTCTCTAATCACAGAAATGACATGTTCACATAAGTGATCAGTGGTGTCTGGATTTAACAGTGGTGTCTGTTCTCATTTCTGAAGAACAACTCTCTGATGATGCACACACATGATGGTACACAGAGCAGAGAAGTCAAATGTGTCTTTGAAATGAACATGTCATGTTTGTATCTGAATAAGTTACCCAGTGATCTTCAGGAGGTTAAGAGTCACATGTTTCTGTACAGAGAGAAACGCTCGTTTGATTTACGTTGTGAACTAAAGACAAAGATCCCTCTGCGCAGTTACGTTCAGGAACGTCACCTTTAGCTTTGGAGAGCGGCAGGTTTGAGACCTCTCCAGAGGAGGATCGTGTTTGTTTGTTGAGTGAGTTTAATGAAGTTCAAAGTGAGATTCACTTCCTGTTTGACTATCCAATGTGACATCAGAAGAGATGTACTCTTTAGAAACATGTCCTCCATTCACGTTGATTTCCTCTGATTGGATGATTATAAAAGATTAAAGTGGAGTCGTGCTCTCAAACCTGTTTTGTAGCAGATTTCATCTGCAAAGCATGCTGGGAGAAAAGACAGAATACAGTGTTTTAGACGGAGCTGTGAAAGGAGCGTGACACTTGTTATGAAATGTTGAACCAACCGTGAGCTTTGGGCTCTTTGTGTGCACGACACAGAAATAAATACAACCAATCAATTTACAATCAGAGTGTGTGTGTGTGTGTGTGTGTGTGTGTGTGTGTGTGTGTGTGTGTGTGTGTGTGTGTGTGTGTGTGTCATCGTAAGCAATGGTGTTTTTTGAGAACATGTTCTTTAAAGTATTTGGATCCAAAACATCTGTCCAAGTTCTGTCTCCTGAAGCTCTGGACCCTTCCAGGTGTGAGAGACCTTCCTCTCCAGGGGACATCGAGCAGACCAACAACATCTATAAAGGGACCACCGACCACCATCCCTTCATGATTGTTGAAGACTCTGAGCAGAGGAGTGAGAGCCCTCTGTCTCATCGAGTAAATGTCCCTTCTCTGAAGGACCGGGCAGGAGGAGGTGAGAGAGCCTCCTGCACTGGAGTAACCGTCCCTCTGAGAGCTTCATATGAAGCAGAAAGGAGCGTGAGAGACGGAGAGAGGAGAACAAATATGCAGGTCATAGTCAGGAATTACCTCAGGTGGAGAGAGGAGAGGAAAATAAAACAGAAGCTCTCTAAGCAGGAGAAGAAGGAGGAGAAAGAGCGAGTGAAAAGGGAGAAGAAGGAGAGACAACAAGAGGAGAAAGACAAAAAAGAGAAGGAGAAGGAAAGAAAGAAAAAGGAAAAGGAACAACGGGAGGAGGAGAGGAAAGAGACAGGAGAAGGAGGAGAGAGAAGCAAAGAAGGAGACAAAACAACAGAGGAAGGAGAGAGTCAAAGGACTGATGGAGAGAAGGAGAAGCAGAGAGTTGAAGCTGCAGACACTCGTCCAACACCTCATCCAGCAGAATAAGACCGAGCAGGAGGAGAGCAACACGTTCAACACCTCCTCCTGCAGCTGAGAGAGACTCCGTCCTCGGCTCTTATTTGCATGATGCAAAATCAAGCAATAAATAAAAACAAACAGTTTGATTGCACAGTTGAGTATTTATGTTTTTATTGTTGCTCCACATGTTTAACTGAAGCGACTCTGGATGCTTTAAGGCTTTGTTCAGACTGCTGTCCAAATCCAATTTTTTCCCCAAATCAGTTCAGAATCCAATTTAACTGATTGAGTGTCCACATTACAAATTGCAAGTGACCATCTCCAATCTACCCTTCTGTATTGACATGATCTGATCCACATTGATTTCTATGGTAACAGGTTACGCTCAGGAAATACAACTTCAAAATGGATGACAGAGAAGTGTGTCTTGTCGAGCAGTCTGTCCGCGGGCTTGTTTGACTTCATGTTCATTTTTTTTCTTGCTGTTTTCTTCCACTGACCAAAGTTATCTTCCGGCTTGCCTGATCTACGTCGTTGTCATTGGCAATGGTGTCGCGTTGCAAATGATGCATAAGACACATTGAAGTGAACGAGATGTTCAGATTGAATCAGATCTGAAGAAATCAGATTTGAATCCCATTTGAAACCACCTGCATATGTGGTTTGAATCAGATTTGGAAAAATTAGATCTCATGTTGCTGTTTGTGTCCAGACTTGCAAAAACAAAAAACAATATGTCAACAAGACATTAGATCAGATTCTGATCTGATTTGGGGAAAAATCCGATCTGGACGGCAGTCTGAACAAAGCCTAAATCACGATTTGGATGAAATTGAAATGTTCAAATACTGCCTCCTGCTGCTTACTGACGGAACTGCAGCTGAACAAATATAATCACTTCAGACAGGCTAAGAGCTCGTTACCAATTAAATACATGTGATGTTCTCCTCACAGTTTTGACTGTATATTTACTAAACCGTGTAATGAACCTTCAGCAATCAAAATCAAGCATTTAGATTAATTTATCAAACATCTTAATATTTTATTGTGAATTAATCAGTGCATCAGTGACCAGGTTACAGATATCATTTTATCACTGATACTAATTATTACTAATACTTCAACAGGGATATTCACTGGACTGAGGCAACACAATTTACAATTTTTTTCAATAAATACATCGGTGATGTATCAAATATGATTCAAACAAAACTTATAATGGTCTCTTATGTCAGACTATGTGTGTGTGTGTGTGTGTGTGTGTGTGTGTGTGTGTGTGTGTGTGTGTGTGTGTGTACTCTGTGTGCAATTGAAAACTCCGCATGAGATTTAATTTTCAAGAGCCACACCTACTGCTCTGCTATTGGCTGACAAGTGGACAGACATCCGTCAGTCAGAGGTAAAACAGACATTCACACACCACAAGCACACACACACACACAAGCCCCGCCCACCTCTACCTGCATCCGCGACTTCTCGAGCGTCCCTGGAAAGAGAAAGATAGAGCCAAATTTAGCACGCGGAGGAGAGACAGCGAAAAGGTAGGCTAACATCTAACATTGCATTTTTAGAGTGTTAATTTGTGTGGTTGATAAATAAAACAATTATTGTTTTAAAACCAATGAGCTGCTCTCACACGTCCAAGTGTTTCACAGCGTGAGAGAAGTTCAGCTGTACTGAAGTCATAGACGGATATATCAGCTGTCAAAGAGGAGAGATGTTCTGTGCTGTGTGTATATAGTGTATTGTAGATGTACACAGTGTATAGGAAGGTGAATTGTGGGAGCATTCAGCCTGTCTGAACAGAGAGGTGAAGTTAATCCTTAATTCTGTTTAAGCCTCAGTTTCTCCTCCCAGTCTGCAGGCTGCCACACTGTCCACTCTGAGACAAGCTGCAGGCTGCCACACTGTCCACTCTGAGACAAGCTGCAGGCTGCCACACTGTCCACTCTGAGACAAGCTGCAGGCTGCCACACTGTCCACTCTGAGACAAGCTGCAGGCTGCCACACTGTCCACTCTGAGACAAGCTGCATGAGAGGGGGACAAACATGGGCCTGACGGTCTCTAGTCTCAGTCTCGAGTCGTTTTCTCTCTAAGTCATAACTGCTTAACTCTCTATGGACTCTGAAAATAAAAACAAACAAACTTTAAAGCAATTCAGATGGCTAAAAGATGCATACATTAAACTTTTTTTTTTTAGTATAAATCAAAGTTATAGTTACTTAAAGTTTCAGGGAGAACTTAATTGTAAACTTTGATATGGTTCTATTAAAATTTAATATAATACCATGGCAACAAGAAGAGAAGTCCTTGTGACCCAATACCAGGTCTTTTTTCTGTTCTTAAGTAAACAAACAGTAAGCTTCACTACTTTTTACTATTGTCGGTCATTAAAATAACAGATTGTGTAGCTTTTGAAATGTGTAAAATGCGTAAAGTATTAAGAGAGGGTGATTTCTCGACCCAATTGAAATCTTTTTATAGCTCATTTTTGTAATGTGGTTTGTATGTCAGTGTTGGCTGATGCTGTGGTGCAACCGCACATTCATAAAATGATTCCAGTTTTTTTACAGGTATTTTGCGGAGAATTCACTCACAATATTTAATATGTTATTTATTAATTTACAACGATTAACCCACCTTATATCTGTCATCTGGTCTCTGGTTTGTATCATTTACAGATATCTTTTGTATTTAAACATTTATTCAAAGAGGAGCTCTCTATGAAATCACACCGATTTGTGTATAAAATCAATATTAAAAGTTTGAATGCTAAAAACACAAACAGATAATTCAGAGACACGTTTAAACACGTTTATTTCACACCTTGTGACGCATGTACTAAGTGAGATTACAATGGAAGCCCTAAACCAATATGTGTCCATTATTTTTTATTTCACTGTTTATCTGTAACAACAAGGAGCCTCGATATTTGGGTTGTTTTCTGGAGAGCTCCTCTTGTTTATGTGAACTTTTACAAGATCTTAGAGCTTTTGTATATCACTGGAAACCAGGTTTGTGAAGCCGAGACAAAGGGATAAAAGAGATGTCGAGGAAACAATCAAAATGTTTTCCTCTTGAGGCTTCCATAGGTTAGACAAACGTTCATGTGCTGTCATGTAAAAGTCACTCATCACTTCAGCGACACAGCCGCCTAATAGGACGGACAAAAGCTGTTCTGGTCTGATGACATGTTTAATGCTTGATTGTAGTTTGTGCCTCTTCTCTGAAGACATGTTGCTGTGGACCAGGAGTAACATGTAAAACAATGGTGACGCCAGAGATGTGATAATGTTCAGGTGTTAGAGCCATTAAGGTGATCAGAACACACGTGGTCGCTCAAACAGATGGTTTACACAGATTAACATCCTCATTAGTAAAGATTAACTCAGAGTTGCTGCTCCTTACTGTGTGTGTCTGTGTGTGTGTCTGTGTGTGTGTCTGTGTGTGTGTGTGTGTGTGTGTGTGTGTGTGTGTGTGTGTGTGCGGCCTTCTGATGGAGTCTGAGCAGAATAACACGTTTCCTGGTCTTCATAGTGGGTGTGCTGGTTTGTTGGGATGACCCCGGAGTCTGACCGGAGGCTGTGGGTCACTAACATGTTAGCATCCTGTCTTGAGAGGACACAGCTGAGCGTACGTTATCAGGGCGCTGAGGTCGGCTCCCTAATGTTCCCTGCTGCGTTCTCACATCAGGCTCACTCCGACTTCTGACCTTCACATGGAAGCTGACGGGAAAGAGTTCTGGTAAAGTCGGGGGTAAACCTTCAGCCGTTTGTGTCAGCACAAAACCTTCAGGAAGTGTTCAGGAGTGGAGTGTGTTTTTGAAAACATGATCCATGTGCAGTGTCATTCAGTTGCACTGTGAAGGAAATGTTTTAGTCTAAGAATACCACCTCCCTCCCCTGACCTCATTTTAAATGGGAATATGTCTGACCCCAGGGTATAAACCCCCTCACCCTTATCTATATAAAACACTGACCCCCCCCCCCCCCCCCCCCCCCCTTCAGTACAGATATACACAAAGGCTGACTCTGCAGGGAGGAGGCTCTACAGGGGGGTTACAGCTTTCAATCAGTCCTACATATCTCTCTCACAGCATAGACATGTTTCCTCTTTATTTCACACACAGAGCTGCTGTTCTATTGTGTCCCATGTTGAGTTATTTAGAGCAGGGGTGTCCAAAGTGCGGCCCGGGGGCCATTTGTGGCCCTTGAGTGGATTTTTTGTGGCCCTTGACTTCAAATCGAAGAATTAGAAGATTTTGGCCCCAGGCCTCATCAGATGGCATATTTCGTTCTTTTTTTCTTTTTCATGTTAGCGAGGGAGACCTATAAAAGTCTAACTATTCTTTCCAAAAAATTAGAACATAACAGTTTCTCACTGCAATTAGTTATTGTGTATTTACATTATTTTTTGAAGAGGTCAAAATACAAAAAGTTCCTTCCAATATTTAAAAAACAAAAACAAAAACAACCTGTGGCCCGTGAGCGATTCTAACGCGACAATTTTGGCCCGCAAGAAAAAAAAGTTTGGACACCGCTGATTTAGAGTGATGCTCCACGCGAGAGGCTACACACTGATTCCTGATTCTTATGTGTCTGTACGTCGCGTAAGCCGTGAGTGAATGCGTGGCATAAGAACCTTCTTATCTGTTGATGAACAGTGGAGCAGAAGATGCTGTTGTCAGCTTCTCAAAGAGGTTTCACGTCACGCTACATTTACTGACAAAACGACAGCGTTAAAAACAGATCCTTGAAAACCTTGGATGATCATTGTTTACTGAAAGTTTAAAAAACAGTTTATGGACTGAGGTGTCAAACAATGAGCACATTAATCAGAGTGCAATGATCGTCTAGTTGTATAACACAGATTGATACGAGGCTCTTATCAGCCACTGTACATGAGTGTATGATACTGTTGTAAACTGTTTATTATACGAGCTTCTGATTAATCCAGACTGCGTTACTACGTCTCCTTGATGGTAGGGAACTTTCCAGGGACACGTTTTCCTCAAAGGTCTCAGAGACAAAAAACAGTTTGTTGTGTTAAATATAAAGTACAGCCAGCTGAGAAAACAACTACAACAACTTTAAATTCCACAGTGAGACGTTAACATGGTTCCCACGTGGACAGCTGGAGCTCAAACTGTCCGACCCTGAGAGAGAAAAAATACCAGACTGGACCCCGGTATCTAAATATACCTCAGAAGTTATAGATGTGTCAGTAAAAAGATTTATGTCACACAAAACATGATACAGAGCTCACACACACACACACACACACACACACACACCTACACACACACACACACACACACACACACACACACAGAAACCTGCAATGAATAAAAATAAGATTAAAGAACAACTGGCGTTTAAGTTATGAACAGTTTTGATAAATGTTGATGTTTAGGCTGAGAGGAGCGTAATCATTCCTCTCGCTCATACTGCTACTGTAAAAATATGTGTAAATTAAAGTTAATATAACTTTAAAACGCCTCAAATTGATTCTTGAATTAAACTTTTTTTTTCTCTCTTTAAAGGTTAAGAAAACTGAATTTCAGCATACTGTATTTATTTTGCTTCATTTGGACTCAAGAAGGGAAGTTCGGTTGGTAATTTGTTCTTTGCTCTATCGCGCTCGAGTCTCATTCAGGGCTGCTGTGAGCTGCTGTCAAACTGCCACTGATTACAGAGCTCCTCTCTGATTGGCCACACAGAATAGGTAATGGGCTGTTTCACGTGTGTGAGCTCAGCAGACTGTTTGATGTGTGTCACTTTTGAGAAGGCTGTGAGTAGAGCCAGTTTGCTTCACTTCTCCTGATTTTGACTGCAGAGGACATTCGCTGATGCAGATTTTTTTTTGGACATCGTGTTGTTTTGTTCTTTTTCTGTGCATGAGGCCAACCCGAAGACATTTCTGTTTCAACTGAGAAATCTGCTATGAAATGTTGTTGTCCACCTGTCCTCCTTCTACTCTGTGTGTGAGGCAGCGATGGGGTCAGAGAGCTTGGACCGTATGATTGGTTTAGATAATTGTGATGCACATAAAGGCACTGCAGTTATCTGATGTTGTTTACCTTTTGTAAACATCTCAATGGCGGACGGCTGTGGCCGGTTGACTTTGTCATCTTTCAACCAGAGGTTTGATGACCAGCTCCTTGAGCCACATGTCTGATGTGTCCTTAGTTAAGACACTTAACCCAAAGTTGCTCCGTCGACGGCGTATGACTGTGTGTGAATGGGAAAGTTCCTTCTGATGGCAACCTCTGCCGTCAGTGTGTGAGTGTGTGACCTGCGGTGTAAAAGCATTTTGAGCAGTCAGAATACTAGAAACATAAGGACATACGAGCTCTAGTCCACTGACCATTTGACAGTTTTCAGCCGTAACGTAAACAATCACTGCTTTTCACTCACTGTTGTGTGTACACTGCTGGATGGAGGCCTCGGTATAATGAACATGCTCTCTCACCATTTGTGTTAAGTTGTCCTTATTGTTGATTCAATGGTGACGTGTTGCAAACAAAGGTATTGTATGAAGTATGAAATATGAAGAAAAACAGACAGAGTAATAACTGGCATGTGCTCTGCTTATTGGTCACACTTAATGTCGTTTTTGATATATATATATATATATATATATATATATATATATATATATATATATTATATAAATGTTCCAAACATTGAATATTTTGTCATATTGTGCAGGTTGGTTAAAAAAAAAATAGTTTTAAACCAGATGTGAACAGAGCATGCAGGGACAAAAACAACATCACAGTTTTATTAAGGAGACCAATATGGAGTTGGTTTACTTTTTTTTATCAACAAAAACTGCAAATTGTGTTGTAAATTCAAACTTCTGCCTACTCTCTATATTAACAAATGAATCAACAAATACTTGGTACAACGTTTAGGCACAGAAACATTGACAAAGTTGTTGTGTAATTTAGACAGTGTGCTCTCTCTCTCTCTCGCTCTCTCAACATATTGCTAAATGTCTTAAGTTTCTTTAAAGCTTCTATACATTTTTGATATGATTGATTATTAGAACAACAGAGATTGTACCTTTTTTGTTTTAATTGTATTTTCCTTCACTTCCTCCTCACTGGTGTTTGTAACCTGCAGCAGGATGGAGGAGTCGGACCTGCTGAGAGAGAGGCTGCAGGCCATCACTGTAAGATCTTACTGCACAACATTCACCTCACCCTTTGTTATAACATCATTTACTTTGTGAGTTTATAAATGTAAGCGAGTGTGTTTCATTAAAAACAGGAGAAGCACCGTATTCAGGAGGACATCCGACGGAAGAAAGAGGAGCTGGACCGAGAGAAACTCAAACTGCAGCATCTCAAGGTGCATTGCTTTCAGTCCATCCTCATCTGTAAACATCAAATATCACACTTCATGAAGTGTCCCTCTACAAACACTGTGCTCACCATTAAAAGACAGCTAATCTGCACCATATAAAGGGATTTTGTGTGAATAAAAAATTAGAACAGATGAGGACAAACTGGGTGCAGCAGGATACTGTGAGATTAAGCCATACATTGTTCCAGCAGCAGAGTACGAGTTTGTTGCTGAACTCATCAAGATTTGGTGGCTTTTTCAAAGGTGGTGAAGTTTGTGGTAAGTTTTAAGGGATCAGGTAGCAAGTTCCAGGATTTTGCTCCTTTCATGGAAAAAGCTGTCTGTGTTAGCCCTTTAAAGGGCCAGTGACTATTTTTGGTAATTTCCACAAACATTACATATGGCCAGCCTTCTGGTCAAGAGGCATGTGATCCTCACTCAGCCAATCAGAAGAGATCACCCAACGGCACTGATCCTGCTATCGTGGCATTTGATCCAAATATGGTAACTTTGTCAACGTTTATTACACTTACAATATTTGAAAAATGTTTTAACAGAAATAAAGTTCTGTTATGTCCCTGAATAACACTGAGGTTGAATTGAAGTATTTTAATGAGTGACCTGTAAAGGGTTAAAGATGTTTTGCAAAATGAAACTTCTCAATTTAAGCTCTGAATGAACGATTTAACACCACAGGCATGTCCGACTATAAAGGCAGCATCAGAGAAGGAATTGAATGTATAGCTTTGTGTTTAAAGGTAAGCATATTTGTTGGCCATTGAAGAAATCTACTGGATCTCCTAAATGTTTTCCACCTACTACATAATATGTAAGTGTTAAAGAAGTGACCCAGGTTTAATACATCAGCACATTTTTAAAACCTTTTATTGTGTTCTTTCAAACCATCAGAAAAAGTCTCTGAGGGAGCAGTGGCTGCTGCAGGGAGCAGTTACCCACAATGCAACACACTCTCCACAACGACAACAAGAGAGCGTGACACATGACCAACAGGAGACCAAAATGCTGCAGCTCAACATACACAGGTACACACATTCACCTCAGAAACACACACATATACACACCATTGTATACATGTAAATATGGACGTCACCCATTGTTTTCTGAAGAGCTCATCCATGACGGTGCCATATTGGAAGTTTTAACAGACAAAGAGGTGGAGCCGAGGTCAAGATATTGATCATACCAGGCTGTAAACATGTTTATTTCCATCTAAACTGACATTTTAATAAAGAGTGTCAATAGGACCGTTTTCTTCTGAGGCATTCAGAGCCATCCTCAAGTGGACTCTAGAGGTACTGCAGTGTTATGCATCGTATCGTTTCTCATCACTTGCCACTTGGTGCAAACACACTTCAGAAACACACACAGTGGCACATACACCGAACAACTGCAGTGTGATACTTTATTAACCCTCAGTTAATCTCTGGCCAATCAGGATAGAGATGGACATTCTGTCTCTGGAGAGGGAGGAGTCTGTCATCTCTACCAATGAGGGCTTCATCCTCAACCGCCTGAAGGCTGTGGAGAGGAGTTCAGAGGACATCATTAAGGTACACACACACACACACACACACACACACACACACACACACACACACACACACACACACACACACACACACACACACACACACACACACACACACACACACACCTATACATTTATTATTGCGTAGCTTTAACTGATTTGTGTGTGTGTCTTTCAGGAGGCTCAGGACAGCTTTGTTCTTGGTAAGAATCGATCAGTCTTGATTTGTAAAGCTCCAATGCATACCAAATGTTATTTATAGACACTTTCCAAAAAAAGCTGCTGTAGACTGTACTCTTTAATATAAACTGTTTTTTACAAAGACCCAACATTAATCCACCATGACAAACAACAACAAGGAGTTAAACAGGTTCATGGTTGCAGTAGTAATGGTAAGGTGTGTGTAGTATTAAAAAGTAACTACAAATTGTGAAAACTGACTGATTTTAATGTAAATTCAACAATAAAGATAAAATATTATTTACTGGAGTCAGGTAGGTCCAACAGCAGCAGGTGATCCAGAGGGACTCATACGAGACAAACAAGCTCAGTAAAAATGAGATATTTACAGGTGTTTTTCTGTCCCACAGCGCCCCCTCAGGTCACCTCGGTGGTCCCTAAAGTCCCAGAATGCCCCTCTCCTCCAGCCAGCCAACACCATGAACCAATCACATCAAGACAGAGTGAGACCATTGTTACTCCTCCTGTGTGTGAGCAGGGCTGCAAGATCTGTGAGAACCAGAAGACCTGTTGCTTTAAGAGATCGATCAGGAGTTGGCCAGGAAGTTGATGAACATAATATTTCATGGATCTGTTTGTGGCAGATTTAAAATTCTTGAGTATCTGAGTATTAATCGGTGCATTATTTTTCATTTAGATTTTATGCATTTCTGATGGTGTCTGAATACCATAACTGTGGTCCAAGTATGGCTGTCACACCACTGAACACGTCAATTCCCTCAATGAAATCCTCTTCCCTGAACATATGAGCAGTGGTAGCATTATGTAACTGACCAGCAGCTAGCAAAGACAACGAGGCTCATCTGATATTACACGATTTAGGAGATACAACTCAAGTACTAATCAATTTCACTTCCATGGTAAAAAGAATACCAAGGACAAACATCTGCATACTGTCTAAACTGCAGCTGTAAAGAATGCTCTCCATCTCCTCCTCCTTATCCAACACTGCATGCTCGCTCTCTTTCTCTTGTGGCAGCGTTTGGTTTTAAATTTTGTAATGTTTCAATGCAGTCGATCAATAACAGATCATTTTAGAACACGTGGTATTGAAAGTATGAAAGGACTGATAAAGTTACAGTGACCCCAACAAGACTGTGTTGTCTTTGTGATTGTCAGCTCTGTTTGCCATGGAGATCAACGTGACTAAAAACCATCTGACAGGGGAGAGTAAAGTTCTGTCGACTGCAACGATTCCTGCTGACGAGTTGCACCAACACACCGGGGTCAAGGTTTACGATGACGGCAGGAAGTCTGTCTACGCACTTAATTCACAACAGGTATGATCATCACGAATAATGATAGGAATAAAAAAAGTTTAATGTGAATTTAAAGTAGATTTAGTTAAGTAGACAAATACTTCCACTGAGCTTGTATTTAGAGATACTGTTGTAAAGGTTGTGTCCTCTCAGCTCTTAAATGATGTCTGGATTGTCTACATTTGTTGCTGCTCTCAGATTGTAGTTACAGGATTTGGGGTTGAGTTCAGGTACATGTGGACACGAAAGCTCAAAAATTCTTGAGCTATTTCAAAAAAGCTTTGACTCAATGAAAACACATTTAACGTAATGACCTTGAAATGATCCGTGTTGGGGCTCGTTACTCAAAAAAGTAATAAATGACACATTAAACATTACTCTTAAAATTAGTAAAGCCTTACGTTACATGATTAACCCTGAAGAAAGTAATTAGTTACATGACTTGTTCTTTCTACTTGCTCTATAATATTAAGATGGAGAACATGTTCTTTAGGCTCTTTATCACCATGAAGCCCAGCAGGGGTCTTCAGCAGCATGTTCTGCTCGTGTCGTTGCCGTTGAAAGAAACCTTGTTCCAAACCCCAACCATTCATTACTTTGTAACACGTTACACCAAACACTGAAAATGATGAAGGCACAAATAATTTAATCCAGTTAGACAACAAAGACATTGACTAAACCATTACTGAACGATCTAATTTACGGTAAGTTGTTGAGGTTGTATTTATGGCTGTCAGTGATCACATGTTCACCAGGATGTCATTAAGTTATATAATAAAGGCATTCATTAGTATTTAAATCACATAAATTGTTTGCTACTTTGTCTGTTATGCTAGATAGTTAAGCCAGTGTATCGTATTTCTATTGTCTATTTCTGGCACCAGGTTAGTGAAAGATACATTTATTGGTTATAAAGTGAAGGTTTGTGGATTGTTTTATTGTTAAATGTTTAAAGACAGTTTCTAAAGGATGTCAGTCCAGTTGTTTATCTGGATGGGAAAATAAAAATAAAGTATCATAGGCATATTAGCACACTGATAACAGATGACAATTAGTGATCCTAATTGTCTGAAATTATGAGCCCCTTCAGATCTCTTTTGCTGTTTCCGTTGACCATTTTGTCATATTGTTCACAAGCTGACCTTATTCCCTCTTCTTTTAGCGTTTACATGATCAAAGCTGTGCCTCCGAGCTCTCAGCCAATGAGGTGGAGCAGCTGCTGAGGAGCGCCACTGTGCATCTCAAAGAAAACCACCAGAACTACTGCAAACCTCATAGCGAGAGAAAGGATCTGTACTTTTATAATCATCTCAATGAGAAAGACGGAGGGGGGGGCTGTGACATCATTAATATGGGAGGTAATAATCTCCTCAGAAAGAGCCAAACGGAGAGAGACTACAGATGGCAGAGAAAAGCTAGTGCAGATAATCGGGAAAATCATTATAGAGGACAGGAAAAGAAAAAGAAAGAGAGCAACCTGAGGGAAGGTCATCGCCATGAAAACCGAAGTGGGTTTTGTCATTACTATGGCAACCAGAAATGCTGCAACTACAGTTCCTATGAAGGGAGGAACTGTCACACTGTTCAGGGAGCTCAGCCTCATTGCTGCTCCACCAGCTGCATCACCAGGAGTAACAGTAGGGTAAATGGAGATAGAACCAATGGCTACGCTCCTCCCAGGTCACATGACCAGGAAGCAGTGACAGCCTATCAACCACAGCTCTGCTACACCCCAGCCAATCATATTCCGCTCAGTGATTACATCAGTGTGGATGAAGAGGATCTTTACCGCTTGAGCCAACCCTCCGATCAGAATGGAAACCAGCCCACTGCTCTGTACAGTGGCCCCGCCCCCTCGGACAGACCGCCCTCTCCCCTATTCGAGGAAAATGCCCCATACACCATCCTCAATGCTGTCAACACCACCGAGCCAATCACAGCCATCTTCATGGGCTTCCAGACAGCGCAGGACGACAGAGGGCTGGTTCATGATTTCGAGGGTTCTCTGAAGGCAGAGCTGGTCATCATTGAGGACAACGACGACGACGACGGCGAAGACAACAACATAAAGGAGAACAACCATGCTTGTCCAACAGTGAGCGACATTTATCAAAAAGAAAGATCAACCAATGGAAACACGAGATACACACAGAGACCAGTGGGACCAGGTATCAGAAAGATCCAGAAAAAACACTGCTGTACTGTATGTTAACTGCACTAACTAATGCATGACGGTGTCCATGAACTTACCAGCTGTATCAGGAGGGTAACTAGTCATTAACCAGCTCTGTCAGTAAGTTAACTGGAGTTAACCAGCTGTATCAGTAGGCTTATGCAATGACTGACTACCAATGACTAACCAGCTTGATCAGTAAGATAACCAGTTCTAACCAGTTGAGATGTCACATATAAGACAGTTTTGTGAAACAGGAGCCCATCATGTTCAATCAACATCATCAGTGATGCAAAGGGTGAAAACTGATGCTCTAAATCTGTCATCATTTTCGATGGTTTAACTCAACTTGGAAGCTTAATTTGTTCTTTTTTTAATTAAATGGACCAAATTGAGTCACTAAATTGGAAAAATATTCAGTCTCTATACAGACTTTAAGCATTTTTGAGCTCATCGTTCTTGTTTCAAACTTTTTTTCTCCTGTAAAGTTTCCTCCAGATGTCTTTAATTTCTGTGAGAAATCTGTAATGAGAGCACTGCACACTGCCTGTACAGACAGACGCAGCAGGAGACATCTTGCTCGCTGATCATTTCTGTCAGGAGATGATGGAGACCAAATTACAGTTCAAAGAAACTTGAATGTGGTGACACAGGAATCCTTTAAGTAAAGGTTTGTCTTACTTTGTGCAAAAACTTTATTGCTTTTAATATTTACAACATAAAAAAACCTTATTCTATTAGATGTTTACCCTTGTAGAACTAAAATATTGTACTTAAAAAAAAGGTTCCCTATTAATTATGTCCAGCTTGAGTTTTACTAATTACAATGAAATGTAGGTTTTGAAATGCACCTTTCTTCTCTTCAGTGACTGGAACATTTAGATGGAGCTTTGTGAACGCTTTTAACTTGTTCACAGGGTTTCATTTGGAGCTGCTGCTGACCTGTGGCTCCCTCTGCTGGTAATCAGGTGAAATATATCCTAGTGATGAGTTTAAGTGCACAGAACAGTAATGCTTCTCCCAAATACAGAGATGGAAAAGGTGGCAAATCACATTTTTGAACTCCAGAGTAGATATAGTTGTGTGAAAGAACAGACTCTGTTTAATTGAATATTTATTTAACCGTCGGAAAAAACATGTTGAGATTCAAGATCTCTTTTTGAAAAGTGTTCTGGCCCCGTCTGAAGGACATTTGTACCAGCTGTCAGTGTGCAAAGCTAACTTATGTGTACCTTAAATTTAGAGAAACTAAAATCATTCCAACTTAAAATTAAAGTAGAACAGAGTGAAAGTAATTCACTTTGATCATGTGTGTAAATCAGTGTCTTTGCTCTGAATCTGCTGTTTACATATATTTACGTCTGCTCTAAGTTCTCCCTGTCGTTCCTGCCATCACACAAAGGCTTTGATGATACAAGTTTTTTCAACTTTGATATGATTAAAAATGAAATGATGTGAATAACTGTTTCATACCAAACAAAATTAGAATTCCTTCCCCCTGTTTTCAATCGTGAAAACTTGGGACAAACTCTTGCATCCGGTTTACAGTTTTTAAAGCGCTCTAATAAGCAGCATTGTTGTTAAATGAAAATGTCTTCAAAGAGAAAAAATCCAGAGCATGGTGTGAATGCTTTCTCTGGGGGAAACAAATGCTTTTAGTTTGAACCTTTGTTTTTATTTGAATGAACTTTTTATACTGTTGTCAGTTTGTCCTGCTCACACAGACTGTGTTCATAATGTGAGGTGATGTGTATCAATGACACTAATAAACCTTTGATACTAATTCATGTTAACAGCTCTGTATGTGTGTGTGTGCTGCTTAACCCTCATAACACTGTGTTTGTGTGACACCTGTGTAATCCTGCACGATGTGAATCAGTCAAATGAGCGTCCACAAATCATCCGAGATTTCACTCTGTCAGTTTGAACTGTCAGTTATTTAATTGTGTGTGTGTGTGTGTGTGTGTGTGTGTGTGTGTGTGTGTGTGTGTGTTTGTCAGGTAAAGAGGATGGACCGTGGTCTTCACGTTCTGCTGTAATCCCTGACTGACCACACACATCAGTTCTTCATCATCATCTGCCTCTCTGCTGCTCTTACACATCACTTTCATTCAGACCTGTGACTGATCCACTGACTTGAAATCATCTCAAGGATACGAGTGAGAGGGTATTTCAGCAGGACTGGACTCAGCCTAACTCTAACTGCTTTATAAAAGAAGGTTAGCCAGCATTTCAAGATGGTGACCGTCATAGTGCTACATAACTAAACCAATGGGTGATGTCACTGAGACTAGACCCGCCTCTACCGTAGTCTCACTTAAAACAGATTATAGGAACATTATAACAGATCACAGCTGTCTTTATTTAGAGGTTGAGGTGGACCCCCCTGCTGACCTGAATCAGCCTGTCGTCAGTAGAGTTACTGAAAACCTAACTCCTCTCATGCCGTCTCATAGTCAGTTGTTGTTAACCAAACAAAAGCTTTAAAATCATTTGTGAATGTGTCGGTGTGAAATATTCACAAAGGTAGGTAAACACACAGAGCATGTTTCAGGAGTCACACACTTTATTAAAGAGCTCATCAGGACACCTTTCATTTGGCAATAATACATGGTTAACTGAAGGCCGACAAACTAAGATCAAACAGAAGCAGGATAAATGAGCACAAAGAGTAAAATAAGATTACATGAGTCCATACAGAACATTCAGGCAGTGTTGTGTTATTTTATCCAGAGTAATATATGAACACACCCAGATCTCATACATATCTCATGAGTAGTTTTATTCTTAAACTAAGAGTCGTGTGTGGCGTAATAAAGTGAGATAAAAGTGAGAATGTAAAGTAAACAGGAGTGAAACCAGGTGTGTGTGTGTGTGTGTGAAACAGTGAGGGTACAGCTGTGTGTAATATCATACAGAAACACATCATGACATGTTTCACTTTAAACCAGACAGTTTTCTCTCTGTCCGTTTAGTTCAGTATCTTTATACAAACTCAAACACTTTGAGCACTTTCAAAACAGTCCTTCATAAAGATGTGCTCCAACATGCCCTCCAGTGTTCAGTTTATATAATCCAGACAAATCCAGTGAAGTCAGAGACAGCATCAACATCTGTTTCAATCAATCAATCAATCAATCAATCTTTATTTGTATGGCGTCAGTTCATAAATAAGTTTTATCTCAAGAAAATTTACAAAAATGTTAATAGTTTAATTTCAGTTGTCCTGTAAATACATGTTAGACAGGAGACGATGCTCTCAGTTTCTTTCTCTTCTGTTTTAATTTGTTTATTCTTTCAGAAGAGTTCCTGCTGTGACCGAGTGCTTTTTAAATCTGTGTTGAAAGAGAATGACCTTAATCTGGTTCATCAAACTACTTTCATGTGCTTCATAATTCACTGTTAGCTCCTTTAAAAAGAGTTCACTGTTCAAACAGCAAAACTCTGGTAGAAAAATGTCAAAACTTTGAACTTTTATCATCACATGAAATCACGTTTTTTGGTACAAGAAACCAACAGCGCTAACTAAAGACAATTTCTGCTTGTTTTTTGTGCACAAATAAACTCAGTTTAGTCAGAATTACCTTAGTTTACACAGACCACGATTGTCAAAAATGTTGATAATTCAGTAAAATTATATAATCCCTGTTTTTAATAATTAATGGGATTGAAAAGAACTAAAACTTCCAAATAAACTGCACATCTTCTGTCGCATTTCAAAGCACAATCTGCCCCAGAGAAATAAAGAGCATTATCTTAATAACACTAAGACGTTGGCAGTGTTTGCAGGAATTTACCTGCAATTTTTAAATGTACTATTTAAAACCTAGGACCTCCACTTGTTTTGCTATGATGTCTAAAAAGATAAACAGTATCAGGCAGACAAACCCAAAGCTGCCGCCAGAAGAAAGAGGAAAGTCGAAAAATTCGGACATCCTCTAGAGTCATTTAATTGTTTCACAAAGATGCAAACATGTTTACGTATCTGACAGCACTTTGTTCTATAGTAAAAACAAAGTGGTGAAATAATGTGCTTATCCATTTAATACCACGTGTATCCGATAGGATGAAGTCCAACAAAAACTGCATGTAAACTCCTGCACACTGTCTAAGTTGCATAAAGCCATTGGTAATGTTTCTGTCTGGAAATGTTGTTTATGTATTATTTAGACACAGGAGTTTGTCTGCAATTGTGGATCATTAAAGAAAAGAAATTACCCTATATTAGGACTTCCATCTTTGTTGCCATGGTACCAAACAGGTCTTGATATTGTTTGATTTAACCAGAAACATATCAGTGTTAGAAAAATCTGACTTAAACACAGACTGCTGAGTTTTATTTTCAGCTTTACTTTCACAGAATGACGACTGTTTTGTTCCTTGTTTCTCACTGGGTGATTGTATGAAAGTGAGTATATTTACATATTTGTGAAATAAAATCAAAATAAACAGATTTTAAAGTGCTGCTGCATCACTTGTCTCCATTTTCAAATAAATCCTCCTTCCTTTTCTCACTTGACTTGAACTCTGGGTCATTGTGCCGTACACGTAGAGTCCAATATTTAAAACAGAGAGTGAGCTGGACTAAAGAAATTCAACCTAAGTTAGCGGAGGATGGATTATAATAACACACATCAGTATAAACATGCACACTCAGCAAACACATATCATCCCTTTAAAAAAAACATGGCTCACTTCCACTTCAAATAATCCTTCTTTTAAGGATAAAAAGCTTGTTGATTTACAATCTAGATTCATAAATATATGCAGCAAAAATACGATACAGTGCATCTCTGTAGGAATAAACGCAGGACATAAAAATATGTAAAAATCTTTACTTTAGATTCAAACATCTGGTTCTTTCAGAAGTGCTTCATCAGCTGAGAGTCTCAGACAAGCAGAGTTTGGTCAAGTTAAATAAATCCTAAAAATAAAACATTTGTCTGAAATGTACACAGCATGATCATGCTGCTGAAGCTCAAACAATCAGCCGTGAGTTCATTGAGCGTTCTTTCTGAAACTGGCCCCAAGTTGGGAACCACTGAATTAACTCTAATTCAGTTCCAATCCTTTGTTCATTTCACCTGTATTTCTGCACGTTGTCTGGATGCGTACTGACACTGACCAGAGCTGATCAGACAACAGCTGTTTGGACCAAAAGTTGAGATTCCTCCTTTTAGACCAATCAGAAAACCACCCTCCATGTTATGATTTTCTGTGTTCATTCTGTGTAATTCATCAGAAACACTTTATATGCACAATTTAGACAGCGTGCATGAGTTAGTCAGCAATGTTTGGTCAGGAAAAACATTAAATAAAAAAATATTGGATGTCTGGGACTTTTTTTTTTTTTTTTGCCTTCGTACCAAAACTGTATCAATAGAGTTAGATTGTTACTAGAATCATATCAAAATTTAAACATCCTTAATATCATGACAACCCTGATACTTACCGTAAATTCCGTACTATTGAGCGCACCTGGATATAAGCCGCACCGGCTAAAAATAAGTAAATAAATGTATTTGTACATATATAAGCCGCACTTGATTATAAGCCGCAGGTGTCCACGCTATAACAAGAGCTATTTACACAGACGTAGGCTACCGGTAACATCCGCAAATACTATAGCGTCCGTACGGACGTTAAAGGACGACGAGAGCGTTCAAATAATAATTTTTAATAACCCGATCACTGTCGGCCGTGACCACGCCGTTTACAGCAGAGAGCAACACATAACTTGCCGTAACAATCCAACTCTCTCCCCCAGCGTTCTCTCATACAGCCACTCAACACGTTCTCGCTGGTGCATTCACTGACTCTCCACATAATCGGAATTATGAACACATTATCAACTACTGACTTTACAACATGAACCGTTACAATACGAAGCCTAGCCGACGGTGTCTGTAACACGGCTGATGAAAAAGATGACCGTAATATATTTCACAAGAAAAAGTCCATCCATTCACTGCCTCAGAATGACTTCATTACTCACTTCCTCAGTCTCTGTTGTCGCTGTCAGTGTCATCTTAACGTGCAGCAGCTCTGTTAGCTTCTTTGACAGCCAGGTCGATCGCCTTTAACTTGAAAGCTGCATCATATGTATTTCTCCGTGTGTTTTCCATCATGAGGGTGCGTGCATGAAGCGCAAAATGACTGATATTAAGATCCGACGTGACGAAGTCAAATGTTTTTGCGGCAGAAGCTCATTGTCCCCCATAAAAAATCCATGCATTAGCCGCACCGGAGTAGAAGCCGCAGTGCTCGAAGTGTGAGAAAAAAGTAGCGGCTTATAGTCCGGAATTTACGGTAACTTGAGGAGAATACAGCAGGCTTTAACATGTGCTTCTACAAGTTGACATTGAATATAAAATGTAGGCCACATGTCAGAAACAGCTGTATTATTTTGAATACAATTCTAGACTCTATAAATGTTATCATAGTGACACAGCTGGTGTGCTGAAGGAGTCCAAGTTATTAAATATGAAGAAAACTGTCTCCAGGTTGACATTATTCTGTACGGTCAGTTTTCAGAAACCAGTGTGACTGTTTTTGTCATTAAAACATCATCAACTCATCACATCATCCACCAATTAACAGACTAATGACTGTCCTACCCATCGTTCTGAACACACAGTGATTACCAACACTGCGGTACACGATGGGTAACTTTGGCGTTACAGGGCAGACAGCTGAGCGCCGTCCATGATCACTACTTCTTCTGATTGGCTAACAGGGAGGCTTCCCAGCGCTGTGCCATCGTGTTCTGTCGCCGTGGCACTGAGGAGAGGGAGAGGGGGAACTGGAGGGGGGGGAGGAGGAGGGGGAGATTCAGCTGAACCACTGGAGTCAATATGGATGATGGACAGACGGATGGATAATGTTTGGATTGATAAATGAAGAAATGTAGAGACGATTGGACAGTTTGGAAGGATGGATGATTGAAGAGAGGGTGGAAAAGTTTGGATTGATGATGGTTGGATGGATGAAGAGATGTAGAGGCAATGGGATGGGAACGTTTTGGATGGATTTATGGACAGAAAAATACGGAAACAGATGGACGGGTGGATGGATCACAGACAGGTTAACAACATATTAGAGAAGATGGAACAGTTTGATGGATGAATACGTGATTGATGACTAGATGAAAAACAGTGTTTCTAATCATGAACATATGTGTTAAATTGTGAACTATTGAATAATAAAATTAATCAGTCCAACTGATTAACGAATTAGAAAGTTCACAATTAATAACAGCAACAAATGAATGAATGAGCAGAGGAAGAAATCAATGAGCAAAGACAGTTAAATAAAATATGATTGATATGCTGTGTGTTCATGAACAGAGTTAAAACAGCTGCAGTGTTACTATGACAGATTATATACAAACAGTTCACTGTTGAGGCCAAAGCTCAATCTATCCATATTTATACATTAACAATGAATAAAAAATGGAGTGTTACATATTGTTCAGCACTTAGCAGCTAATAACATTTCACCTGAAGAGCTGGTGGAGACCAAAATAGTGCAAACAGAGACTCCATTTATTTCAGCATTGCTCCAAATCAGAAGTAAACTTTTTGTGAACACATTTTCGATTTACACTTTTATATAGTAGACTTATTGTTGTGTTGTGTGTGTGTGTGTGTGTGTGTGTGTGTGTGTGTGTGTGTGTGTGTGTGTGTGTGAGAGTGTGTGTATGTGTACCGTATGTGTGTGTGTGCATGTGTATTGTATGTGTGTGTGTCAGCCCACCTTTTGGTCACAAGACGAACTAGATCGTTCCATTTTGCGAGTCCTAGAGGGGGAAGAAGGCGAGGAGACACATCTGTCTGGAACCTCTGGAACTGAAAAATAAAAAGGTAATGATTTTCATGTTAAAAAAACGTTCAACCATAAAGGTCTGTGTCCACTTACATCTTTCTTTTCTTTTGCGCTGGCAGCACCCATTTTCATTACAAACTGATGCAGTTAAATATTTTTGGGGCTTAGCATCCTGACAACAAATCAGTGTCGCTGTCAGTTGAAAATAGTTAAACTTTTGGAAAACCAAGGCACTCGTCTGTCACCTCTCCTTTGCTGACCAATCGAAGTCAAGAGGGGGAGGGACTCCTAAGTTAAGATCTGTCAACAAAAACAGTAGACGAAAAACAGAACTTTTTGGTCTTTTGATGAAATCGAATTTCCAGGTGTAGAGCTGCTAACGCCAGGGCAGGATTCATTCATATGGTTTGGTTTTATGTTTTTTCTTGTCATTTGTTCATGAACAAAATAAAATACAATTTTTCAAACCTAGCAACAATAAACACCAATGAGAAGCCCTCTGATATTAAGGTTGTCAGTGCTGCCATGTAAAAACAACAACAACAAAAAAACAGTTAATGGACACAGATCCTTAAAGAAATACATTTTAAAAAATGTATAAAGACAATGCACCCACTGTATTCAGTTTTAGATTGTGGGCTGTTCAGTGGATTGAGAAGGTAAAACACTACATCATCTGCAAACATTAGAGTTAACTAATAAACTAAATAACTCCAACATGAATCCACACAGTGAATATGTTGGTGGTGAAAAGTTACAGCAGTAAAAAAAAACAGCAGGAAATGCAAGGTAATCTAGACTGTACGTACCCTTATAGCTGATGTTATCGTTGAGGCCTGGAGACACCAACACTGTGTCATACCGCTCCCTTCCCTTGCTCCATTCTGCCTCCCTCCTCTTCCTCCACATCTCCTCCCTCTGCCTCCTCCACTCCTCCTCCCTCTGCCTTACCATGCGGATCTCCTGCTCCACCAGCGACTGGCTGCTCAGTGAGCGCAGCTTAAAGAACGGATTGGATGTGAACGTGCTCTCCTGCTTTTCCATGGACACGGGGGCAGAGCTGAGGCAGAACTCAGAGGCGCTGCGAATGATAAGATTGGATGTTTCCACGACGATGACATTGGCAGAGGACAGAGCATCGTGGCTCGTAGGCCAATCGGAGAGGCCGCCGATTGCAGAGGTGAGAAGGCGGGTCCTGGACGCAGGACTTGAGGAGTCTGGCTCCAGTATGATAACATTATTGGCGGTCATCTCATGGTATGCAGACCGCGGAAGGGAAGAAGAGCAGGAGGGGGAGGGGGAGATGGACAAGGTAGGGGTACGACAAGCTGGAGGTCGAGGTGGAGATCTTCCTGTTTGCAGGCTGGATGGTCTGACCGCAGAACAAGAAGAGAAAAATCAGAAACAAGTGCAACATCAGACTTTCATGTGTCAGAAGGCTGCAAAGAAGAATAAAAGAATGAAAACTAAAGTTTCTGACTTAATGTAACCACCATGAGCTTAGTCTTTGCAATAAAGAAGCTTAGAGATCACTGTTTACATAACTCTGTTTAAGCAATCTAAAATGAAAACATAATACTTCTCTCTACAAGTATACAAATACACACTCACTATATAAGACTTCTCCTCAGACTTCATGGACGCTTGAATGTGTCCTATGGCTTAAGATGCACAAATTTAGACCTTCAGTCCCATCTTGGCACTGGATTTAGTGGCTACAGCATCCCCCCTCTGAGTCCAATGGGAATGTGTACTTAAGTGGCTCTAACTCGAGCTGCATCCCTGCTCGTTATTTCTTCTGCCAAAACTCTAAATAAGCTAAAGGCACTGGTTGATCACAGTGACTGCTGCAGTGTTTTAAACCCTGCACCCGACCCAGCATTCCTGCCTCAGGTCCTGGGGAAGTTGTCCACCTGTCCAGTTGTTCAAAATACGGTTGTTAACCTCTATTACTGGTGGTCAGCATAACCAGTGTGTCTGTTTCTATTTTAGTCGTCCTTTATTTTTACTCGACCTAGTCTCGAACCTAGACTTATGTTACCTGGGTATATTCAGGCCCTGAGCGATTATCCCCCTCTCCCTGCGGTGTCTCTCCTCTCTCTCCAAAGTCAATCGGATCTCTCTCTCCACGGCGGTCTCTGGCTCCTCCAGGGGGCTGCGGTACGAGGAGTCATCCAGACCAGAGTCCTCTGAGCTGGGGGACAGGGTGGAGGACAGGGGGGGCTCTCTAGTCACCGGATAATGGATCTCTCTTTGAAAGGGCAGAAAGACACCTGGTATTAGATGAGACGTACAGAAAAAAGGTACAAGATGTTTCTTTTTATTTAATCTTTCCACATTTCTTTTGGGCTACCGTGTGCTCCAGGAAAGTCATCTAAGTGAGTTACAGTCTTCTTTTAGGCGTGTAGAGCTAGTTGTTCTGCCTCACATATTAAAAATCAATCTCACAGTCAGATATAACTGAATTATGTAATGTTAGTGCACTATGTTGAAGAGAAGTGTTCGTAAAGTTCAGGCTAAGAAACTAAGAAATCAAATGTGTCCACTGACGGCGTCTTTTCCTTCGCTGTCAGTCCTTGACCTTAATTATAGAGCTTCTCATCAGCGTTTACAGTTGATGGGGAATCAAAGTTTTTTTTTTAGCATTTCTACTTCACATGGTGGTGAATGTTAAGCATATTTTAAACTGCTCTCTATGCTTAATATTTGCTTGTATTAAAACAGGGAAAAATCAAAGAAAAACAATGGAAAAGAACCATATCTTGACATTTATAGAAGTTCTACAACTGAAAACTGTTCCCTCAAAAAATCCAGTCAGGTGTGTGAAATTAACATCTCGGGTTAGTGAGTCCTCTGCCATTGTTGTCGAGAACATCTTAATCTGTCCAATACATCATAAGTATAAACTGTTACATTAAATCAACCTGACACGCCAACACGGTCAAAGAACTGTATGCTTCCAAACACACCTGAATCCAATTACCTGCAACCTTGGCTTTAAGCACAGCTCAAGTGAAGACTCCACCCAGTGGCCAGTGTCGGAAATACATAAACACAAATACAAAAACAAGCATTTTGGCTCCGACAGTCAGGCAAAATGAGCGAAGGCTAAAACAGAATGGCTGAAAACGCTGATAAGGCTGAAAATGTTGAAAACCCAGTCGGTAGAAAAATAAGCATGGCTGGCTTTTTTTCCACAAGTATCTACCTCACCTGTGTGTGAGGCGGGGGCTGAAGGGAGGTGGTTTAAGCCCTGGTCTGTACCTGTGTTTGAGGCGAGGGCTGCGGGTCGGGGGGTACAGGGAGGAGTGGGTCCCCTGGAAACTCCCTGGAGATCTAAGTCCTGGCTTGGGGGTGGGTTGACCTTTGACCTCCTCCTCCATCTTCTTCCACTGGCGGCGAGCCAACAGGAAGTCGACATGCTCCGTGGAGACGTTCTCACTGAGGGTCTCCTGGAGGACGCAGAAGTCTGTGGGGACCTGCTAGAGACCAGGATCAGGATTAACTCAGGTGTTACAGACTGATAAGAGGTGTGAGGGAGATTTACACTAAGAACACAAAAAACGTTGTATTATTATTATAAATGTTTAAAGGCTCATTAAAACATACAAACCTGTGATCTCTGTTTAAATCTATCAGTCCATGTTTTATCATGAACTTGTCTTTTTGTTGTTTCTGTATTATAAACAGCTGAGGTGAATGACGTGTTTGGACACGTCTCGGATCACAGACTAGAGGATCCGTTGCACGATGTTCATTCACTGACAGATAGATGGTTCTTTAAACGTTAAAGGTTTTAAAGAAAATGAAGACACAAAAGGAAAAAATGAAGGAAAAAGCAGCAGAGGTTGAGCACTGGTACGGTGTGATGACAGATCACATTAACAATCAGAAGCTCTTAAAGTGGCAAATCTCTTACAAACCCAGATCATTTAAAATCAGCTAAAATTGTCCGGATGACATTTTAAGTGTTATTTTATATCTTAACTTGTGTGTCCTGTTGACTTTTCCTTTCCTTCTTTTCTTGAACAGCGTTGTTGTAATATGAGAGTTAGTGTGACCAGTCAGTCAGACAGCCGTAAATAAGAGTTAATAAATTCAGATACAGGCGTGACCAGACAAGTGCTGGTTGAAGAATCTGATTGGTTCTAGTTCGTATTTTAAACTCATAGCATGCCAAACATATTCACACAATGAGGAGTGTGCCTGTGTCCTTCTAACAACTTTAAACTCTAATAAAGAACTACAAAACTGACAAAGCTGTGGGGAGCAAAAGTCATCCTTTCAGCTCCATCAGTAAACCGAACTCCATTCTCTCTGTGTTCAGAACACAAACAATGTATTAAATTATATATTATAACAAATCTGCATGTATTACTCCTGTGAAAACCAAAGTTTGTCAATGAAAGGAAGAAGAAATGCCCATTAAGGAGAGCAAAAAGAAAGAGGGAAAGTGAAGAAAGGAAAAAGAAAGTAGAGTGGTAAGTGCAGCAGATAATTGAATTTGTTTTTGACGTTTAACTTGAGTTACTCCTGGCAGGAAGTTTATGTCATTTGTGTCGATCTGTTTTTTGTTCTTTGCGTTTATATTTAAAAATCCTACGAATGTGAACTCTGAAAATAAAAAAAAATCTTTACACTATGCAATTTTCTGAAGCTTGATTATTTGTAACATATTGACTCTGCCTTAGGCCCTAACAGACAAATCACTGCTCTTCCAGAGTTTCATAATGTTTTGGTAAAAGGACTGTCTGATGTAAAAAAATAAAATAAAATAGTTTTAACTGTTCTTAAAAGAGGAGAATGACTCCTCTCTCAGGGATTTTTTGAATTAACTTATTGTTTGTTTAAATACAGCTGAGGCACAGGTAGGACAGGTGTGCAGAGGTTAATGTTGTGATGTTTTGTTACGTGTCTGAGCATTAAGAATCAGAGATGTTTAGTTTCGCTGAAACACCTGAGACACCTTCTTCAGTGTGTGTGTGTGTGTGTGTGTGTGTGTGTGTGTGTGTGTGTGAACAGAAAGCTGGTCAGGGTCTTACCCTCCTGTCGGGGTCTGAGGAGCTCGTTGTGGAGCTGCAGGAGGGCGACCTCAGGAACAGATTTCTCGTACTCCTCGTTGAATCCTCCTTGCTCTGCTCCTCTGCTCCAATCTCTCCTTCCTGCCCCCCTACGTCCTCCTCCCGATTTTCTCCTGCTTCTTCCAGGTTGGTGACATCACAGGGGGAGGAGCCTGCCCAGTGGTCATCCCCCGTGTCACTGTCTGAGTAGACGATGGCGAGCTCGGCCTGCAGACAGTCGCTCAGGTCGTCTCTGTTCTCCTCAGTGTGTTCTGATGGAGCAGGACACACGGGGAGCTCAGAGAGGAGGAGGAGCTCCTTCGTCTCCCCGTCTGTCTCTCCTCTCAGTCCGTCCTCTTCTTCCGTCTTTTCTCCATCTCTCTCCTCTGTCTCTTCTTCTTTTATTTGTCCTTCTTCTTCTCCCTCTAAAACTTCACTCTCACATTTACTCTCATCTCCTCCCTCTGCTTCTCCCCTTCCTTCATCTTCTTCTTCTCTCTCTTTCTCCTCTTCTCCTTTATCGCCTCCTCTTTCATCTCCTCCCTCACTCCCTCCTATCTCTGTCTCCTCCCCTCCTTCCCTCTCTCCTCCCTCCTTCCCTCCTATCACTGTCTCCTCCCCATCTTTTGTCTCTCCTCCCCTTTGCTCGGAATCAAAAACGAGATAGTCACACTCGTCTTTTCCGTCTTCTCCCTCTTCAGTCTCTTCTCTCTCCTGCTCGTCTCCGTTTGGCTGCTGCCCCCCGTGGCTCTCTGGGAAATGGAGTTCCTCTGCTTCCTGGCTGTGCCAGCTCTCTAAATCAGTCAGCGGTGGTGATGAGCTGATCTCCATGGTAACTGGATCTGTTGGCTGTTCTGCAGTGGTGGGGTCGTCAGCAGCGTTAATGTTACTGGAGCTACTGTCGTCGTGGTTTCCGTCAGTCAGTTCAGCTTGTGTCCTCCTTAAACCGGTTGTTGCTCTCTGTTGACATAAACAAACACTGAATCAAGGGGTGATTATTTATTCAAGTTTTTATTCTGATTAGTTCTGGCCAGGCGTCTGTGGAAGCTGTTCTAAGCTTTATATTACTTTAGCTTGCAGGCTAGTCTCGGTTGTCTTATCCTCAATGTTGAAATCCCGGTTGGACTCACTTTATTCTCTATGTTTCTGTAATATTGATGTTATTTTGTGTCTTTCAACGATTCAAACTTCCCTATCCATCTTTCACTCTCTCTCCCATATATAAACAGTTACACAGAGCGCCCCTACAGGCCTGGAGCACTTCCATTGAAGGTTGAACTGAGAGCGTTTACGTACTTGCAGTTGTTTTCTGAATGTACGTTTTGTTTCTGTATTTGCAGCACGTTTAATGTCAATGCTGTTGTTTTATCTATTTGAAGTTTGTTTGTGTCTTTGCAGCGCGTTTCTGCTGTTTTATTTGATTTGGGAGTTTGCATTTGTTTTTTTAATTGTTCAGTGTTTCTGAATATGCTGTGCGTTTTTCTAAATGTGTGTCGCTTCAGAAGTTTAAGAGCGTGTTACCCCTACTGGCCACAGAACAGTACACACTACATCAAAAAAAATACAATGTTTCAGGATAGAAGTTGTTATTTTTGAGACAGTAGTAAGTGAGAAAACCTGAGTGACCCCTCTGTCTCGAGGTTGATCTCTTCTGTTGAAACAGAAAATCTAGAGTTACCCTCATTTCAGGGTTTACTGACTCAGTGTTTGCGTAAAACCTTCTTTCAGAAAGGGGCCCCAGCTCTAGACAGGAAACCGTTTGTATCTTCTCTGTCTGCTGTTTCACACTCGGTTTACTGTCACAATCAGTGAACGTACATGCAGTTAGAAAAGCTGTAAGTGCGACTAAAATCGGCGTGACGTATCAGGAAACAGAAGAAAGGTCCAATAAAAAAAAGCTGAAGAGGAGCACTCCGCCACAGGAGGCGGACGAACTTCTGCCAATAAATGGATTCTTCCCCAGTGCTTGTACACAAAAGAACAATCAAATGGACTAATTTAGTTAACTGTAGCTCCACTTAACACATTACACAGTCAGCATGGAATCACGCTGACTGTGTAATGTGTCTCCAGCTGAGTCCTAAAAGACACACTACATAGTGCACTCTACATGTACAGTGGAAAGGCCATTTTGTAGTGCTGTATGAAGTCGGAGTATCATCGTACCCGATAGCGCACGCCACAATGCATTGTGCAAAGTAGTGTACAACTGATTGTTCGTAACCAATCATTATATTCCATCATCACACGCTTTCATGAGTGGAAAGTGACGTCTCAGACAGCGGAGAGGAGTAACCAGCCTGAAGACAGTTTGAAGACATTAAATCAAGTTAACAAAGTGTACATGAAGATTTATCTTTAGCTTCTCCTCATGAAGCTGACAGGCACCCGACCCTCATCTGTAAGCACATTTAAATCAGTTTTGGTATAAAAAAAGGTTTCATTAAAAAACTGCAATACTTTTTAATTAACTTATCTTGATGGTGTTTTGATCTCTGTGTTGAGGCGCACATTTTAATGTAATGTATAACATCCCTCAATCAAATATCAGGGAGTCATCTTCTGGTATGAGTAGTTAGATTGAGTTATTCCCTCAGTGTTGTTGACAGAGAACACAAAAACATTGTCAGTCATTCACTGTCATAATAATTTGCATGTAATATACTGTGCGATACCCTGAACGTTGTCTCTACATTTTAATATATGGTTTGTTTAGATGAGCTTGTATTACCATTTATACGGCTTTAATATCAACCAAAAGAAGGTGTCAACATCTCCCACACACATCTTTATATTGTCTTTGTGTGCCTCGTATTTGGTACCTGTTACAAGTAAATGGCTTCTTCCATCTGTTTGCATTCAAAAGCAGATGATACACTATAACCATGTCGGGTTATTTATTTATTTGTAACTAATGGGTGTCTGTTTGAGGGCTTCTCCGTGAACAGATGTAATCAATGTTTCTTTTAATGTATGCTGGTTCCTTTGAGTTGCTTTTATATAGTGTTTTATCCATGTCTGGAACGCTGAAGTCCTGTCCGCACCTCAAATTTACCTCCGGGTACTAAAAAAGAAACTTTGAACTTTGTTTTGCTTTTCTGGCTGCACATTATTTTCTAATAATGATTTTTTTGGCTTGTTTTGCCTTTATTTTAGCATTAGGACAATGGATAGTCAGAAATCAGGGAGAGACAGAGGCAGAGAGAGAGAGAATGATGTGGGAGTGGAGCCACAACTCCTTGGGCGTCTGTTTAGCGGTCTATGGCCTACACACAGGGGCGTGCGCAGTAGCCACTAGTTTACCAGCACCCAAAACTAAACAGTACTTTTGATGGCAGTGTCCCCCTCAGGAATTGCTCTTGAAAATTGTCCTCTTTGTTGTCCCCCCCCAATAGTGAAGTGAGATATTGGCCCTTGGTTAGGAGCACACAGTCTGCTTGCTCTGCTCGTAGAAGCTCCAGGGAGGGTCAGTGTGTCTCTGAAGCTGCTCTGCTGCCACTATATGTCATGTTGATCTAACTAATATTTTACTTTATTCATTTATGCAGCTTCAGAACGACTGGGCTGAAGATGACCTACAAAGTCAGAAACACTGCAGGCTGCACACAGACAGCTTGCTTTTATCATCACTCACTTCTCATCTGGATCTATTTATAGCGCAGAATTTATTTTTATTCACATTACTGTGTAAAATTCAGATTGTACTCCTTTAATAATGATGCATTCTGAATGATCAGGAAACAGCTCCTCTTATTCGTTCAGACACATCAGGTTTGTCGGAAGTCTAGAGACAGCCTCAACACTCAAACCAGTAATTAAACACACAGATATGCCACACACACACACACACACACACACACACACACACACACACACACACACACACACGGGCGCACACAAAAGTGTTTCTATAAATGTTGAACCGGAGCCTTAAGTTGGTTGCCATGGCGACGATGCGTTGGCTGTGAGTGGGTTTGCGGACTATTATGGTCTGTGGTTTCAGGCATGTGCTGGTGACAGGCTGGAGGTGTTGCTATGGTAACACAGAGTCCAAATGCAGAGGTAGGCGTACTAAAGTTGCTCCTCTCTAAATGAAGTCACCATCACACTGAAACAAGTCTTACTGACATGTACCATGATTCTGAAAGTTGTACAGATTAAATATTCTGTTTACACCTCAAAGTTTAAGATGTAGAATTTTTTTTAAATTCAGTTACAAATAGACAACAGTGATGATAAAAATAACTGAACTATAAACGTTTGAACTTGTCAAAATTATCCGTGTGAATCTCTCTAACGAGAAACAAATTGATGCTTGATCCTACAGGCCTGCAGACTGTCTGTCAGCCTGAGCAGACTTCACACTGTTCAGGTAGAATCGGATCAATGATTCCTCGCTGCACACTTGTGTCAACAGACCTCCTGAAAGCTGCCAGAACACCAGAAGCACCTGAACCCACAGCTTAAACAGCCTCCAGGTGGAAACTGAATGATGCATTATTCAGACACAGCCTTAATACAATTCTACATTTCTACAGTTCACTTAGCAGACGCCCTTCATCCAAAGCGATGTACATGTACATCAGAAAGTAAGTACAACACAAGCAAGGACCTAGAAAAGAAGAAAGAACGTTAGTAAGTGCAAACACAAAAGTCTGATCGTACACATGGGTGCTGACAGGCGGTGCGGGTCTTAAGAGCTCTAATCAGCATCAAAACCATCTTAAAACTTGTTGTTCATACAACAAAGATCAAGCTGTTTTATGCAGTTCTGTGCAATGTTTGTGCTACTCTTCAATCATTTTTCACCAAGACTAACTTTGGCCATGCAGTCCAGTCATGAAGTCATCACAAAGCTCTGTGGTGTTCACGTTTTCATCACTTTGATATAATTAACACGACTTGTCATGTCTCCGTTGTCTATACTCACTTCTAACTCCCCTCTGATGCATTTTTCAGAATAAGCTGCAGTGTTTTTATTTGAAGGGCAAAGGAGTGACCAACCCTACTCTGTCTCTAATTGGCTGATACTCGTTGCTTTCACTGGTGCATTTAGCGGAGCAGTAGGATGGGTTATACTTCGACGACACCAAATATTTAGAAATGCAAATGGGAGTGGCTGTGCCATCTTTTTTTTTAACCACAGTTTTATTCTCATGAGGCCATAATCGTACATGGTATACTGCTGAATGAGTGCTAGATTCATGGTCTGTCTTTCTGTACTTCACAACAATCAGCGCAGCATGAGAGCTTGCATACTGTAAACTAGCAGGATTAGAAACTTCACATGGTGAAAACAGATGGCACTAAAAGAGCTTCACGGCTGGACACAGTGTTGAACAGAAATCAACACCAAAGGAAGACGGTTTAAAGCATGTTTCACTCTGAGAGACACAAACAGGAGAGCTCTTTTCTAGTCTTCTGACTTCTCAAAGCGCTTTCACACCGCAGGTCACACATTCACATTCACACACTGATGACAGAAGCTGCTGTGTAAAGTGACCATCACAAGTGACTCATCTGGTCATACACCACTGACTGAAGCAGCGGGAGCAACTTGGGGTGAAGTATTTTGCCCAAGGACACATCAAACATGTGGCTGCTGATGGATGAATGACTCCACTAACTGAGCCACAGCCAGCCTTTGATTGGGATTAAATTTGGGATTAAATTTGTGGATATTACGGTACTCCTCAATAGAAGAGTGTCCTCTAAAAGTTGTTGTTTTTGTCGCTGACAGGCTCAGATTATCTTAAGTCTGTGATGACATTACAGGAAGGATCCTACAGAGACACAACTTTTTGTTAAAGATGATTAAACCGCTGTTACATCACTCTTTACAAACACACCAGACTGGGTTTATAAAAACAGCAATTTGAACTCACAGAACACCTGTATTGTTGTAACGCTGCCTTAATCATCATGTGTGACACAAACATGATTTTAGATCTAATGAAGATCTCTGAGTTCTGTGAGGTAAAATCACTGTTTCATAGTCTTGTGTTTAAAGAAATTGATGCGTCATCTATTTCTGGTTAAAAAGATTGTTTTATCCCTTTTACATGGCGACCTACGTCCTGACTCTCAGTGCCTGTCATAAGACAAAGCTCTCTGTGGCAGACATGACTGAGGATGAATGAGGAGATTTACTGAGTATTTATACGTCTGCAGTCCTCCAATCATTTTTCTCCGAAGATAAGTCTTCAATTTGTCAGAGAGGTCAAAGCATCTGGGGGAGGATTTCAGCTCCCAGCTCTAATCCCAGCGTCCGATCACTGCTTGTCTGGCTCTGAACCAAGATGGTCGACATTTTCAAAACTTTTTGATTCCACATTTTAAAAAGAGCAATCTTTGTCAAGCTTTAAAAATGAGTACAGGTAAAGAAAAACTACAAAGCTTCAGTTATGTGTCCTGCACATTGTCTAAACTGTGTGTAGGAGTTTACCTGTTATTCGGTCATAAAGAAAACAAAAAAGCAGTATATGGCGTGAATATAGTTTCTATTTTTGTTGCCATGGTATCAATGAGGTATCAATGCTGTTTGATTTTTATTTGTAGGCTATTAAGGTTCAATTCGGATGTCATGACAGCAGAACTCTGAACCTGTTAAGTAAGTTCACCCTGAGTGTGGAATCTCTGATTATTACCCTCAGCTCAAACATCTGGAGACAGCATCATCATCATCTCTCTGTGTGTGTGTGTGTGTGTGTGTGTGTGTGTGTGCGCGCGCGCGTGGGAGGATTACTGATCAGCTTTAGGCCTCATGTGTTTTATAGAAGAGGATGATGAGTGAAGCAGCGTGGTTCAGACAGACAGCACTTCTACAAGGTCCCATTCTGCGCGGATCTGTTCTCATCACTTCTAATGATCCATTCTGTTCTATGTGGTTCTATGTTGTCCTCTCCTGTTCTGTCAGATGAGTGCTGAGCCATCCTGTTACATAACGCATGTCCTCATACCGGGCGAAGCACCAGAATCGTGACAGATAAGCGTTCATACAGAAGCCAAGACACCCGCTCTTTGATGGTAGCTCGTGCTATAAGCTTAAGCCTCGCGCGCATGCACCCCTCGCGCACAGGCTGCAGGACGGCCGCCAAACACCCCTAAATCTGCAGCCGGAGCACGGATCGTTTTTAACCTACCAGCAGCTTCCAGCACAGCAGCCAGAACGAGATCATCTCCAGCCGGCCGCGGCGCGCGCATTCCTCTCCACCTTGCTTTCCCAACGGCAGCGCGAGCAGCCAGGCGGCCACCCGCTGGCGCGAGGACGGACGCATACAGGCTGCGGCGTGTGTGTGTGTGTGTGTGTGTGTGTGTGTGTGTGTGTGTGTGTGTGTGTATGTGTGTGTGTGTGTGTGTATCTGTGCGTGGCTGAGAAAGAGATGAGAGAGAGGAAACAGAATATCGACCAGATCTGTTCTGATGGTAGTGAAACAGAGCGGAAGAGATAAATCATATTGACAGTATTCTCTCTCTCTCTCTCTCTCTCTCTCTCTCTCTCTCTCTATCAGAGCGTGCTGTGCTCGGACCCCCCCAACACTGTTATAGATATAGCCTATCTAACAAGTGGGCAACGACTTCACTAAATCAAGGTGTAATAGGATACCTTATTGGTGACGTCACAACTATGCGCACCAGAACATGAAGTTTGTATAACAAGAATATTATCTCAATATTAAAACTTCTTGGTGCAGTTTAAAATAAGAACCACCCTTACACGAATTTCATCAGTAGATAGAGTCCGCCAATACAATGAATAATAATAAGAAGAATAAGAACAAGAATTGTCCCTATTAAGCTGCATGGTCACAAAAACAATCCTAAAAGTCTTCTCATTGTTTAAGTACTGACACATCACATATCAGCATTGCAGATATATGAGTGAAAACTGGTGCCGAGCACAAAAACTCAAGCGGCCGAAATGGGCGTTTATGAGGAGTTTCTGGACTTTGTGGATCTCTGCTAATGAATGGACTAAAAAGTGAGTAATCTGTAACCTTTTTTTTCTTAATGTAGAACTTTTTTTTTTAAGTCTTCAGCAAGCAGCGGAGGCTTCTTTTACTTGACTAGATTTATAAAAGACATGATTCGCTTTAAAATCAAATGGTGTCAACAACAGAAGTCGTTCACACCCAATATTTGGGGATTCTTTTTTTTTTTTTTATTAACAAAACATGATGCAACGTTTTGACATGGCTGGAGAGGACTGGGGGTTCCCCTCACTCCCCTTCAGCTCCTCCTTCTTTTCCAAATGAATCTAGCTGAATCCAGGACCATCCAGGTCAATATCTATCCCAGTTTTAATTTGGCACGCTTTCAGTGAATATTGATGTATCCATGTTCGTGCTCTCCCTCATCGCCCTGGGTGTGCAGGTTTCAGACAGGTCAATATGAAGCCTGGTGCATGCTCAGAGGGTCTCACACAGAGCACACTCACTGCTGTAAAAATACTGCTCTGTAAATATTGAACTCACCATGCTTTTATTATTTTTATTTAAGTATGGTTGGCAGAAACTTAATCTACTGCAACCAGGTCTGTTCCCCTGTATTCAGCTACAGATCAAAGAGATGTTTGTGAACAAGAGAAGTCTTAAGGAGGATGTCCTTCACTCCTCTCCAGCTCCTCCCACTTTTCTAGAAGTTGCAAACTTTTTTGTGCCACTTAGACAGTGCTATCTCTCTCTTGTTTAAAAATACCACTGACCTTAACCTTTGTCAGTGTGATTTCCTATCAGAGGTCACTGACTGGATCACACCTTTAATAATGTAATTCCATATGTGCCTGTAATCCTGCTCCATGCATAATAAAGATTTAATATAATAACGTGATTAATGCATGCAGAGGATCTTCTTTTTCAACACTGAATAATTACATGTTTTTGTATTCAGCTGATGACAGACAAGGTCAGAGAGAGATGAAACTGTGATCAAACGCGCGCACACACACGATTGACAAGATGGATGGAGCATGGGGACAGATAGGTTCACAGATCAGAGCAGTAACCTTTTTAACGTTTTTGTTTTAGGGGTTTAGATCCATTGTCTCTTATATTAGTTTATTTTTTGATTGATTTATTTAATTCTATTGTTGCGTCATTTATAAACAGTACGCCCAGCACAGGCTCAAAACATATTATCATCTAAACATAGAGCAGAAACCAAAATGAGACACTAACAATAGAAAAACTAACAGGGTAAACTATTGTAACATTTATTAAGGGAGAAAAGTGACCGACTTATGAACACTGAAAGTAAACAACTGTTCCCTCCTGTCATCATCACAGCTACTAAAATTTCAGGATTTTATAACGGACGACTTAATGCGAGAGGAAAGATTCCTGTTCTCAACTGAGTAACCACATGTCTCAATGCTAGTTTGCTTAAAGATACAATTCAATAACATTTTTGGACTTTAAAAAAAAAAAAAAAAAGATTTCATATAACCATTTCTTGTAAAATCCCTGGTGTAACCTTTTCTCATTGTCTTCAGATTGAGTGGTTCATATTTCTCAATATGTAACTCAGCTTCTCCAAAGACGGCATGAACACAACCCAAAGAAAGATGAAAAACTTTCTGTTCAAACATTATGTTTGCTTTGACCCTTTTCAGCTCTTGTTTGAGGTTAGGTACCCAGAGGGAACGTGAGTGATGTAAGTGCACAGTGATTGGTCCATACATCAGTGTGCATTGATTGATTGAGCACAAGAGCTAATCCAGTACAGCCAAGTGACATTTTTAAATCCCACTGTAAATAACGGTTGCTGTTTTGAAAGCTCCTAAAATCCTTACAAAACACTGACAAATGAAAACAATGCTTTCAAAGTTAGCTAATCACACACAACAAACATACAGCTCCTATCAAGTCATCCTTGTTATTTTCAGTTGTATGTGATGTTGCATGTCAAACTCTTGGCCAGCTTACGTCACTTCATCATACATAACTAGAAAAAAAAAGTCTGCATGGTGATCCATTTTATAGTTATTGGGGGAAAATGTTTTCCCTTTCTTTGCAAATTATCCTCACGGTAAAAATGTGTTATTTCACAAGCACTCACACTACCAGCCAAACACAGCTGGAGTAAAACAAAAGATTCTGCTGAGAGTTGGTGGTAACTGCACCGGACTGTAATGTCACGCTCTAACCTTCCAGTGATCAGGGGAAAAAAAATCCACCTCTGTATGATTTAAGAATGGCCTCACAATAAAGTTGAAAAAGTGTTACCCCTCCCTTCCTCCTATCATCGTCTTTATGTGGACAGAAGCTGTCCAGATGACTTTCCTTCACATTGAGACACAAAACATGAGCGAACTGCACAGAGTAGGGCAACTTTTTGGACATGTTTGTGGCTGAATATCATCAAAGCTATATGTGTTGTAAATTACACCTTAAGAGGGAGCAGATAGAGCGAGCTAATGACTGTTAGCTCTGTCCATGGTGCTGAAATAAAACTCCAACACACGCTCCCGCACGCACACAAATCCCTGGAAGTTAAATAATCAATGGGACATTTTTCAGAATATTCTTTTCTGTTTTTAACATAACAGGATATGTTTTTTGGAATCACAGATGAAAGACCGGAGCCTTAGATTGATTTGCTGTATAGAACATTTACTTGTTTTTATAATCAATAGAAAGACCATACATGGGATGTTACACTATGAGCTATGAAGACTGAGGGGAGACACATATTGTTTGGAAAATTGTAAATACAAGCTGTCGGACCTCAGTATGATGAAGATAGATTCACACATTCAGACCAGATTATCACCTGACTTGACACCAAACACACAGCAGATAATTGTATTCTTCATTCATGTACCAAAACTCTGAAGAACAAAGCCTCAGCTTAAACTGAAAAACAAGAATAAAGCAGTCTTCTGTCATCACATATCAGTGACTGGAACTGTCTATTCACTGTAAGAGAGCAGTTAGCAGACAGCTCAGGAGACACAAGGGCACAAGGACAGGTGAGAACATGAGGACAGGTGAGTCTTACCTGCTGATCCAGGGGTTAGAGGAGCAATGTATCGACTGGAGAACAAACCACTCCGTCTCTGAAGCACAGCTGTTCTCCTCTGCCTCATATTATCCCTTGTCTTTGCCCTTTATACCCCCCCCTCCCTCTTCCCCTCCCCCCTCATGCACACACATCAGTGCCAGCATGGGGGGGTGGGGGGGGGGGGGGCATGTGTGGGCAGCAGCCAATCAGAACACAGAAGCTTTAGTGACATTAGAGACTCACACATGTTCACATTTTCACACTGACACACTTTTTATAGGACGGATACAGGCATTCAAATTATCACACTCACACTCACACACACACATTTGCCCTGTGTGAGCGTCTGATCCGTACGTTGTGAGGATTAGTGTGTTGTTGTTATTCTGACGTTAAACTAAACTTCATAATCTCTCTGGCTCTGGCTCCTCTCTGTGCCTAATGCTCTGATTTCATGTTTTTATGATTTTATGTTTCATATTGAAATGGAGAGCTTTGACATCAAACTGATTTAGATGCTGTGTCTTGTGAGGTAAGACTGTTATGTAATAATCTGATGTATAACGTGATGTCACATCACTGTAGAATTTGTACTCCGAGTGCTTTCACAGAACGACACAAGAGTAGGAAACACAAGAAAATAAAAGCAGGAACACAGAGATATCAGAATATACAAAAATAAAAATACATAGTGATAAAAACATTTAAAGTGAACATGTAAAGATATGACCATAAAACATAAATACATGAAAAATATCACCTGAATCCTCAGTTTAATGATGATCACGAATAAAAAAATAATTATCAAAACTTTTACATTGTCGTGATTTGGTCTTGTTTTGTATTTTGTTTATTTCCCTCCATCCATCCATTTTCTGCTGCTTATCCGGGGCCGGGTCGCGGGGGCAGCAGTCTAAGCAGAGACGCCCAGACTTCCCTCACCCCAGACACCTCCTCCAGCTCTTCCGATGGGACCCCGAGGCGTTCCCAAGCCAGCCGAGAGACATAGTCTCTCCAGCATGTCCTGGGTCGACCCCGAGGCCTCCTCCCGGAGGAACATGCCCGGAACACCTCCCTAGGGAGGCGTCCAGGGGGCATCCGGACCAGATGCCCGAACCACCTCAACTGACTCCTCTCGATGTGAAGGAGTAGCGGCTCTACTCCAAGCTCCTCACCCTATCTCTAAGGGTGCGCCCAGCCACCCTACGGAGGAAGCCCACGACAGACCGATACAGCAACTGCATGAATCCGGACGCCGCACCGATCAGTCTGTCGATCTCACACTCCATCTTCCCCCCACTCGTGAACAAGACCCCAAGATACTTGAGCTCCTCCACCTGGGACAAGGACTCCCCACCGGGGGGGCAAGTCACCTTTTTCTGGTCGAGAACCATGGCCTCAGATTTAGAGGTGCTGATCCTCATCCCAGCTGCCTCACACTCGGTAGCGAACCGCCCCAGTGCACGCTGAAGGTTCGGGTTCGATGGAGCCAACAAGACCACATCAGCCGCAAAAAGCAGAGACGAGATCCTGCGGTCCCCAAACTGGACCCCCTCCGGCCCCTGGCTGCACCTTGAAATTCTGTCCATAAAAGTAATCAACAGAACTGGTGACAAAAGGCAGCCCTGCCTGAGGCCAATGCGCACCGGGAACAGGTCCGACTTGTGCTGGCAATGCGAACCATACTCCTGCTCCGGTCGTACAGGGACCGGACCGCCCCTTAGCAAAGGGCCCCAAACCCAATTGGAGCACCCCCACAGGGCGCCACGAGGGACATGGTCGAACGCCTTCTCCAGATCCACAAAGCACATGTGGACTGGTTGGGCGAACTCCCATGAACCCTCGAGCACCCACTGGAGAGTGTAGATCTGGTCCAGTGTTCCGCGGCCAGGACAAAAACTGCATTGTTACTCTTGGATCCGAGGTTCGACTAACGGCCGGATCCTCCTCTCCAGTACCCTGGAATAGACTTTCCCAGGGAGGCTGAGGAGTGTGATTCCCCGGTAGTTGGAACGTATCCTCCGATCCCCCTTCTTGAAAAGAGGGACAACCACCCCAGTCTGCCAGTCCAGAGGCACTGTCCCCAACCTCCACAGAGACTTAAGGTACTCAGGGCGAATCTCATCCACCCCCGGTGCCTTGCCACCAAGGATCTGTGAAAAGCTCGTCCGGAGGTGGGAGTTAAAGACCTCGCTAAAAGAGGGTTCAGCCAGACGTTCCCAGTAGACTACACGTTTGGGCCTGCTGAGTCTGACCGGCTTCCTCCCCTGCCAGCGCATCCAACTCACCACCAGGTGGTGATCAGTTGACAGCTCAGCCCCTCTCTCCACCCGAGTGTCCGAGACACACGGCCAGAGGTCAGATGTTACGACCACAAAGTCTATCATCGACCTCCGGCCTAGGGAGTCCTGGTGCCACGTGCACTTATGGACATCCTTGTGTTTTAACATTCTGTTCGTTTTGGACAAACTAGAACTGGCACAGAAGTCCAATAATAGAACACCGCTCTGGTTCAGATCAGGGAGGCCGTTCATCCCAATCACCTCTCTCCAAATCGCGTCATTTCCAACGTGAGTCCGCCAGTAGAACAATGGAGTCCCCACTCGTTCACCGGTGTAAACTCCAGAACCTGGCAGCTGAGCTGTGGGGCTATGAGCAAGCCCACACCAGCCTGCCACCTCTCACCGCGGGCAACACCAGATAAATGAAGAGTCCAGTCCCTCTCAAAGAGCTGGGTTCCAGAGCCCAAACTGTGCTTAGAGGTGAGCCCGACTATATCTAGCCAGTACCTCTCGACCTCCCGCACAAGCTCAGCCTCCTTCCCCCCAGTGAGGTGACATTCCATGTCCCAAAGGCCAGAAGCTGCGTCCGGGGGTCGGGTCGCCGAGGCCCCCACCGCCGACTGCTGCCCGATCCACAATGCACCCAACCCCTACGGCTTCCTCTGTGGATGGTGGGTGCACAGGAGGACGGGCCCGCGTCGTCTTTTCAGGCTTCCATAGGGGTTTATGAACTGCTTTAAGTCAGACCCATCACCTGAGACCTGTTTGCCTTGGGTGACCCTGCTGGGGGCATAAACCTCCCGACAACATAGCTCCTAGGATCATTCGGGTGCTCAAACTCCCACACCAAGATAAGGTAGCAGTTCAGGGGGGAGATTTTGTATATTTCAGATTTTTTTTTGTTTTGTCTCACAAGGGAAGAATGAGACAAAATAAAAAAATCTGAAATCTGAAATATACAACATATTTCAGATTTCTTTAATGGCTGGTGTTGCTTGTTTACCTTGTGTTTTTTCTTTATTTTAATGTTTCATGGTTTAGTTTTTCCTGTTTTATTTTGTAGTCCTTGTCCCCAGTGTTTATTGTCTTACTTCCTCCCTGTGTCTGGTTTCCCTCCATTAGGGCCCTTGAATGGCAGCAGTTAATTTCGGAGTTGTCGTACGTGCGGAATGTGGTTGTTCGGGAGAGAAGATCAGAATATCATCCTGCAAAATCTTAGAGGCAATCGTGCCTTCTCAGTGGCTGGCCCCCATCTTTGCATCAACTGCCTCCCACCATCAGAGAAACTAACTCTTCAAATTTATTCAAATCAAAACTCACAACTTACCTTTATTCCCTGGCCTTTGAAACAGACCCCATATTTTTTATTTTAGATAGATATATAGTCATTTGTATGCTTGTACATAAACATGTGATGTATTTGGATGTAAGATGTAGGCCATGCATGTATATTGTCTGTCTTTCTTTTTTTCTTTGGTTCTATTTTTTATGCACTGCCTGTAAAGCACTTTGGTTTTTAAATGTGCTAAACAAATCAACTTTGACCCTCTCAATGAGGGTGGTGTGTGGTCTGAAGATTTTCTTTAAGACCCACTGCTTGGACCTCTTGCAGTACACTTGATTGAACCGTGCTTCTCCTGTAAAGGACAGGAAATATGATCACACAGAAAATATGAACAAAGACTTAACTGGACTAGACTTTTCTCCCCAGGAATATATATCTTTTGGTAAAACATGGCAATTTAGTTAGCTGTGAAGAGGGGTAGTGCTGTTTTATCCTGGTGTGAAGGTTTGGGGTTGAGGACTCTAAGAGGGTTGAGAGTTCATCAAGGTTTTGTGCACCCGTTGGTTGTCCAACTACTGCATCTGAAGCCTGGATCATCCACAATGGTAAAAGGCTGGGAGTCCTTCACTAGCATGTTTACCACCCTCATCCAGCTCCTGCTTTCAGTCCACCAAGACAGAAATGAACAAACCAACTGTTTATCAATCTAATATTTGCTTGAACATGTTTAACAAATGACATAAATGTATACCAGAAGGTATAAGAATACCTGATAGTTCTTAATTATTTTCTCATGTTTATATTGGAATAATGAATTGTTTGTCTTTCTATTTACATGTTAAAAATGAACAAACACATTTAATGTGTAATTGTGGAAAAATGTATATATTAAACACAGCATACCATGATCCATGTTCTCCTGCTTGTTTTTGTGCTTGGCTCTAAAGTTCCTCAGCATCGAGAAAGTGTTGTAATTATACACAGCAAGCACTGGACATGTACAAATGATCAAGAAAATAAACTGTTAAGTCATATGTATTTCTGCACCAACCTACACAACTGCACCTAACTTACAAACTGCTAGCTTACAACTGTTTAAGTTTAAAATAAAATGCCCACCTATTAAGAGTGATCAGCTGAAAGTTTTCCCACATTTTTACTTATATTGTTCTTGTAGTATGTAGTTGTGGTAGTTGTAGGAGTTTCAGTTGTTGTTTCCTTAGGTGTTGTAACAGATGTAGGAGAAGGACTTGTGGTTGTTTCCTCAGGTGTTGTGGTTGCAGTTGTGGTAGGAGTAGGAGTTGTGGTTGTTACCTCAGGTGTTGTAGTTACAGTTGTGGTTGTTGTAGGAGTTTCAGTTGTTGTTTCCTTAGGTGTTGTAACAGATGTAGGAGAAAGACTTGTGGTTGGTTCCTCAGGTGTTGTAGTTGCAGTTGTGGTAGGAGTAGGAGTTGTGGTTGTTACCTCAGGTGTTGTAGTTGCAGTTGTGGTAGGAGTAGGAGTTGTGGTTGTTTCCTCAGGTGTTGTAGTTGCAGTTGTGGTAGGAGTGGGAGTTGTGGTTGTTACCTCAGGTGTTGTAGTTGCAGTTGTGGTAGGAGTGGGAGTTGTGGTTGTTACCTCAGGTGTTGTAGTTGCAGTTGTGGTAGGAGTGGGAGTTGTGGTTGTTACCTCAGGTGGGTTGTCCTCCTACATACATATTAATAGTATGGCTGACTAAAAGTGCTAAAATGAAATATATGATTAATTAAATCATTAAATGTGTCATCAATTATTTAGTATTGGAAATAAAATAAATAAATATACAATTATTTAATTAAATAAATGCATGTTATTAAATAATTATTAAAATGTCATTATTTAAAATTGGTAACAAATAAATAATTCATGAAATACATAAATAATTGTAATTGTAAAAAGTATTTAAAATCTGTTCAGGATGAACAACTGAGAGACAGAGTCGCAAAGAAACAGTTACACATGAAAACAGACACGGACAACAAGAGACATGCTAAGACTCCTAAACTGCACCCAGGGAGCCTTTGGTGTGAGAAACCCCCTGCACACCAAGAAAGGAAGGTCCAAGTTCAGTGAACCTCTTAAAGTGACAAAACAGAAGGGACATCACAGCTACACATTGACTGGAAGACTTGGGAGGCTTCACACCTGTCGGCACTGCCGAAGAACTTTGCCCCTAAAGCAGAAGAACCTGAGCCTTCAGAACCTGCTACAAGTGACAGCACACGCAATAGAAAACAGCAAGCTTGGATCAAAGACTATGTCACTTGAGCATACTTTATATGGGGGACATAAGTGTTCATAAAATAACTTCTGCTAATTGTTATGTGAAGTGACATACAGGTTATAATAACTACAGAAGATGTTGATATGTTCAGGTTTTAACCACAGAGCTTACTAGTTTTGATAAGAAAATATTTTGATAAAACCCCACATTATTTTGAGGTAAGTTGAATGCTTTTAAGAAAGGGGGAAATGTTGCGTTCTAAAAGCTTATCCTTCTTTGGCCAGTAGGGGGCATAGTGGGACAGTTGCTGCTCTAGAGAATACATACTTGAGTAAAGAAGGAAAAGCAGGAATGTGTTGAGAAGAATGTGCACTGACATTAAAGAAAGTTAGAACGTAATCCTCTGTCCAGTGATGCTTTAAGTGTTTCCCTACAAATACACAACAAAATGTTCATCCATTCTATGTAAAATGACATCTGAAACTAAAATCAGAACTGACCTCTTCCTTCTATACTTAAAGAAACAGTACAAACTTATTCCAGAGGAACAATGTCATCCTCAAGAATCATTCAGAGGAATAAGCACAGAAGAAAAGGGCAAAAACAATCATCCGACCGTTATGCTTCATCGATCTAATCAGTGGATTTGACAAGATAGCAAATAATAATTAGCTTAATAAGTTGTTTATTAACCTAATATTTACAAGAACACTGAAAAACATGACTAGAGGCTGTAAGGAGGATTAGGGAGAGAGTTCCCGGCGTGATGATGTGTAATGTCTGCAACAACCACTGTAGTTTCAGTTAGCTACTCGTTAGCAACCGCCGTTTAAAGTTCGCGTAAAAACTTTAAAATTCACAAGTGGGGTCTTAGCGCACGTAGTTTATCTCGTCTAACAAAACGTCTACATCTCTTCAGCTTGTGTTAACCACAGACCTTATTTCAGGCGTCTAAACACAAACCCATTCAAAATCCCCATTGACTTTTAGAGGTTAGAACCACGGCACTAAAATGCTAGCTCACTTCCTGGTTTTAGGACTCAAAACTACACCAGTCTATATGCATGCGTTTTGATGGCACAGCTGCACATCAGCCACTACAGTGGACGTTATTGCATCATCTCATACACTGTAATCCATCGGCCAGCCATTGCATGTGACTAAAAAAGAGTGGGAAACCGAGATGGTCGACAGACAGTCAGAAGCACCAAGCTGCTCATTTTTTTTCTGTTCAGACCTTCTATAAAAAGAGACCCTTGAAGGTAAGAAAAATATGGTGACATCAAGTAACATCTAAAGAGTCAAGTAATTGCTAAATTTTCCAAGTATTGATTTTATATTGGGAGAAAATTATGATTAATCATGTGTCCACTACAGTGTACGTCATGCATCACTAGCTATATTTCAACTACAATTAGTCTGTTACTGCTGCTGTTCTTGAAAATACTTCATCCATAGTAACTTTTTTTTTCCGCCTGTAAATCAATTTGTGTGTTTAGAATATAACTTGAAGTTTTTGTCTATCCTTATATTTTTTAGAGCTCAGGAGCAGAGCATAATAGGCAGGAGTGTCTGCTAGAACAGGAGGGTTTAGCACATGCTAACAGTGACAGTGGAGCTGAAGACACTGAGTCTGGAAAGGATGTTGAGGGAGATAAAGATGCACGTGATGATGAGGGAGTTGAGTCTGAAGGGGAAAAGGCAGAAGAAAACTGCAGAAATGTCTGGAAAACTAAAGACAATGAGTTTGAAGGAGATTTGCCTCCTTTTTTAGGAGAGAGAAAACTGAATGTTGAGGGAACTGAACCAATAGATTTCTTCATGCATCTATTTCCCAAAGATCTGATCGATGATATTGTGCACAATACAAACCTGTATGCACTCCAAAAAGGAAAAGAAAACCTGGCCTTGACATCACAGGAGTTGAAAAAAAATTTTTTGTTTGTTATGCATGCATAAAATTATATTATTTTATAGTTCACATCACATTTCGTTTGTTTTTTCAAGTGTATTCATTTGTTTGTTAAATACATACGTTGATACAAATGCATGCTGTCCACCTGAGTGGACAAATAAATATATCTTTTTAAATGTGTGTTGAAAAAAAAATAAAGTTCAAACGTTGTTTGAACTTTATTTTAGTATCTTTATTATCTATTTACTATTTATTTTTATTTTATTTATTTATTTACTATTTAGTATCTTTATTTACTAAAGATGAATGAAAACACTTTGTAAAAAAATCCCTACTGAGGTTATCATAATTCATGCATGAAAGGGTGTCATTTATCCTTTTTTCCTTCAGAAAGTAAAACAAGTTAGACTTACTATGTGTTAAAATGTTATTTATCTTTAAGCTCTTAAAAATGCTCAAATTTCCTTGGGGGATTCAGCACACAAAAGTGAAAAATCTGTTTGCTGTCAGTTAGTGGCGAGTAAGTTGCACTTCTTGAACACATTTGAAAGGCTGGCACCACTTACTCCCCCTCCCATTCTGCAACTTTTAAATAACCTTTGATTGGAAGTGTTTTTAAAACATTAGGGTGGTTTGGGCACCACTGCCCCCTTGTGGCTTGACAGCCATGCTGTTTTCCAAGCTAGAGAAGCTTGAGTCCTTAAAGGGTCTAGGCTAGGATTCTATCAGACTCTTAAACCAGATCAGGAGCTTTTTAAATCTACTTTTACTTTTAAGTTTTTAAAGTTTATATTTATAATATGTTCATCAGCTTTGCCACAAATGGCTGCGGTGTGTTATATGTGAGTGGGTGCTATGGTGTCTCCCTGCCTGTACAGCTGTGAAAATGAATTTCTGGAGAGAGTTTAGTAAATGTTGCAGACCTTAGCATAGACACTTTGCTTCTTTCAATCTGCTGAGAGAAATTTGATTTGGCCCAGTCACACTTTTTTCACCATCTGCAAATAAAACAGATTAATCAGATTAATGTCATAGTAGTTTCAACAATACGTTAATCAAGGTTATCTCCTGTTCAGGTTTATGAAGACCAGGGGATCGACTGGGCCGAATGGGCCTCACAATCAGCATGGAGACACTGGCTACATCTACATCTTCCCTTATTTGCAATCTCCTCGGTTCAACAGATTAATAAACAGCTGTGAGTTTGTACAGAGTAGGTCTGTGATGAGCTGGGATTAAAAAGAGTCTGGCATGAAGATTAACAACTGAATATGAAGCTCTATAAATCAACGTTTCATTTACTGTTTATGATCCCTCTGAGTGAATGTCTGATGATGATGATGGCAGTTTGATGAAGATGGAGACTGTCAGTCACAAACGCGTTTTACATTCACACTTATCTTCATAAAGTTTCATCATTTAGATTCTAATCAATCATTTTCAGTATTCCTGACACATAAGTAATTGTTTATAAAGTACAGAGTTAATTTTATATGTTATAATCATGTTATCTGGTAAAAAAAAGACTGTAACTGTGTGTTTGATTAGTAATAATACAGTGTGTACTTGTGTGGCCATAAACAGCTGTTAGGCTAATTGACAGCTGAAGGTGCTCAGCTGATGTCATGTGAACCTGTCGAGGAAAGGACGTCTCATGTCTCTTAAAACAGATTTTTCTCCTTCATCTCTCCTCGGCTTCATTTCCTTTCGTGCATCTCTGGTGGGCGGGACTAAGATGCTCGTGGAGGAGACAACTTGGAGGACACTCCATGCAAATAAGGGAACTGAGATGTCGTTTGCCTGGGAGCTCTCAGATCATTTTGCCAGTTTTAGGAGTTTCTTTAAATGATGTAATTAGATCATATTTGGAGACTGATGTTTTAACCAGGCTGTTGTATTGTATTAATCATGTGTAAATGTCACTTATGAATTAGTTAACTGGATTTGTTAATAAAAAAATCTAAAACGACAATGGTGTTTTAATGCAAATAAGTGAGTTCTGGAGGGAGCATTTCCCGGCTGACCCAGAATTTCAGCAACTGGGCCAGTGTATCTGATGAAGCTAAAAAGTCATGAAGTTGATTATAAACACAGTTAGTGCACTGTAACTGTTCAAATCCCTATGTATTTCATATATTCTACAGCAGGGGTCTCCAACAGGTAGCTCGTGGGCAGGTTTTCAGTAGCTTACCTATAGGTTAACCGACTGTAAAAAAAAAAAAAAAGTTTAATGTAAATGCACCACTTCACACTCTTCATATATTTGGCCAATAAAAACAAGTGTAAAGAAGGAGAAGGGGTTTTTTTGAACATTGTGAATTTTCAGTAACTTTGCTGACTATGTTGCACAAATATTCATGTTTTTTTTTACTTGGACCTTGAAGTTATGATGATTGATAAGTATCGCTTATTGTAATTTCACACATGCACAAACAGTTGCTGCATTCACCTGATTTGTGCTGTGTGAATAAATACAAACAATGTGATGCTAGTAGCTCTTGGCCATATTCATTTGTTCAAAGTAGCTCTCAGATGAAGAAAGGTTGGAGACCCCTGTTCTACAGTGTTAAGGGAGATGTTTATGGGACATGGAGACATTGGTGAAAATATATAAAATAAGATAACACGATAACACAAGGAACCACCTGAAGAAAAAAAGAATTTAAAAATATATTTTGGCGTCTAGGACAATTTATAATTCAATTTATGAAAAGTAATACAGATTACAGACTTGGTCATTGAGAAAATATCCAGTTTATTAAATTAGACAATACGATTAACACACATTTCTAAATATTTACAGGGATACTTCACCCATTAGCATGAAGCTTTGTAAAATGAGGGCTGGTCTCACAACCATTAAACACTACTACCATGTTTCTAATGCTACACAGCTTCATGTAAATGGGTGAAGTATCCCTTTAATGTATTGTTAATGCGTTGGATGTACTAAATCACCTGGGGTATAAACTGTTAGACAACATGGGGTTTAGATGTCAGCAGGGGCCATAGCATCACATCTTTCAATCCCTTTCTCAACTGCCTAATTTGGCATGTGGTCCTCCCGATGACCTACAACAAAGGCCAAACCCATATTACTCTCCGAATTCTAAGATTCAACAAAAGTTGGCACTGTACAAAGTGTTTAAAAACTCCAAAGCAGTGCTTAAGATGTATTTTTCCCATATTATATCCTTTTATATTGCAACACCAAACTACTCCCTGCCCAGATTACAAGTTAAAAAGAGTTTAGGTTTTGTAATAATCCTGTCTGCAGTTCCAGTTGGTTTGTGACTGAAATACAGATGTGCCAAAATTATGCCATGCATATGTGATAGAATTGTTTAGCTTGAAACATAATTGATGGATAAATGGGGGATGAGTTCAATTTCAGAAGAAGAATTCAACAAATCAGCAGGAGAAACTCACCGCATCGACGAGAAGTTTATGTAGCCACCTCTGATTTGTTTTAGTGACTGCTGGGAGATACCAAGACAGAGAGAGATCTGATACTGTGTCCTTATGTTCATGAGTAAGTTCTTCAAGTTCAAGCTAGAATCGAGATTATACAAGGTATTACACCTGTCCAGGGATTTTGCAAATCCAAGGTTTTTTTGTTTGTGTGCTACATCCCATTTTTATATTACTCCTGATGTGTAGATCAGGACAGTCCTCAACAACAATTGTTGCCATTTCAGGGTCCCTGTTGAACAGTACATGAATAACAGCAGGACTTAATCCTGTCACATGGGGGCCATCATGCACAAAGGAATGGGCTATCATCCTTCCTGCAACCCGGAAGAGGTTGCTCTCAAAAAGCAACTCTGATGCAACTGGAACGAGATGGTCAGGCTCACCATCAAATGGCAGAGTTTGGCCGACTCCTCATAAGTACCAACAGAGCGGGGATGAAAAACAGACAATTCACTTTTAAAATGCATGACATTAACCTGAACTCATGCAACGTGTGTGTGATGAAGTACAGATGAAGATGAAGTACACACAGAGCGACTACAACACAGACTGTAATAGACTGGTGTAGTAATAATGTACTTTTGTAGTGGTTCCTACGAAAATTCGCCTATGGGATTTTTGCATTGGATTTTGGATCAAGGCGTTTTTGTTTCTTTTTTCAGACACAAAGTAATAAGAGTAGATGTAGCTCTTTACCTGACAGTTTCGGCGAATGTCTCTCGCCTTCTTCAGTGTCTCACTGACAGCGTGTGACGTGTCAGCTGGCAGATCTAGACGGCCGGCACGCCCAGCAGGGCTGTCAGATCCACCAGTCTGATCACGCCCACGCCAAAACAGCGGTGTCGTGGTCAGCCGAATAGACTGGTGTAGTTTTGAGTCCTAAAACCAGGAAGTGAGTTGTCATTTTAGCGCCATGGGTTCCTAACTCTAAAAGTCAATGGGGATTTTGAATGGGTTTGTGTTTAGACGCCTGAAATAAGGTCTGTGGTTAACACAAGCTGAAGAGATGTTGACGTTTTGTTAGACGAGAAAAACTATGTTACCTAAGAGCCCACTTGTGACTTTTAAAGTTTTTACGCAAAGTTTAAACGGCGGTTGCTAACGAGTAGCTAACTGAAACTACAGTGGTTGTCACAGACATTAAACGTCATCACGCCGGGAACTCTCTCACTAATCCTCCTTACAGCCTCTAGTCATGTTTTTCAGTGATCTTGCAAATATTAGGTTAATAAACAACTTATTAAGCTAACGTTTAGCTATCTTGTCAAATCCACTGATTCGATTGATGTAGCATAACGGTCGTGACGTCATTATAAATCGACAACGGTGTAGTTCGCTAGCGCATAACGTTAGCTTTTTACTTCTCTCGGCTGCATTTACTCTTCAAACTTCATATAAATGATGTTCATCTGTAAAGATTATCCCGCTAAACAAAACAACAACGCGTCAGAAACGTGTGTTTGACACAGGCCTTATTTTCTGCAATGATCCAAAATCCAATGCAAAAATCCCATAGGTGTATTTTCCTAGGAACCACCGGCGCCATTTTTTCGGGTTGGCCTACAAAAATACGTCATTACTATACCAGTCTATTATCATTTGAGTGGGACAGAGTTCTGTTCTGTTAGCTGACTACAGTTAAACAGTCTTACTGCAGCATAACTCAGAAACACATACACAGACGGCAACCACCCTCACAATTTGTGCTGGAATTGTCTAGTTATATTTAAAATAGTTTGTTCCTTACGATGAGCATCGATCAGAATATTCTTGCCCTTTTACTTTGTCTTGATGATGAGCTTAATAATGACCGACCCACGACCATGGCTCCGATCATACACGGAACAAAGAGGATGCGGGTTTACAACACGATTCGTAGAAGACAAGAACACGGAGAATATCAACGCCTTTGTCCAGGAGTTGTCACTGGATGAAGTCATATTTCAGGCTTACAAAGGAACAATTTGAATCCCTTCTCCAGAAGGTTGGTGGGGCCATCTCCAAGGCACACACGGCGATCTGCCTACGGTGAGTTGTGACATTGCCTGTTCAGTTTTCGGTTTGAAGCATTGACCTATAATCAATTGTGATGAAGTAAACGGCCGCTTTTTTTGTTTTGTTTGATTTTAGTGAGACAGCAATTTTTTAATTATAATTGGAGAACAGGTAGGCTATTAATGAAACGTATCTCACATAAATATTAATTACATCTTTTTTTATTTTGTGGTTCCTTGGAGACTCGTTTAGGAGAAAGCGGACCTTCAACCAATCCCCAGTTCAGGATAAACTTTAACGGCCAAGACCAACTTCTCCTCCATTGTCTTTGGTGGCAAGTGCCAGCCTTTCAACTTTGTGATTGATTTTGTTGAAAAAAGCGCTGGTGATGTCAGCAGCGCCTTTCTGAAAAGTTGAAATATTTTTAACTTGAGCGCTCAGAGCGGCTACACACACATGGCAGGAGTGCTGTTAAAAAGACGCTGGGCACGTTTCATTCAGGCGGCTGCTTTCTGTTGAAAACGCCCTCTACCCTTTGAAAACAACTGAACAAAGAAGCTTGCGCTGAGAAAAAAAAGGCGAGGTGGACACGAGGCCTGAGACAACCAAGGAATTTCTCCATGTGAGGCATATTCTAAATCACCAGATTCAGATATGTCAGACTCAGAATTAGGCCCAACATTGTCTCGTCATCTTCCTCATTCAGTAGCATCTCTATGACCATTTCAGTTGTAAATCTAGAACCACTGGGAACAGGCATACTACCACTCTGGATAAATAAAATCAAAGACACAAATATATTGTCAAACACATACATCAGTTGAGTTTGTTTATAAAGTTACTAGGTTTCAAGTTTTATTTTCATGATCTAGCTAATGTTAGCTAGCTAGAGTAGAAAAGTTAGCTAGCTTGCAAATAATTATTGGACATATTTCTCTTTCTCACTTATAATGGATGTCAATTTAACCTTTACCTAATGTTAAACTGTATGGAGAGTTTTCTTTCACAAGAGATCAACTGTTTTCTTAGGTCAAATAAAAAGAAAATTAAACTTACATGCACCCGATGTGCAAAAGATGTGTTTAGTTCAAGTATCAAAGGCTACGGGTCATTTCTGACCCATGTGTGTAAAATTGAGGTAGAAATGTAAAACTTACAATTTTTCAAAAACTAAGAAAGGAAAACATTGTTAGAGAGAGAGAGAGAGAGATAGATAGATAGATAGATAGATCGATAGATCGATCGATCACATCTACGTAGCCATTACCCAGTCATATTATCCCAGAGCTTTTATCAGATGTGTGTGCATTGCCTGTCCGCTCTGGTGTGCGAAGGCTCCGTGCACCCTTGTCCGTCTGCCCGGAGAGCCGGACAGCTGAAGTGCAGAGATAAGGAAATCCTGTGGTAATTTTTACAGATTCACTGATGGTGTACGTGATATAAAACTTGATATAAACCTTTGTTATACAAGTAGCGTATGTCTGTTTATGAATGGCTGAGTGCGCATGCGTGTAGGTGGTGGAGCGAGAGGGAAAGAGAGAGAGAGAACGACGCAAGTGTGTCTGCAGTGAGGTGTGCGCGAGACATGTTCGTTGATGCCGGGGACAGAGTTAAGCAGAGAGAGGAGGCAGCCTCCAAAAGTGTAGAGTTACAGTTCAAGTGTGCCGAATAAACAGCCAACAACCTAAATGCAGCAAGACTCTCCGTGTCTCCTTTTACCATTTGCTTCACCCCAGTAAAGTGACGGGTGTTAGCCCTGAAGTTGGAGGATACTTCGGCCCTGGAGCAGACAGTCTCCCTGTGCGCTCTGACTACAGTTGGAACGCCGAAGCAGGAAAGGTTGACACCTTATTTACATAAACAAACCCTAACAAACACAAACAGCTATTTTTCTGAACCGTAAAAACACTGGACACTGGAAACACTTTAACAGCCCGGGCTGTCAGAATTGAACCTTGAGCCATGACCAAAAAACGAGGAACGTAATTGAACCGTGCACTGACTATTATTACATCCCTATAGTGTGCACTGTTTACGACATACAGTACGAGGACCCAGCTCTGGATGTGCATATGTGTCTGACAACACAGGCTGAGAAGCAACAAAAAAAGAACCTGAAAGAGTATCCTCGCTCCAACAAAAAAAGAACCTGAAAGAGTATCCTCGCTCCAACATAAAAAACCTGACTAGTTGATGTTAACAACTTTCTAAACTTTGTTGGAGGAGATAAACCACAAAAATAGGAGATCATGAACAAGCTGCTGTTGATTAAAAAGTCAAGCAGATGACCTTTGCCCTTTATCATTAGGAATATTCAAATCCACAATGAAAAATTTGTGATGTGTAGCATGACTGTTAAGCCATGTTCACATTGCTTAATAAAAACCCATTGACTTCCTAAAATCTGTTGGGTTTTGGCAGAGCTAATAAGCCAGCAACATTAGGTTGGGTTTTATATAGTAAAATTTGGATATCAACCTTGTTGGCATGTTTAAGATCAGACAGAATATCCAACATGTTCTCTTTTTTAGGTTGTTGCTCTGCTTTCCACTGATGAACTCTGCAGTTTATTTCTTCTTTTCTCTGTTTGATCATGTCTAGTGTTCCCATTGTGGCAAGTTTGCTTAAACCTCAAGTAGCGTGCAGTGATTCAATGAGAATCTTGCTCAGAACACGTCAGCGGTGAAGCACCAGTGAAATAGTTTGTATGTCTCAAGATACCTTATGGGTTGATTTGCCAGATCAATAACTCAAAAAGTGAAATCATCCTTGGCCTTGACAAGCATAAAGTGCAGCGCTTAGCCAGTTATGCTATATGTTTGCTCATGGTGGATTAATGTTGGGTGTCTGTAAATAATAAAGAGAACATCCTTAACCTGTTTTTTGTTTAAAGTGTTCTCACATAACATTTGTTGTGAACTGATACACAGATAGAATAATTATTAATTATTATTAGAATAAAAGACCTGTTTCAAACGTTAAGTCAGTATTGGGACATCAATAAACAGCGGAGAACAAGAGACACAATCATAATGTATTCTAAATGAAAACAAGTCTGGACTTTTTATGAGATCAAGAGGCTTCTGTAAAAGTGTGCTATCGAGGATTATACTTTATGTTTAACAACAAACCTCTTCGAGGAACATTAAACAGCTTCTTTTGTCCAGCAATTTAAGATCTGAAATGGCAAATGCTGGTCCTACACTTTAGATGAATGGAGTGTGATTAAGTTTCAAATATGAAACAGTCAGTGAGAAACACAACTGGGGGGAAAGAAAATCGAGAAAAGACAACTAGGCACAGCCAAGAACATGACAATACCTCGTCTGAACAGGTCCTCCTGGTGAGCCTGGTGAAGCTCCAATCAAACTAGAATCTGAAATGAATAGCTGAAGTAGCCAGGAACATTCATTAGTACCTCGTCTATAAAGCAGAAGGTCAGGGGATTTGATCCCCAAGTTACTGCATGTCAAAGTGTCCTCGGGCAAGGCACTAAACCCCAAATTGCTCATCAGCAGCGTGTCAATCACCGAACCCTACAAGCTGATTAGCTTTCATGACACAGCAGATGTGTGGCTCAAGATGAAATGTTTGGTTTAAAATTGATTGTGAGCTGCACTGCCCCAGATATCTGCTTATAGAGATCAATAAATCATTGTTAGACTACTGCTGACGGGAAATGGTATGTCATTAGTTTGGATGACATGCTGTCTGTCTCTCCATACTGACTTCTGCTTCCACTGCATAAACCAAACACCTGCTGATACATGATTGGTCGAATAGAGCTCTGCCTACAAATGTACTTCAAACAAAAACCAGAACACTTCACATGGTGAGAATCCAGACCTCCTATAGATATACTGTCATACTGAACCACGCCATTCAAAGTGTTTCACACAAGGCATCAAAAGCATCATAATAAAGGGAAAAGAAACACGAAGAAGAGAGCATTTAAAACTTATAATAACAAACAAACAAACCAATTCATCTTACAGTAGCAGCCCAGATGCATTTTGATCAAGGGAACTACTTCAACCTCCTTGGAGAAAAAGGTGGTTGATGTGCATGCTCCCTGCTCAAACGTGGCAGAACTAGTTAAGGAGTTTGGTTGAGTTTGGTTGGTTTGCAGTCGCTGAAAATACAGGAGGTGTTTTAAAGTGAACTGCTTAATGTGTCAACAGTGTTTATATTTACTGGAGTCACCGATGATGTAGGCCAGTGAAGAAATCTAGGACAATGTGAGTCCAGGGGCACTTTCATTATCCCATTTTAGTTTTCATGAGTACGTTTTTAAGTAATTTTAAAATACTCACTGTACTGTGCTACGTCCTCACCTAACCCCCCACATATAGATAGAGGTATCACCTAATGATGCTGGTGTTAAAGTGTCTACTTTTATCTGGTATAAGGGGCCTGCAGCTGGTTTGTGGGGCCTGCAGCTTGTTTGTGGAGTCTTCAGCTGATATGACGGGCCTTCAGATGAGGGGCCTTCAGCTGGTTTGTAGGGTCCTCTTCTGGTTAAGGTCTTTGGCTTGTATGGGGGGGTCTTCGGATGGTTTGTGGGGTCTTCACCTGGAATGAAAGATGTACAGTCAATGTACGGGTGTCTCAGTGTGCTGCTGCATTTAATACAATTTCACTGACTGACTGTGAATCCATTCTGTTGTTGTTTTTGAGACTGTTGTGTAAGCTATAAGCTGAAAGCACGTGTGGAGTGTCGGAAGACAGTAACGTTGTGTTTTCATATAATAGTTAAACCAGTTAAATATAGCTACCTGCATTGACACTCAGCCCAGCTTTTTGGTTAATCGATTTGTAATGAAGTATTTGTAATGAACAGATGAGATGAAGGTCTTCCAGAGTGATGGAGCAGAAGCTGTGATGACAGAGGAATCAAATAAAGCCCCACCCACAGGCAAATATAATGCCTGTGACACAGTGCCTTCAGGCAAGGCGGGACAGGAACAGGACACATTTCAGCCAATCACCTCAAAGGCTAATGGGTATAGAGCAAAGCATTCAGTCTTGGTAAACAGGGATGTTTACTTAATTTAACATTTATCTAACTTTATACGTCGATGCATGCAAATCATCGTGACCTAATACCTCCCTCAAGATGAGTCCTAAAAGTTCACAGACCTTATCTTACCCCGAGGAAGCGTTTCCTTATGAAACTATCTACTTCACCGAATTGTGATCTCTGTCCAGATAATCAGGTCGGCTCATTCAAGCATATGTTTTGGGAATGCAGTGATGTAGCAACATTTTTATTTTTATTTTATTTTTATCAACATTATAAATGCATATGCTGCTTGAACAGGAAAATCAATAAAAAATAGATCACAAAAAAAGATGACTTCTAACAGAAATCTTCAACTCACTGAAAATGATCAATCTTTTTCCTTGTGGCGCTTTAAGCCAAGGGTTGGATCATTTCCGAAACTTAAATCCAGGTTGCTTCCACTGCTTTTTCCACGTGTGTAAATGGATAGGTGTGACATGCGGTGTTAAAAGTGCTCTGAGTATGAAGACTATACAAGCTCAAGTCCATTTACCATCGATGATCAAAATCTGGATGGTCTTTTTCTGATTGAACCGGCTGTGCACAGATCTTCCTACCACACTGATAGAGGCCAATCCACCCAGTTACACCTTAGAGAAGGAAAGAGGGGTGGTGGGACCGCTGCTATCTACAGATGGGCACTGAAAAGCAGGGATGTGGACTTTGGGGACATTTTAATTATTTGAACAATCTGCCACACTTTTAAACTGTCAGCCACATGTATTTGCAGGGACAGTAAATCCCTTTCTTAAGAGAGTTGGGTGTGTGAGTGTATGGGTTTTAAGCATTATATCAATACACCAACTCACAAACTGGATCTGACCATATCATACAGTCTGAACATCATCGTCTCATCTGTCGTTGACCGAACTCTATCTGACCATCATTGCAAAAAACGTCACATTACCCTTTAAGTGATCACAAGTTTTACATCACATATTACAAACCAACCCTGCCGCCACAAAATACCACCTTCGCACCATCCTGTGAACTGCAGTGCTGGAGTTACCGATTTTAATAATAAACTGAGGACAAAGCTGGATGCAGATGTTCCAATTAAAATCTGAAAAGGAACTAGAAAAAAAGGTTGCTTCATGGAAACAATAATGAGACCATTGCTCTGAAGAGAGACTACAAACGAAGGCAAGAAACTACAATAGAAGTGGATCTTCCTCCTTTATCATGTGATAACATGAACGACAAATTGAATGTTTGGCCACGGTTGGTGCTGTAAAGCTCAGGTAAGTATAGTAACAGACCTGAAGCCCTCCATACATTGACCCAACTACAACCTCCCTTTATTATTCTATTTTTTAAATTTAGAATAGCAAGAAGTCCTCGCCAAAGTAACTTGCTTCTTTCAGCTTGGTGTCTTCCCTACTGATTTGTTTTGGCTGATTAGGTTAAACCTCTTTTGGGAACCTGGGATACTTTAAAATCCAAGAATTTTAGACTAATTTCAAACTCGCCAATCATAAGCTTAATTTTAGAGAAACTAGTCTTTAAACAGCTGAGTGCATCTTTTAACCAAAAAACTTGATAAGAAATGTATCCATGTGCTTTTTGGGGTCCACGACAGGATCCATTTTGTTACCTATTAAATCTGTTTAAGTTCCCCCTGGGTGGTGTCTTCAGCAGGCACAGCATCGCTTTCAATCATCAGTCTTTTGATGTTCTTAATGTTATATCTTATACATTTGAACTCTGTCAATCATTCATAATGTTTAATGTTGAAATGTTTATTTATTCATAAACCAGTCTTGCCAACTTGAACCATTTTTGTTTGTTTTAAAAATGTCATCATTATAAACTAGAATATGAATATTTATTAACAATAATAATGATAATAATACATTTTATTGAGTGAGAAACAGTGGGAACCTTACACATACACACACACAGTTTATTCATTATGAGTTATGTTTGTTGACATATAAGGATGCTGCAGGGCCTTGAAGGACACCCGTCACTGCTCGGTTTCAGGGAGGGGTGGTTGTTCTTGTCAAATATTGAATAAAACTTCTTTGAACAGAAAGCAGGATCTGTTTGCCCTTTTAACATATACCAGCTTCTTCAGAGCATACATTTAACACATCACATACCATTCATCTTCAAATCATTTTTTTGCTATGTTCTGCCTTTTCTGTCTTCTGGCACAGCGTCGTAACTCCAGGGCTCAGCCATTAAGATGTGTGTATTACTCATGAAAGACACATTAATGACGCTTTAATGGCGGAGGTGATGACAAACTGAGCAAACAATTATTTTGTGAACACTGTCAGATTTTAGTCTAACCTTTAAATGTCAATGGGCAAACACACTGTTGATAACTAGAGCGAGGGAGGGATTACTGGTCGGAGCCACCTCTCTCTCCATCTTACCTGCACAGGTGATTAGCTCCACCCTGACTGACAGGATATAAAAAGTAGCATCGTCCAGGTGAATCTATCAGAGAAGGTCCTCCCTTCAGTTCAACATGGGGACCAAAGAACTACGATCCACATTGTGGCTCGTCTACATCACACTTATTGTTCATGCTGTGACTGAGGATGATGGTGAGTGACATCTTACTGTCAGATGTGTGTGTGTTCTGCAGGTAACAGGTCTATGTTCACGTTTGTGTGTGTTCTGCAGGTAACAGGTCTATGTTCAGGTTTGTGTGTGTGTGTGTGTGATAACAGGTCTATGTTCAGGTTTATGTGTGTGTGTGATAACAGGTCTATGTTCAGGTTTGTGTGTGTGTGTGTGTGTGATAACAGGTCTATGTTCAGGTTTGTGTGTGTGTGTGATAACAGGTCTATGTTCAGGTTTGTGTGTGTGTGTGATAACAGGTCTATGTTCACGTTTGTGTGTGTGTGTGTGTGTGTGTGTGTGTTCTGCAGGTAACAGGTCTATGTTCAGGTTTATATCGTGTGTTCATTATTCCCACTGGCAGATCAACACCAGAATGCCTTGTATGATGTCAAACATCGCAACAAGACATAAAACATGTTTTGAGCGATCGTACCTTCACACATCTTTTATGAGGCAAAGAAAATAATTTCACTTATATCCCAAAAGCTTGATCCACCAAATTCCTTCACTTACCAACCATCATCAAAATGTTGACATGGCGAGCTGAAGCACACCAGCGAGCATTTTTTTCCGTTGAACAGACTTCTAACAGACTTTTAATGTCTATGTTTAGACCAGACCTATAGCAGCAGCTACAATTGTATAGCCAATGTATCTGTACAGTCTTCTTTTTCTTCCTCCTTCATGAGATAATATCTTGGAGTGAGGAAGTTGTTTTATATAAGATGAGGGCACCATGTTTAGTCTATTTGGTAAATATAATGTGCCTCTGTAAAACTAGCAATCATTACAGTTTTATATATTTTTTTAGTATGCCTGCTCAGTATATTAACACAGATTAGTAGTTTTTTTGGGCCAGTAGCCATGACATGTCTTAACTGGTCATAGTGACATCCTTTGGGATATCTACATGTAAGCAAGTTAAAGCCTTAATAAAAAGAGTGACACATTATGTAAAGGATGAGGGAATTGACTATAGACTCCATTCCAATAAATGAATATTAACGGCGAGGCAGCTGAAGGTTTTCAACACTTTAAGTCCAAGACGAAATTCAGGTACAATAAAGCATGTCGTATCCTAATCCACCTTGTTTATATAGCACATAAAAAAGACAGAAGGGGAAAGAAGAAATACAATCTAGGACATTTAGCTGGAACAAGAACATGTTGAGTGTTTGTTGAAACAATATCAGGACTCAACAATAATAGTATTTTATCATACAAATGAAAACCTCGGCTGCTGTGTTCATGTTTCAGTGGATGATCACATCGACCATGTGTGCTCGACCTGGGGAAACAATCACTGGAAGACCTTTGATGGAGAATTCTTCAGACTGCAGTCCGACTGTATGCACGTCCTGATCTCAGAGTGTAAGGAAAACTTCGAGAGCTTCAACATTCAAATGAGACGCACAACAAAGGACGGCATGCCCATCATCAGCGACATCATGATGAAGCTGGACGGCGTCATTGTGGAGCTTTACAGCGATTTAGTGAAGGTCGATGGTGAAGAGTAAGTAAAGTCAATAGCTGGGGCCTCATGTATGCAGCAAAATACTTACGCACAGAAATGTCCACATGTATAAAAGTGTGCTTACGCCTGTTCTTGTGCACGTTTTATTTATACGACCCAATCTACTAAGTGCAGCTGTATGTGCCACTTGGCCCACCTTGGCTTCTCCCATTGATAACAATGTAAATCAATATAAATATTCTGCAACATATAGAACAAATAACAATGGAATATTATGCTGGCAAAAGGATCAAAATAGAAGAATGTCACTGACTGTGAAATTGGTGTGTACATCCCAGTGTTTGCATGAAACACATGGTATGCAACATTTTGGTATACCTGCTTCGTTTTTATGAGGACACTGGTGACTACACTATATCCCTTGTCTTCTCCTCTTCAGAGTGAGTCCATGAATGTTTTATTTCAAATAATTCATTTAAAACAAAAAAAGTTTAACTCAGCTTCAAGTTATATATCTGGACATTGTGTAATATTTCAAACTTATTCTTCACTGAATGACGTCTCCCACCTGGTCCTGATGCCGGCTCATCTGTGGTGGTCACCATGGCAACGTTGGAAATGCTGTCTTAAGCTAACTTTTAATCACTCTAACTTAATGAGGTTAAGAGCAGAGGTTATTTTAAAGCCTCTGGACAGATTATTACGTGACACCTGCCTGTCAATCAGGTCAGCCATGCACCTAACTATGCTTGACTTGGGTCATTCATAAAATTAAAACAAATGCATTATATAAACACTTGAAGTGGCACTTGTTCTGATGTAGAGTACAACATTACTCTGGGACTTTGTTTATCCCTCCACCTTAAGCAGCCGGTACACACTAGCGGTATCCTCCAGTAACACAATATACAACTATGTTCAAGAAACATGAGAAGTGAAGATTAAACAGTGAGTAAATCTCCGGCCTTAGATCCATCTTTTTGGTGTAACCTATCCCTCCTTCAGCTGAACCTAGAACTGACTTTCTGCATCTCCCTCTCATCTTACAGGCCTCCACTGTCAGAACAGTTATGTTTCGAATTAGACAATACCTCTCTGTGCCAGCAGCTGCTATCCATCTCATTGTGTACATTAACTCTCTGCTTGTCCGACAGGGTCGAACTGCCATACGCCAAATTCGGTGTGACTGTCAGGGCAACCACATCGGCTATCTTTGTTCACTCCAGTTTGGGAATTGAAGCCATCTGGAACATGGAGGACTCTCTGGATGTAAGAAGCACACACGTTATCACTTTGTTTCGACTTCTGTTCTTTCTTGCAGTATTCAAAACCAAACCATAACTTTTGTTAACAAGCTTGGAGGATCTGACTGTGCAACTGTATGAGCCTATTTCTCAAATTCTCTGCAAATGCAAGAAAATAAGACAGTTTAGGAAAGAATAGAGCCAAATAGACCCTGGAGCGTCAACATGCTGTTAAAAATGAATTAACTATGTAAACCAACTTTGTCACATATTAAGTCTAAATCAGCCAGCAGGGCAGAATGGATGACTGTATTTTTAGGTTGAGTGACCAAAGCAAAGCTGATATCAGGGCTTCTTCATGGCCTCATTTTGTCACAAATTATGGCTGAATCCAGTTCAGCCATAATTCAGCCAAATTGACTGGCTTTGGAGATGGCTAGGCTGGTGGAAAATTAGAGTTCCTGGAGACAGGTGGTAGTGACAGTGGTAGGCAAGTAATCTGCAAACAATGGCGGGACTTGACACAATCAAACAGTTATTGGTTCTCTGATCAGACAGAGAATGACAGACAGAACAGGCTTCCTGCTTGATAGTGGACAGGTATAATGGTGGGTAGATCCAGGGCAGGTGTGTTTATTTAAGACCCAGGGTACTCATTGAGAAATCCAGGGCAGGTGTATTGATTGGAAATCCAGGGTAGATGTTTTTACTTGGAGATCAAGTGTTGGTATGTTGATTGGAGATCAACAGATTGGTTATGTTGAGGATCCATAAACACTTGTTCAGGCAAACAAAAATAGACTGTCTAATAGGCATTATGAAAACAAATGACAAAAGTCAGTTTTAAAACAAATTTTTGGATTTTGCTTATAAATACTACAAACCTGTAGTAAAACTGTTTCATACGCAGGTTGTTATGGATGAAAAATTCCAAACCCTCACATGTGGACTGTGTGGAAACTTTGATGGCGTAGCCAATGATTTCATTCAAGAAGGTAAGGTCCTTGTCAACATTATCCTATCATACACAGATCATACACTATATATTATGGTAGTACTGTTGTTCATGGTAAGACTCCAGTCACTATGACACTTCTTACTGTCAGGGTTCATGTAGGTGAACTCAGCTTGTAACTATGATTGAAGGGGAAATCTACTATTTTTATAACTGAGCCTTTTTTGTTGGTCAGGAAGACCTAAAAACATTTTGTAATTGCTCTAGATCACTTCTCAAACTCAAAGAGCACGGGCCACAGCCATTACAATTATATCTGGACCACAAGTTTATATTATATTTCCATCAAAAACTAACTGCCAGTATGTGCAATATGCATTGCTGGTACCACAAATCCCAGAAGGCAGTGCAACATCAGCAGATCAAGACCTGTAGGATACATGGGCCTGTACTATGAAGCAGGATTTGAGCTTAGTGAGGTAACTTCAGGGTTAACCCTGTGTTTTCAGTCCTACGAAGGTCGTTCACTTTTTTTACCAGGGTATATCGCCATGGTAACTTGCTGTGCATAGCTAACCTGCCTCAGAGCAGGCTATGTTCAAGATAAGAGATCAAACTGTGAAATTCTCTGCTCACTGACCAATCACATCTCTTAATGGTGGAGCTCCCAGAGCTGATGGAGACACTTTGTGTGTCCCGTATGATTTTACATTATAGTCTGCAAAGTGACTGATATCCGTCATCCGTCAACAAAGACTAGAAAAGCACCAGAGCCATTTCGTTGTGTTTTTAAGATTTGAAATAGTGAATATCCCTCTTATGGCATTGATATAGTGTACCGTACATATATCTTCATGTCATTTTTTGTGTCCCCATGCCAATCTGTTTGTTATTATCACAGCTGCAGCTGAAACATAACTTCTCAAACTGTTGTAGTCGCCACATGAAAGAGTCACAGCAACACATTCAGTTCGGAGAACAAACAGGAGTTATTCTAGTCAGTTCAAAGGTGAACGATGGGAAAATATAATTAGATGCTGTTTGTTTATACTTACAGAATCTTGTTTTATTTTCTAGTTGTCCTTCCTACATTTGTTGCTGCAGCTGTGTATCTTTAGTCTTTGCGAGGCTGTTTGTCTAAAACGTCTTACTTTTATTGTAGTTTGCTCAGAATTTGTAAAATATGACGATCTGCTGACAGCAGACTCAGTGATGATTGTGATCAATTAAATGAAACTAACTACGCCCTTTTAGATGAACGCGCTCTTGGAAACTCTGCGTTTATTTCTCAGGTTGATAACCAGCTTAATATGATCGTATCTCTTATGTCAGTTTACTGAAAACAGATAACCCAAAGAGACCTTGGGTATATTAAACTTGCTTCATAGTACAGGCTCCAGGTCCCACTTCATGCTGCAACAGTTGCCAAACAAACAAAGAGAAATCCAAAGTCCCTAGCTCTTCTTGCATGTTTTTTTCTTTCATTTGCCTGAAATATTTGCACATTTACATGTGGTCGATCACATTTGAAATATTCTAATTTGGTGTGTTGTTGATGAAAAACAGAAATATTTGAAAGTGTCTTGAGAAAAAAAGAGGTTTCTGGGTGTTATGATTGCCTGTTATAAAACTTTAGGATTGGTAACTTTTAAGAAAGGATCTCCTCAGAGATATATGTGCTTTTTTAAAGATAAAGGTGGTTCTTCTTCCCCCTCAATCAGCACAGTGTTTGTTGTGCTACCCTACAATAATTGGCAAAATAATTCCATTTTGGTGTCTAACTGTGACTGTTCTGTTAGGGGTTGAACTCTCCGTGGTCGACTTCGCTGAAAACAACAGGGTAGACATCTGTGAAGTGGATGAGCAAAGCCAACTCCCATATTGTGCAAATAAGGTAAGTGTACACTCTTTGTCATCCTCATCATCATCATCATCCTCATGATGATAATCATCATTAGTAACTTTTTAGAAATCACTGAGATGTGACCTATATTTAAAATGATCTCGAGCTATTGACAGGCGTAGAGAAAAAAGAAAACCAAGAAGAACCAAAGGAGAAAAGTGAAAATGCAGAAACCACAATCACTTAAGCAAAGGAAATGTAGAATTTAAAAGCAGTGTATGTATTTTATACATATGCCAACAGTGAAAACATTATACTGTGACTGGGTTTGGATGTCTTGGGGTCGAAATAGGACAATGTTAAAAAGGTTTAGACGAGATCTCCTATCTTCAAATACTCCAACCCTAAATCAAAAACTTTTTTTTTCCAGGGAAACTGTCAGAGGATATTTTCAGCTCCTGAATTCAACAGCTGCAAAAACACTTTGGATCAGAAAGCCTTTGTTGACATCTGTCGGACGGATATGTGCTACAACGTGAACGATACATCCCCAATGCTCTGCCAGACAATCTCAGAGTTCTCCAGACAGTGTTCCCATGCAGGCGGCGAGCCGGAACAATGGAGGACTGAAAGCTTTTGCTGTAAGAGTGCACTCACCTAAAGATTTCATAACCTCTCTGAAGTGGATGTGTTTGTTCTTCGTTTGCATCTTCAGCATTTCCCAGCAACACTAAAGTGTTTGTCTCCACAGACAAGTCGTGCCCATACAATATGGAGTTTAAGGAGTGTGGCAGCGCATGTCCTGACACCTGCTCCACACCTCAGGCCAGCAAAACATGTCATAACCATTGCCACGATGGCTGCAGCTGCCCTAAAGGTACACACACACACACACACACACACACACACACACACACACATATGTAATACTTCAGTAACATGCACAAATTGCATGAAAGCGTGTGTGGTCATGTCCTGTTTTCAAACATATATGTCGACAGTAAGGATCATTTTCTCTTGGTCCTTAATCAGGAATGATCTTTGATGACATCAGTGAAAGTGGCTGTGTTTCAACCGATCAGTGTCCATGTGTGCACAACAACGAAGTCTACATGCCAGGAAGCTCCTACCATCACAGCTGCAGATCCTGGTGAGACTGCTGACCTTTTCAGATTGACCTTTCAAAGTGGACAAACAATAAGTCTGACGAATGGTGTTAAAAGCCGACATGGGGCGGCAGTAGCTCAGTCCGTAGGGACTCAGGTTGGGAACCGGAGGGTCGTGGGTTCAGAATCCCCCTCCCCACCAACAGCTCCGGAGCGCCTGCCAGGAGCAGTGCTTTTTCTATTAATGAATGTCCATAAGATCCTGTTTGCGCATGTGTATATTTCAGCCTATGTGTGTAGCATGATTACCAGACTATAAACACAGAATTTCCCCTTGCGGGATCAATAACATTAATTTTGATCTCATCATATTATTTATTTGTGTTTATTTACCCTGCTAGCCAAGCCGGATTGTCTCTTCTCTTTGTAAGCTGTTCTCAAAGTATACATGGCTGTAATGTAAATGTAATTGTAGTTCTGAGAGAAATGGCTGTGTTTCTGTTGACAGTACGTGTATAAAAGGTCAGTGGAAGTGCACAGAAGAGAACTGTCCAGTTTCCTGCTCCGTGAATGGAGGATCTCACGTCAAAACCTTTGATGGCAAAGACTACACCTTCCATGGAGACTGCTCATACATTCTAGTTCAGGTAAAAATACAACCCATACTCACCACAGTTATCCCATTGTACACATGGAGCATGACTGATGTCTATCTGTGCAAAGTAACACATTTCTGTGTGCTGTACAGCCGTGTGCTGTTTGTGACATTGATACTTAACGTTTTCTGTGTTTCAATCACAGTGAAGCATTTTTTTCCTATTTTTTTGGCAGAAAATTCCGGTCTCTGTATTCACGTTGCTGGTGGACCTTGAAAGGTGTGGCGTATCTGACAGTAAGACCTGCCTCCGATCTGTGACCGTGGCCTTAAACAACAACACTTTTGTAAGTTTCGCACACATACGAGCTTCACTTATTTGACCGATACCTTCTGATAAAAGCATGATCAAATCACTCGTGAAAATGTTTTTATTTTTATTTTCAATCACTAAGAATGAGGCATGACCCCCTATTTGGAAGAAATGCAAACCTTTGAAACATTAGTTTATAATAACCCACATCATTGACATCTTCATCACTATGATACATTGACAGTGATAAATGAGGCTGTAACATCTATTACATAACGATCAGCAAATGAAAAAATGTGAGATTGCCCACATCCCTTTAAGGACTCATTCTTGTCTTACTCTCCAGTCTTATGAATTAGATAGGGTTTCTTAAGTTTAACTGCTTTTCGATTGTATAACTCATTATAATAAAAAAGACAGTTTAGTTTTCAGACGCGTATGAGATCAGAAAGAACATTTTAAGGACTTTAACTTGAACCTTTTAATGGGTACTTTGTGTCGTGGAGGTGGGGCTATAGTTGTTGACTAAGACTGTGGTGGAGGGTCCCGTTGTGACATCTTCTCATGGGGCCCAGAAATCCTGGAGAAGCTCCTGTTTGTCTTCACTACATAACACCCTAAAATAGAGGGTTGTGATTGACAACTGGAAGCTCATGATGTATGAAAACACCACCAACATAGACACCGAGCAAGTCTCTAAAGGTTTCAAAATGATCTAAAAATGTGTCTCTCTACAAAATGACAGGTGTTGCAAATACAAGCATCTGGGATTATCCGTGTGAACCAGATTTATTCTGAACTTCCACTGTCTAATTGTGAGTATCTCTACATTATATCTCCGTAGACACACAGCATGTAACCAGTGATGACCAATGGAGTAACAAGTTATCGGCTTAACCAATTCACTGAAAAGGGACAGCAACTATTTTAAAATCTGCATTCAATCTTTAAATCTTTTGGGGCCTAATGATTATTAGGGTCAAAACGCTAAGTAATCACTCCAGGCAATACTTCAATCAGGAACTTTTCAATCTTAATTCTGTCTGTCAAATCTGAGTGTCTGTAAGAGTGAACAGCATAGAGACCCCAAATAATAAAAAATTATAAATGTGATTCTGGCCCATATTCCCATTAAGTTACAGAATAATGTTTTACATGACAATAGCAACTATCCAACAGTGAGATATACTTGAGGTTGCAAAGCTCTGACACATGTTCGATGTTTCTCTGCAGCCGACCTCGTAGTGTTCAGGCAGTCATCCAATTACATCTTTATCAAGCTGAAGATTGGCATCAAGATTGTGATCCAGCAGTTGCCAACCATGCAAGTCGTTGTTATGGCTGATTCTTCACATAAAGGAAGTGTTCAAGGTATGCTTCCAAAATATTGTGCATAGAAATTACAACTTAGCAAATATAACATGTAACTTTATCTTACATTAACCTTTTTTTTTAAATCTGACTTGTTGCACCAGGTCTGTGTGGGAACTTCAACAACAAGATGAATGATGACCTCAGTGGTAGTTCTGGTCTGGTCGAGGGCACTGCCATAGCATTCGTTAACTCGTGGAAAAACATAGCCCAGTGTCCCAATATACCTACGCGCTTTGGACATCCTTGTAACCATGGCATCAACAGGGGTAACACTCCGCCTGTATTTCATATCATCTCATATTAGAGAATCTACACCTCAGATATATCCTTGCCTTGTTGTTTTCTAATAACCTCATTTCTGTCTTTACACGGTCACAGAACAATTTGCACGGTATTGGTGCTCCAAACTGTTGGACAATAAAGGAGTGTTTGCACCATGCCACCACGCAGTTGACCCTAACTCATTCAAAGACGTGAGTCTCCACAAACAAGACCAAAATGATGAATAAACCTAATATAAGATCCTTCATTCTTTTATCCCTTCCTGATGTGTGTCTTTACAGATCTGCATGTACGACAGCTGCAACTGTGACAACAGTGAGGACTGCATGTGTTCTGCTGTCTCTGCTTATGTGCTTGCATGCTCAGCAGCAGGAGTCAATCTCGGGAATTGGAGGAAAGATATCTGTGGTGAGAAGAACAACAAGGAGCATTTTTTTTAAACTTCCTATTGTCAGATATAGGTTTGTAAAAAGCAGATGATCACATGCAATATGAAGTAATCAAGAGCAGCACGTTCAATGTGATTTATGAAGTTATTAGGGGTAGGTGAGCAATAACGACATGATTTTAAAGAAGCAATATGTCACTTTGACCTCTACTGTTTAAAATGGGTACTGCGGTCAAAAGTAAAAAAGTTGAAGAGCTGCCCATGTCTCTCCTCTATCAGGTCAATACACTATATGTCCGGAAACAACAACCTATCAATACAACATGACCAGCTGTCAACGAACCTGCCGATCACTCAGCCAACCTGACTACTCGTGCCAGGCCGGCTTCGTCATGGTGGACGGTTGTGGATGTGAAGAGGGCACCTACATGAATGACAAGGGCAGATGTGTGAAGAACACAGACTGCCCCTGCTACGATAAAGACAACATCATTCCTGCTGGAGAAACCGTGTTAAAAAATGGGAAAAACTGGTAAAGACAAAGTGTAACCTTGAAGTGCAATAACTAAGTTTACAGAGAGCCGTACAGTTTCACTCAGTCAGCTCGGGTGGTGGCAGGTCTAAGGTAGACTCATAAGAGAGAGCCTTAGTGATGGACACATGACTTGACAGCTGTAGCACAGGGTGAAAAGTTATCAACTTATCAATGTCAGATAGGACGCCTGATGGTGTGTGAAGATAATCTTAACAGTGTCTCTTTATCTGTCCTCACAGTTTCTGTAGACATGGACATCTAAGCTGTGCAGGAGGATCAGACACAGGTTAGTATCACAAATATATACTACTTGTGTGTGTGTATATATATATATATATATATATATATATATATATAAATGCATCAAAGTCAAACAATAAATAAGTTGTTTAAAACAAGTGTTGTTTTTCCACAGGTCCACCTCAATGTGTTTCCCCCATGGTGTACTTTAACTGCTCCAATGCTGAACCTGGAGTTACAGGGACTGAGTGTGAGAAGAGCTGCAGCAACCTGGACATGGCTTGTGTAAGTGTGTAAAACTCACATGCAAACAGTGGATTGTGGCTGCTAGTAGCGCCAAAGACTGTGCATCATTTTCTCCCTCTATCTGCGCAGTCTCCAGGGCTGATTCATAAAGCTTGTAGCTCGAATACTATCTGTGCGCAAACACGCCAAGAGGTATCCTTCTCTGTGCTGTTTGCTCTTGTTCTTTGTCTGAATGTGGAGAGAAACTAGCTGCCCCTGTGCTTTGTTTGGAGCTGCACTCTCATTCTGATGGAGCTCAGTCCTGTCCACATAGAAATGATGAGCTTGGAGCAGGGCAGCAGACCTTTTACACTTTACTGTGAGGCCAGACTCTAAACATGTGATACTATATTTTAAAAACGAAACTTTCTCTATGAGCGGCACAAGAAAAGACAACTCACATCGTTGTCATGGTGATTTCACACCTGATATGAGTCATGCTGTTTGCAGCAGTGATTATAGGCTGATACATTGAATACATTTTCTAACAAAATGACTGCATAATAGATTATTTCAATAGATGAAAACAGCTCTGACACACACATGCTCTCCAGCACAGTTGTGCCTGTTTTCTGAATCAGACCGTGTCTGTTTGACTCATTTGCACAGGTTTAGGACATGTACCATAAAGGCAAAATCATTTAGTGAATCAGGCCCATATGTTTGTGTTAAACCCTACTCTGTCTGTCTGCAGGTGAATACAGGCTGTTCATCAGGCTGCATGTGTCCTAAAAACCTGGTGTCAGACGGAGCAGGAAACTGTGTCAAAAAGAACAGTTGTCCATGTGTTCACAACGGACAGGTGTACCAAGCAGGAGAAACTGTGACTGTGGACTGCAACACCTGGTTAGTACACGGCCCAGCATACACAACACAACTATTATTACAATATAGTTCAATTATATTACTGAGCTTAACTAGTTAGCTAGCTAACTAATTAGCTAGCTATTGGCAACATACCATCAGGAATTGAAGAATAATAGCCAATCAAGTCACAGTATATTTAAAGTTTTTATGTTTCTGATTCATCTCATCTTGTTTTATAAAAAAAAAATATGATAAAAATTATGATCTAATGATCTCTGAACTCTGAAAGAACTATACCTACATGTTTAAACTCATGACTTAACTTTCCATCTGCCATTTGTCCCTCAGTACCTGCCATAAGAGGAAGTTCATGTGCACCAAAAATCTTTGTGATTCTGTTTGTGGTATCTATGGCGACGGGCACTACACCACGTTCGACGATAAGAGGTTCGACTTCAATGGACAGTGTGAATACACACTCCTTCAGGTAAAGCGGCATCTCGTCATGTGTGCAACCAAAGTTTTAATCTTCATGATGCAGGGTAGGTCCACACTTTTTTTTTGTGATGGACTAAACCAAAAAAGTCTTGAGCAACAAACAAACATCACTTCCTGTTGCAGATTTCAGTCAACTACACAATAAATGTCTATTGCTTATAACTCTGGTTTTGCACCACAGCAGTTGTTAAATGTGAGTTAAGGTTTATTATAGAGAACTGCTGTATATTGATTACTGATTTAGTAAATTTACTGACTAATTGAAAATTCTTCATAAAGACTAAACTAAACTTGGACAAAAGAGCCAAATAAAATAAGTTATCATTTAAAAACCTTACTAATTTGTGATGACACTCCTTGAAAACCAATTTACCTGCACCTGTAATTTCAGGAGTTGAAATGCCTCTCAAAGCCTTTATTTTTTGTTATTTGTATGTTAAGTGAATCTATAAAATAGTGTTTTTGCTTTTTTGACCTCCTCATTAACAATAATATAACTGGACTTCAATCACAGGGGAAAGCTAGCTAGCTAATGTAAAAGCTTGTGATTTGTCTTAGAATCAATCAATAACACCAACCCATTAAGTTGGGTAAAAATGTCTGTGCTGCTTTTATTAAAAAGGTCAGGACTTAGTAGTCATTACCTCCTGTGTCTGTGCTTCACTCAGGATGACTGCAGCGGGGTTCAGGGCAAAAGCGACTTCAAGATCATCTCGGAGAACGTTCAGTGTGGAAGCCAGGGAACCACCTGCTCCAGGTCCATCAAGATCTTAATCGGGGTAAACACATCACCCTCTCAGTTTGGACCTATACTATGACTCAAACTGCAACCGATAACCTTTTCTTAATCAACGATTTAAAAAAAAAGTCTGCGATAAGTCATAAATGCTAGATGACTGGGGATCAAGCTTGACTGCTCCAAATTATTTTAGTTGAACATTTTTGATGACAGCGTTTTTTAAAATCAGTTTCCAAGATGCTGAAATCCACTAAAGTTTTCTGCTCTGGTATTTCTTCTTGGCTGAGAAGACACTATATTAACACTTGAGAGCAACACTCCACACATGTAAGAGCTGGTATATCATTGAAAAAGTATTGGGGTGTGAGTTTTCTTTAATTATGCATCTGTATTTTTTTAAACAATTTAGATTCCCGACATTTCTCAACTTATTTTTTGTAAACTGCAACTTCTATGTGTGCACATTGACCTGCAGTCTCATTATGGGCATTAGAGTCTAGTTGACCTGTTAACTAACAAAGAAAAACTCTCACAAGCCTTAAAAAAGGGGACATGACATTTATCACTTCCAGCCAGTTGTTGCGTATTTAATTGATTAGACAATATTTCCTAAAAGACCTTAAGTATATTAAACATAAGTCTAATCAGTTCCTCATTGATAGGGCACCACCTGGCTTTCCAGGAATAACTATATTAATTATGAATAATTAATTAGTTATTAGTTATTAATTAAATCAATCTCATATCATAAGTGTGAATTCTAGAGCAGTTTCTTATCAAGAGAGACATGGAACACAGTACTGAATTTTATGTTAAGTTTAATAAATGATAATAATGAAATAAAACAAAACAAATATAAAACAAAATAAAAATAATAGATTGTTACAGCAGAGAAATGCAATACTGATGTATTGTGAGCATGGAATGTTATACCTCGAACACTATATATATAACTTGACTCTTGTGGTGAAATTATAGGTTTAGTAACGAGATACGACGTGATATTGTTTGAAGTATTTTAGACGGCAAACGAATAAAGAATAAACTGGATTAAAGAATCTGGGATTTAATTTGGACTCGGATTACTTAAGAAGACACGGCCAATATTATTTCTCTCAACACCAGCTCAGAGCAAATTTTACTTTTAGAAGACTTCCCAACTTCCCTCCTATGGATCTTGCACAGGTACTCTTGTTCTCTTTGCTGGATCCAAAAAAAAACCGTTTTCAGCAAGTCCATCAGCCACCGTAGTAAGCCAGATAGAAGGTCGAGTCTGTCGCTTAAAGGCGAGAGTTATGGATGATGACTGATTTGGCTGGCGTCGTCTCAGTGTCCCGAGTGATTATAAACAAAAATAAATTCTTTTTAAAGTCTTTGAAAGTTCAATTTCCTTCTTAGATGAATCTCATGGCCATCTTGATTTTAATCCAGATCTGGAAATTGTTGTCCAAACACGTGGTGAGCCAAAGAAAAGTTTGAAGTTTGGAGAAATAAGATTTATGAAAGGAAAACCTTTAACAAAGCAGATTAATCACATGTGAAGAAACTTAGTGTCCTTAAATTACGTCTTCTGTAACTAAATAACACAACCTATGATTATGAGAACACAAATACATCATCACACAGTTTACACATCCCACAATGGTTTTTGTCCACTTGATGGCGATGTTGTTCCACGTCCAATTCCTATTAAAATTGACTTACGTGTGGACTGACGCAGTTAATGCTTTTCAACATTAACTGGAAGATCCTGTTAATCATGATATTCCTGAGGACGCAGAATATCACAACACAGTGGTGTAGTGATGCCCTGGAAAGTGAGTGTAAATGGCCTGTGTTATAGACAGTGATATGTTTAGTTTTCCAAAGTATGGGCCTTTACTATTTGTACATTGTCGCTTAACTTCACTTCAGGGAGTCAGACAGATTATGAAATTATAGCTACATACAGTAAGTGATGCATAACACACAGCAGCAACATGTAGGCAATTTGTTTACGTAAAAGATATTTTGTGTTTCTGTTCTGATTACCAAACCGGCATCCAGGTTCTTGGTTACCTGGTTGACAAGTCCAGCCCTATCTCATATTTGATTGGTTGCCTGCTGTTGTTCCCTGCACTTTTCTGAGTAGTGCCTGTAACGGATAAACAAACTTTTCTGGTTTACTGGCTGATAATTCCGTACATGTTTCTTTTTTGTTGTTGATATCCACAGAAAAATGAATTTCGCTTTATAGACGAGGGCTTCCATGTGATCGAGGGCAGCATCAAAAGTCTCCCTCATCAGGTGTACAAGAGGGGTATTTACCTGATACTGACCATCAAGCCAGGACTCATTATCATGTGGGACCAGAAGACCAGCCTCTTCATTAAACTCCATCCAGATTTCCAGGTAAATATTGTAACGTATTGTTCATTGTTCACAACCTGAAGCTTATTAATTATGTCTATTCAAACTGTTAGGCTGCACAAAGACAAGCACCACTAAGGAGGCTTTCAGTTTGGTGCACTTTGGCGCCCACCGGAGGTCTCACAGTAAAACTGCACTGTCGTAAAGTTCAGTGTTGAACTTGCAGTGCTTGAATTTCCCTCGGGATCAATAAAGTATCTATCTATCTATCTACTGTTGCTTGCAGCTCTCTCCAACATGTAAAAGCCTGTCCTGTATTTCATCTAATCAGGCTTTTTATTTCTTATTATTTTCATCCTTCATCGTCCTCTTCCTTCTCTTTGTCTCAGCCATGATATCAAACAGTACAGAGCTAACTGGATACAGCTTTTCAGCTAAAGACTGCTGTGTGAACTAGTGTCATGAAGCAGTATGCAATTCTCACCAGAGAACCGCGGCCTGCTGCCAAAGTTACATACTGCAGTGAACGGTGACTGGGGTGCTCAGTGCTCAGTACTTATAGATATAATTATAGAGTTCTGTTAGATTTGCTTCGAAACTACTATCATTATCATTGAAGAATTACAAACTGCTGCTTTAAAAGACAAGCTCAGACTGTTTTCATCTTATAAAAGATAACATCAATATTTTTTATAAAAAAAATAAAACAGCAGATCTCATCGTACTGACAGACTCCAAGTTCACTAAGTCTCGAGTCACTAATCTCTAAATTTGTAGCCAGCTGCAGTTTCATAAACATGTGCTTTTACAGATTGTCAATAGTAAATGTGATATAGGACAGTGGTGGCCTGTATCACATGAAGAAGGGACCACGCGGTCTCTTTCTTTGTCTCGGTCATCTGTGTCTAACATACACTCTGCCTTTGTATTCCCCTCTCTTAGGATAGTGTGTGTGGTCTGTGTGGAAACTATGATGGCAACAGCCAGAATGACTTCACCACGCCGTCTGGGGACATCGTGGCAGATGTTCTTGAGTTTGGTAACAGCTGGAGGTTTTCAGCCAGCTGTCCAAGTGCCCAACTGGTTAATGATCCCTGTGCCGCCAATGGTTACCGAGCATCCTGGTCCAAAAAACAGTGTAGCATCATCAACAGTGTCACCTTCCAGAACTGTCATTCACAGGTAACTATGGTGATAGTAAACACTGGGGTTTATGACAATTGATGGCTTTTATTTTGCTCTAGCAGCGACAAAAACTTCAAGTCAGAGCACGTCTCTCCAAGGGTTACTGTTGCTAGGCTATGTCTGTTCACAGCACTTCAGCTTCCCTCAGAGGTGACTGTTAAGTCTATTTTAAACCCCAAAAGTTAAACAATTTTCAACTTTGCATGCAGCAACAAAGAACAGCTAATGCCGAGGGTGTTTTGGTGCTTAGGATGAGAAGCGCTGAAAGCTGCTGGCCTTTATTGGTTATGTTTGGGAAATACAGTAAGTGCTGCCAGTGCAGAAAATGGTGGTAACGGACACGGGCCATTATGGTCATTACTGACCTATTTTGGCATCGTCCAAGAGGGTGCAATGTGTACCAGTTTGTATCACTGGTATGACTGAACAAACTGGTCAGACTGGGAAATATTTTGACTGAATGTTCTAAATGCTTGCCTGATTTGAGAAACCCCTGACCTAACAGCAACATCAACTCAATAGCTCTACTGTTAGCACCAATAGGACAGCCTAGATCTTTTCTCCTATTATAAGCAAAGCCTCTACTCCTAATATAACAGGCTTACATTATTGTTAACTTCCATCTTTGATATACTGCTTAAAACACACTTTTGTATGTTCAAGGTGGATCCAGGTCCTTTTTTTGACTCTTGTGTAAAAGACTCTTGTTCCTGTGACGTGGGTGGAGACTGCGAGTGTTTCTGCACTGCTGTGGCTGCATACGCCAAAGCTTGTAGTGATGCCGGGGTCTGTGTGAGGTGGAGAACTCCCAAGATATGCCGTGAGTTTGTTACCATGACACAAGAATAACCTGATTCGGCAAAGAGGATGAAGGGATACTGCTGTGCAATACAACTTATATTTACTCATCTCTTGCAGCTATATTCTGTGACTACTACAATGCCCCTGATGGCTGTGAGTGGCATTACAAGCCTTGTGGAGCTGCTTGCATGAAGACATGTAGAAATCCATCTGGAAATTGTTCAAGCCTCATCTCGGCCATGGAAGGTATTTTCAATAGAAATTCTGACATGTCTTTTTAATAAGTAAATGACATTTTATGTTTGTCTCCCTGCTGCTTATTTGTGATAAATAGGCTAAACAAACATTATCATGGTTTAATCAGTTGGATATATTTTGACCCAGATTATTCACATAAATAAAAATAAAAGTGGACCTAATACAGAGCTCGGCCCACACCCTTGTGGACAGACACAATCTGAACATAGACCATCAAACATAATGCACTGAGACTGATTGCTTAGATAGTTGGAAAATCAAACAATGGCTTCTTCTGAGTGTCCTGAACTCAGAAGTTCAAAATCGTTTTAAAACATCATGGTCGATTGTGTCAAAAGGTTATGACAAATCAATGAAAAAGGGAGCGCAATGTTGTTTCTTGTCAATAGTAGGGAGTAATATAATATCACAAGAGATTCAAGGATTTTAACCAGTACTGACAGATTGGAGATTGGCCTATAGTTATTTAAAATATTTTGGTCACCCCCTTTCAATAAAGGGAGGACAAAAGCGGACTTTCATATCCTCGGAATTTCTATAGAAGTCACGGTAAGGTTAGAAAGATGTGCAAGAGGTTCTGCTACCAAATCAGCTCCTGTTTTCAAGAAATAAGGATCCAACAATTTCGGGTCTGAAGTTTTCCTAGGATTCAGCTTTTAAGGCCTTATGAACATCCTGCACAGAAAAGGGCACACAACTGAAAGATTCACCAGTGTATACTGACACTTGAGTGCTGGGTTTCACAGATGCAGAGCGAGCAGAGTCAAAAAAGGAGCCAGAAGATACAAGATGTTTATTAAAACAATTCATTTCTTCCATTTTGTCATGAATAGCAACACAATCATTCATGACAAACGTGGGTAAAGCTTTAGAGTTGTTGCTGACTGAGAGAGATTTTATAGCTTTCCAAAATCTCCTCGAGTCATTCACAATTTTTGTGATGACAGACAAATAATACTCAGATTTAACTCAGAGTTAACTGTATTTCCTAAGGGTGCATGGCTATTTAAAATGTGCACAAAGCCATCCTTAATAACATTCAATGCCATCTCATTTGTTAAAATGAAACAATCATGATTAAACCCCTGTTAATTAAAATGTTTAAGATCCCTCCTAGAAAGTACATAGGGTTTTGATTTAGGGATTTCTGTGCTTCTTTTAGCAGCAACACTCAAATCATTGCAAAAAACAACTCCAGCTGAAAGTTTATAGGAGCATTAGACAAGATTAAATTAATAAGGGTCAATCTCTCAGGGTGTTTATGATTTGGGCGAGTTGGTGAATTAATCATCTGGATCAGATTGACCAAATCACATTAAAATTTCAAATCATCAGATACTGGCTTGAACCTTTCCCAGTTTAGATCGCCTGCTTAGAATGTCGTTGAAATTTAGTCTTGATAAAAGTTGCATCAATCAGGTTAGATGAGGTCTATAACACCCAACAACAGTTAAACCAAAATCCTTATAAATTTCTAAATTCACTGCCAGAAATTCCAGTTTGTGAATCCACTCAGGTACAATTACCCAAACATGAATTTGTGAGTTCACAAAAATGACAACTCCACCATCTTTCTTGGCCTGTCAGTATGATAAACATTGTATCCATCACTGTTAATATCTTCATCAGTGATTGATTTTGTTTGCCATGTCTCAGATACAACAACCGACTATATCCATTTTTACAAAGATTTATGTACTTACACATGGCCCACAGATGATTCTCAAAGAAGTAATTAAACTATGCAAAAAAATTTGTTGAAATAAAAAATTGTTATCACTCAGTCATCATCTGGAATTTCTGTATTCAGCATTTGTGAAAAATGAGGGCACTCAATTTGTGGATCGATGGGTAAAGGAGAAACAAACTGTAAAGTACTCTGAATGATTATATATCTCCTTAGGATTAAAGATCCTATCATTGTTTTGCAGGCTGCTATCCTCATTGTCCCATAACCCACCCCTACTTCGATGAAGACTCCATGAAGTGTGTTGCATGGAACCAATGTGGCTGCTTTGATGACATGGGAAACCATTACAACTTCGGAGAAAAAGTCCCATCTAGTAACTGCAACTCTTGGTATGGCTTCTGATATAATTACATTTTGACTTTTAGTAGAGGCAATACAAGGGGCCCAAGGCTCAAACAATCGCGAGGTCCTTAAAACCTGTGTTCCTCACCTTTATGTGTCCTCATCCTCTTTTTCTGGTTCCTTTTTTTAAAGATTTTTCTCTGTAGCCTTTCATTGACAAACTTTGGTTTTCACAGCAATAACTCATGCAACGCTTAGCAGGGCAATGCCAGTTATTGCTGTCAGATATGGCCCACTAAGGGAGGTTTCCTATAGTCTTTACAAAATGTGCAATATTTGGGCCACTGCTTTGGTTTCAAGTTTACCAGCTCTCAGGGGCCCCTTGTTTGTCTGTGGCCACACGCAGTTGTCTGCCCTGCCTGTTGACAAACAATGCTCTGAATTTAAAGATGTTACACACAGTAAGCATAGGCAATTTAAATTGTTTGAACGTTCACCCTTAATATGTAAAAACGAAAAAACAAATATAATGGGGGTGAAACAGTTAATAGTGGTCATAGTTTGGTTTCCACCTCAGTTTTGTATCATACCAATGAATGTAGGGTTAAATAGTTATTAGTGAACAGCGAGTTCTTTTTAAATTAAGCCACAGAATCTACCCAGCCGTGTTTCGAATCAAATTTTCGTCAAATTCTTTTTTATTGAAATTCAAACATGGTATACATGAAGCGCAGTGCGGTTCAGTCAATGGGAAAAAAAAGAGGATGTTAACGCAGTCACCAGCCATACCGACAAAGGCAGAGTAATAACACACATACAAAAACAAAGCTATTAACTGCACACGATAAATAAGTTAAGCATGGACCTGCAGCAGCAGCCTGTGTTTCTCTACTTATTTGTTTATTTTTAGGATATGGAAGAATAATAACAAAACAAAACAACATCAGCCATTCAAAAAAAAAAAAAAAATGTCTCCATTATAAAACAACCACTACCCTACTACCTTATGTGCCATAAGATAAAATGAAATCCCCAGTCACATTTGAGATCTAATTATGCATCTGAAAGAGCCAAACAGCCAAGCTGCATCTGGATTAAGACTTTTAAAAGTTCTGTAGAGAGTTCAAAAAAGGTCCATTTCGTTAAATTGTGCACTTGCATGTTGGAGTGAGAATCTTATTTTCTTTAGTGTTATAATACATAACGTCTGCTAACCATTGTGCACGCGTGGGCGGGACAACACCTTTCCATCTGAGCAACAGCACGCTTAGCCAGAAGAGAAACAAAGGATAGGCTCCTCTTTTTGCGCCGATAGCTGTAACAATCCATTGGTGACCCTAAACACAGCAACAAGAGGATTGGATTTCAGTTTAATGTTTATTATTTTCGACATGGTGTGAAATACATCTGTCCAAAATTTATCAAGACTAGGGCATTGCCAGTACATATGAATAAGTGATGCTTCAGTACTCTTGCTTTTGTCACGGTATGGGTCAATGTTGGAATAAAAACGAGATTAACTTCACAGAGATGAGCTCTGTGTACCACTTTGAACTGGATGAGGCAGTGGCGAGCACATAGAGACGTTGTGTTGACGCATTTGAGTATAGAGCCCCAAGTGTCTTCAGATATAAACAGGTCCAAGTCTTCCTCCAATGGATGTAATTATTTTGTCTATAGTCTCCTGCTTTTTAGGTCTGCCACTATGTTATCGAGGATGTGAGTCAACAATGGTTTTTTCTCATGACGAGGGGAGACAGGAAAACTTTGAAATGAGAAATTGTTATGCATGTGGGTACCTAAAGAAGTTCGACTTACGCAGATTGAACTTGTTGCTTAACTGCTCAAATGATGCTTGACCCTTCCTGTGCCATTCACGAAAAACAGGGTCATGCATTGATGGTTCAAAAAGATGGTTTGATTCAACAGGGCTTACAAGAGAAAAACTGTCAAGCCCAAAGAATTTCCTGAATTGGGCCCATATTCTTAAAGAGTATTTAATCACTGGGTTTTTAATGGGTTAGATCAGAGGGAGAGGAAGCGATGATCCCAACAGGGCAGAAACAGACATTTGTTCAAACTTTTGGATTGTAAATTGTTGAAATTTAACTCCATATGCACCCAGTCAGGGCAGTGAAAAAAAGACCAGAATGAGAAGCAACACAAATTGACAGCCCAATAATGGAAACGAAGATTAGAGAGCGGTAGACCACCACTGGCTTCATTTTTCTGAAGAAGGGTCTTATTAAGGCAAGGACGTTTACCCTGCCATAGATATGATGAAACAATTGAATTAAGCTTGACAAAAAATGCTTTCGGGACAAAGATCGTTAAGGCCTGAAATAAGTATAGACATTTTTTGTTGGATGTTCATTTTCACATTTATATTTCCCAAGAGAGATATTGACAGAGGGGACCAGTGGGAGAGTTTTAGTTTAGTTTGGTCCAGCATTTTGACAAGGTTCTCCTTAAATAAGTCTTTATATTTACAAATGACTGAAATACCCAAATAAGAAAATTTGCTATTTTCAAATTACAAAGGGAGGATGCTAAATGAGTGTGCTTCATTGTTGATGGGGAAGATTTCACTTTTGTGGCGATTTAGTTTATACCCTGAATGTTGACCAAAAGGATTGAGCAGTGATAAGACATGGGGTAGTGAGGCAGTCAGGTCTGAGATGAACAGCAAGAGGTTGTTGGCATAAAGAGAGACCTTGTGTTCTCTGCTGCTCCTCTTAAAACCTGATGTGTCGTTTACATATCGCGTTAGAGAGCACTTTGTGTGGTATTCAGACAGAACTGTAAATAACTGTGGAGAAAGTAGAGAAGAGAATTTCTTGTAAAAGTCAATTGGAACGCCATTAGGATCAGGACATTTACCAGACTGCATTGAAGAAATGGCTCAAACAACTTCTGATTGGGTTATGGGCTCTTCCAGTTTCTTTCTACAGTCTGGATAGAGTTTGGGAATTAAAATAGTAGTGTTTATCAATGTCTTTAATTTGGTCAGCCAGCTCAGATTGCTCTCTACAGGAGCTATGTTTTAGTTGGGCCGAGTATGATATGGTCTGCCCCCTGAGATATGCTTTAAGTGTGTCCCACACTATTAGACTACACATGTCAGAGGATGTATTAGTAATAAGAAAAAAGACAATCTCTTCCTCCATAAATTTTTCAAATTTGTCGCCCGACGGAAAATTTGTGTTAAATTGCCAATGCCTGCTTCTCTGCGGGAGTCCAGACAGGGATATGGTCAAAGTGACGGGAGCATGGTCAGAGATAATTATACTTTCATAAGCATTGTAATGGACAAGTGGAAGAAGCTGGATATTGAATAGTTATGATGCACATGCGGAAAAAAATGAATATTCTCTGTCATTGGGGTGTAAAGAGTGCAACATGTTGCAGACTCCATAATTAGAGAGGAATGTCTAAATATTGGGGGCTGATTTACTTGTTGTGATATCATTGCTAGAGGATTGATCTAAAACTGGGTCAAACCAACAATTGAAATCAGCTTTGAATATGATGGAGTATGTGTTGAGGTCTGGGAGTATTGAAAGTAGTTTTTCAAAAAAGGACGCATCATCTGAATAAGGGGCATAAACATTTACAAAAACCATGTGTATTATACAGTTTTCAAGAGACAACCATATACCGACCGAGCTTGTCAGAGGCTACATTCTGATTATGAAATGAAATATTTTGATTAATAAGTATTGGCACTCCTCTGACTTTGGCTTGAAAGGAGGAGTGAAAATGTTGCCCTCTCCAGCACTGCAAAGTCGATCACAATCGGAACTGCGAGTGTGAGTGTCCTGAAGAAATGCTATTTCTGTCTTAAGGTGTGAGAAGACCTTCTTTTTTTAACAGGATGATTTAGGCCCTTGACATTCCAACTTAAACATTTTAGATACCATTACCGACTGAAAGTTACTTAAAAAAATAGGGATTTTTGGTGCAGCTGTGAGGCACTGGCAGGGAGCAAAAAGAGGTCAGGAAGCAAAAATTGATGCAAAAAAAAAAAGTTAATTCATTTACCAAAAAGCGTCATATTGCATCACATGAAAGAAACATAAAATATTTTGTCGTCTCAGGGCAAAATGAGGGTTGGATTCATGACCATTCAACACTACTACCATGTTTCTAATAATACAAAGCTTCATGCAAATCGGTGAAGTATCCCTTTAAGAGAAGAGACACGTTGGCCATGTTCTTCCACTGCAAGTCGTGCCTGGTCATGTTTGGAGTCAAACTGAGTGAACAAAGTGCTAAATTCAGTCGCTATCGCCTCCCGGTGTTTTTTAAGCAACGTGGTAATGACCTCCAGTGTTAGGTTAGCCTCGTCTTTTTTTCCTGAACTTAGGGGCTTTGGAAGCCATTTAAAAAGACTTTGAGCTAAACTGAAAGAAAAAGTACAAAAATATTGCATTATTCCCAGATTTGGATGAAAGGATTAAAGGGCTGGATGGTGTAGAAAGCTAAGAATTTACTGGAGCATACGCAGCGCGCCTAATCCATCTGCCTGTCTCCCGGAAGTCCTCAAATCCAGTGCTACTCTTTGCTCTTGTTGGCTTTGGTGTGCTTCTTTTTTTCTGTCTGCAAATTATGAAATGTGGGACATGTAAAATAACATGAATTGAATTATAGAACAAATTTCAATTCATTAAATGTTTGTTTTTGTTTTATTTTTTAAATGTAATTTTTGACTATTTTGTAATAAAGATAAGACAAATACTTTATATTAGATGGTGAAAAAACAACTGATTAAATATATTTGTGAGGACTTGAAAGAATGTTGAGTCCAATGGGTAATATCAATATTTTTTTCTATTTCTTAGTCATTGCACAGCATCTGGAATAAACTGCAATTATGAAGTGACCCGTAAGTACACACAAACTCTTTCTCTGTCTTTCTCTTCCTCTATCGTTCTCTCACACACACAAACACAAATAGACTATGTGTGTTTATTTAAGTAAATACAGGTATATAAATATTAAATACATTTCACTCTATCAGTTTGTAGATGCTATGCAAGTGGAAAAATCTACAATTATGGGGATGTCATCTACGATACTAATGACGGGCTAGGAAGCTGCATGAAAGCTGTGTGTGGAGCCAATAACACAATAGAAAAAACCACTTACTCATGCACAACTACAACAACGACTGGACCGACAACACCTCCCTTTACATTTACAACAACTACAGGTACAGAAAATTCACAAAACATCTCTTTAGAAATCTGGCTTTATTTTATAAATATGTACAAGTAACACAGATAAACACTTGCTGATTGATCTTTCAAAACAGATGTTTTGAAAATTAAATTTAATATATAACCAACACTACAACTGTTTTTTTTAATCAACAACTTCAGAAACCTCAACAACCGAAGAAGAAACAACACCAACTACTCCTTTAACTACGACAATTGCAACCTCAACACCTGAGGAAACAACAATAACTTCTACTCTTCCTCCTACATCGACTCTAGCTGAAACTACAACACCTGAGGTAACAACCACAACTCCTACTCCTACCACAACTGCAACCACAACACCTGAGGAAACAACTACAAGTCCTTCTCCTACATCTGTTACAACACCTAAGGAAACAACAACTGCAACTCCTACAACTACCACAACTGCAACTACAACACCTGAGGAAACAACCAGAACTCCTACACCTAAGGAAACAACACCTGCAACTCCTACAACTACCACAACTGCAACTACAACACCTGAGGTAACAACCACAACTCCTACTCCTACTCCTCCCACAACTGCAACCACAACACCTGAGGAAACAACCACAACTCCTACTCCTACCACAACTGCAACCACAACACCTGAGGAAACAACCACAACTCCTACTCCTACCACAACTGCAACCACAACACCTGAGGAAACAACCACAAGTCCTTCTCCTACATCTGTTACAACACCTAAGGAAACAACAACTGCAACTCCTACAACTACCACAACTGCAACGACAACACCTGAGGTAACAACCACAACTTCTACACCTAAGGAAACAACACCTGCAACTCCTACAACTACCACAACTGCAACTACAACACCTGAGGTAACAACCACAACTCCAACCACAACTGCAACCACAACACTTGAGGAAACAACCACAAGTCCTTCTCCTACATCTACCCCAGCTGAAAGCACAACACCTAAGGAAACAACAACTGCAACTCCTACAACTACCACAACTGCAACTACAACACCTGAGGAAACAACCACAACTCCTACTCCTACCACAACTGCAACCACAACACCTGAGGAAACAACCACAACACCTACTCCTACCACAACTGCAACCACAACACCTGAGGAAACAACCACAACTCCTACCCCTACCACAACTGCAACCACAACACCTGAGGAAACAACCACAAGTCCTTCTCCTACATCTGTTACAACACCTAAGGAAACAACAACTGCAACTCCTACGACTACCACGACTGCAACGACAACACCTGAGGTGACAACCACAACTCCTACACCTAAGGAAACAACACCTGCAACTCCTACAACTACCACAACTGCAACTACAACACCTGAGGTAACAACCACAAGTCCTACTCCTACCACAACTGCAACCACAACACCTGAGGAAACAACCACAAGTCCTTCTCCTACATCTGTTACAACACCTAAGGAAACAACAACTGCAACTCCTACAACTACCACAACTGCAACTACAACACCTGAGGTAACAACCACAACTCCTACCTTTACCACAACTGCAACTACAACACCTGAGGTAACAACCACAACTCCTACTCCTACCACAACTGCAACCACAACACCTGAGGAAACAACCACAAGTCCTTCTCCTACATCTGTTACAACACCCAAGGAAACAACAACTGCAACTCCTACAACAACCACAACTGCAACTACAACACCTGAGATAACAACCACAACTCCTACTCCTACCACAACTGCAACTACAACACCTGAGGTAACAACCACAACTCCTACTCCTACCACAACTGCAACCACAACACCTGAGGAAACAACCACAAGTCCTTCTCCTACATCTGTTACAACACCTAAGGAAACAACAACTGCAACTCCTACAACTACCACAACTGCAACTACAACACCTGAGGAAACAACCAGAACTCCTACACCTAAGGAAACAACACCTGCAACTCCTACAACTACCACAACTGCAACTACAACACCTGAGGTAACAACCACAACTCCAACCACAACTGCAACCACAACACTTGAGGAAACAACCACAAGTCCTTCTCCTACATCTACCCCAGCTGAAAGCACAACACCTAAGGAAACAACAACTGCAACTCCTACAACTACCACAACTGCAACTACAACACCTGAGGAAACAACCACAACTCCTACTCCTACCACAACTGCAACCACAACACCTGAGGAAACAACCACAACACCTACTCCTACCCCAGCTGAAAGCACAACACCTAAGGAAACAACAACTGCAACTCCTACAACTACCACGACTGCAACGACAACACCTGAGGTGACAACCACAACTCCTACACCTAAGGAAACAACACCTGCAACTCCTACAACTACCACAACTGCAACTACAACACCTGAGGTAACAACCACAAGTCCTACTCCTACCACAACTGCAACCACAACACCTGAGGAAACAACCACAAGTCCTTCTCCTACATCTGTTACAACACCTAAGGAAACAACAACTGCAACTCCTACAACTACCACAACTGCAACTACAACACCTGAGGTAACAACCACAACTCCTACCTTTACCACAACTGCAACTACAACACCTGAGGTAACAACCACAACTCCTACTCCTACCACAACTGCAACCACAACACCTGAGGAAACAACCACAAGTCCTTCTCCTACATCTGTTACAACACCTAAGGAAACAACAACTGCAACTCCTACAACAACCACAACTGCAACTACAACACCTGAGATAACAACCACAACTCCTACTCCTACCACAACTGCAACTACAACACCTGAGGTCACAACCACAACTCCTACTCCTACCACAACTGCAACCACAACACCTGAGGAAACAACCACAAGTCCTTCTCCTACATCTGTTACAACACCTAAGGAAACAACAACTGCAACTCCTACAACTACCACAACTGCAACCACAACGCCTGAGGTAACAACCACAACTCCTACACCTAAGGAAACAACACCTGCAACTCCTACAACTACCACAACTGCAACTACAACACCTGAGGTAACAACCAGAACTCCTACACCTAAGGAAACAACACCTGCAACTCCTACAACTACCACAACTGCAACTACAACACCTGAGGTAACAACCACAACTCCTATTCCTACCACAACTGCAACTACAACACCTGAGGTAACAACCACAAGTCCTACTCCTACCACAGCTGCAACCACAACACCTGAGGAAACAACCACAACACCTACAACTACCACAACTGCAACCACAACACCTGAGGTAACAACCACAAGTCCTACCCCTACCACAACTGCAACCACAACACCTGAGGAAACAACCACAAGTCCTTCTCCTACATCTGTTACAACACCTAAGGAAACAACAACTGCAACTCCTACAACTACCACAACTGCAACTACAACACCTGAGGTAACAACCACAAGTCCTACTCCTACCACAGCTGCAACCACAACACCTGAGGAAACAACCACAACACCTACTCCTACCACAACTGCAACCACAACACCTGAGGTAACAACCACAAGTCCTACTCCTACCACAACTGCAACCACAACACCTGAGGAAACAACCACAAGTCCTTCTCCTACATCTGTTACAACACCTAAGGAAACAACACCTGCAAGTCCTACAACTACCACAACTGCAACTACAACACCTGAGGTAACAACCACAAGTCCTACTCCTACCACAACTGCAACCACAACACCTGAGGAAACAACCACAAGTCCTTCTCCTACATCTGTTACAACACCAAAGGAAACAACAACCACAACTCCTACTCCTACCACAACTGCAACCACAATACCTGAGGAAACAACCACAAATCCTTTTCCTACATCTGTTACAACACCTAAGGAAACAACAACTGCAACTCCTACAACTACCACAACTGCAACTACAACACCTGAGGTATCAACCAGAACTCCTACACCTAAGGAAACAACACCTGCAACTCCTACAACTACCACAACTGCAACTACAACACCTGAGGTAACAACCACAACTCCTACCTTTACCACAACTGCAACTACAACACCTGAGGAAACAACCACAAGTCCTTCTCCTACATCTGTTACAACACCGAAGGAAACAACAACTGCAACTCCTACAACTACCACAACTACAACTACAACACCTGAGGTAACAACCACAACTCCTACTCCTACCACAACTGCAACTACAACACCTGAGGTAACAACCACAACTCCTACTCCTACCACAACTGCAACCACAACACCTGAGGAAACAACCACAAGTCCTTCTCCTACATCTGTTACAACACCTAAGGAAACAACAACTGCAACTCCTACAACTACCACAATTGCAACTACAACACCTGAGGTAACAACCAGAACTCCTACACCTAAGGAAACAACACCTGCAACTCCTACAACTACCACAACTGCAACTACAACACCTGAGGTAACAACCACAACTCCTACCACAACTGCAACCACAACACCTGAGGAAACAACCACAAGTCCTTCTCCTACATCTACCCCAGCTGAAAGCACAACACCTAAGGAAACAACAACTGCAACTCCTACAACTACCACAACTGCAATTACAACACCTGAGGTAACAACCACAACTCCTATTCCTACCACAACTGCAACTACAACACCTGAGGTAACAACCACAACTCCTACTCCTACCACAACTGCAACCACAACACCTGAGGAAACAACTACAAGTCCTTCTCCTACATCTGTTACAACACCTAAGGAAACAACAACTGCAACTCCTACAACTACCACAACTGCAACTACAACACCTGAGGAAACAACCAGAACTCCTACACCCAAGGAAACAACACCTGCAACTCCTACAACTACCACAACTGCAACTACAACACCTGAGGTAACATCCACAAGTCCTACTCCTACCACAACTGCAACCACAACACCTGAGGAAACAACCACAAGTCCTTCTCCTACATCTGTTACAACACCTAAGGAAACAACAACTGCAACTCCTACAACTACCACAACTACAACTACAACACCTGAGGTAACAACCAGAACTCCTACACCTAAGGAAACAACACCTGCAACTCCTACAACTACCACAACTGCAACTACAACACCTGAGGTAACAACCACAACTCCTACCACAACTGCAACCACAACACCTGAGGAAACAACCACAAGTCCTTCTCCTACATCTACCCCAGCTGAAAGCACAACACCTAAGGAAACAACAACTGCAACTCCTACAACTACCACAACTGCAACTACAACACCTGAGGTAACAACCACAAGTCCTACTCCTACCACAGCTGCAACCACAACACCTGAGGAAACAACCACAACACCTACTCCTACCACAACTGCAACCACAACACCTGAGGTAACAACCACAAGTCCTACTCCTACCACAACTGCAACCACAACACCTGAGGAAACAACCACAAGTCCTTCTCCTACATCTGTTACAACACCTAAGGAAACAACACCTGCAAGTCCTACAACTACCACAACTGCAACTACAACACCTGAGGTAACAACCAGAACTCCTACTCCTACCACAACTGCAACTACAACACCTGAGGTAACAACCACAAGTCCTACTCCTACCACAACTGCAACCACAACACCTGAGGAAACAACCACAAGTCCTTCTCCTACATCTGTTACAACACCAAAGGAAACAACAACTGCAACTCCTACAACTACCACAACTGCAACTACAACACCTGAGGTAACAACCACAACTCCTTCTCCTACCACAACTGCAACCACAATACCTGAGGAAACAACCACAAGTCCTTCTCCTACATCTGTTACAACACCTAAGGAAACAACAACTGCAACTCCTACAACTACCACAACTGCAACTACAACACCTGAGGAAACAACCACAACTCCTACACCCAAGGAAACAACACCTGCAACTCCTACAACTACCACAACTGCAACTACAACACCTGAGGTAACAACCACAACTCCTACTCCTACCACAACTGCAACCACAACACCTGAGGAAACAACCACAAGTCCTTCTCCTACATCTGTTACAACACCTAAGGAAACAACAACTGCAACTCCTACAACTACCACAACTACAACTACAACACCTGAGGTAACAACCAGAACTCCTACACCTAAGGAAACAACACCTGCAACTCCTACAACTACCACAACTGCAACTACAACACCTGAGGTAACAACCACAACTCCTACCACAACTGCAACCACAACACCTGAGGAAACAACCACAAGTCCTTCTCCTACATCTACCCCAGCTGAAAGCACAACACCTAAGGAAACAACAACTGCAACTCCTACAACTACCACAACTGCAATTACAACACCTGAGGTAACAACCACAACTCCTACTCCTACCACAACTGCAACTACAACACCTGAGGTAACAACCACAACTCCTACTCCTACCACAACTGCAACCACAACACCTGAGGAAACAACTACAAGTCCTTCTCCTACATCTACCCCAGCTGAAAGCACAACACCTAAGGAAACAACAACTGCAACACCTACAACTACCACAACTGCAACTACAACACCTGAGGTAACAACCACAACTCCTACCACAACTGCAACCACAACACCTGAGGAAACAACCACAAGTCCTTCTCCTACATCTACCCCAGCTGAAAGCACAACACCTAAGGAAACAACAACTGCAACTCCTACAACTACCACAACTGCAATTACAACACCTGAGGTAACAACCACAACTCCTACTCCTACCACAACTGCAACTACAACACCTGAGGTAACAACCACAACTCCTACTCCTACCACAACTGCAACCACAACACCTGAGGAAACAACTACAAGTCCTTCTCCTACATCTGTTACAACACCTAAGGAAACAACAACTGCAACTCCTACAACTACCACAACTGCAACTACAACACCTGAGGAAACAACCAGAACTCCTACACCCAAGGAAACAACACCTGCAACTCCTACAACTACCACAACTGCAACTACAACACCTGAGGTAACATCCACAAGTCCTACTCCTACCACAACTGCAACCACAACACCAGAGGAAACAACTACAAGTCCTTCTCCTACATCTGTTACAACACCTAAGGAAACAACAACTGCAACTCCTACAACTACCACAACTACAACTACAACACCTGAGGTAACAACCACAACTCCTACTCCTACCACAACTGCAACTACAACACCTGAGGTAACAACCACAACTCCTACTCCTACCACAACTGCAACCACAACACCTGAGGAAACAACCACAAGTCCTTCTCCTACATCTGTTACAACACCTAAGGAAACAACAACTGCAACACCTACAACTACCACAACTGCAACTACAACACCTGAGGTAACAACAACAACTCCTACCACAACTGCAACCACAACAGCTGAGGAAACAACCACAAGTCCTTCTCCTACATCTACCCCAGCTGAAAGCACAACACCTAAGGAAACAACAACTGCAACTACCACAATTGTATCCACAACACCTGAGGAAACAACAACCGAAATTCCAACAACTACCTCAACTGCATTCTCAACACCTGAAGAAACAACCACAAGTCCCTTTCCTACAACTACATTACTTACAACTACTGTTGTAGTCACAGAAACACCACAAATTACAACTGTGGTTACACAACCTGTTCTCAACACAACTTCTCTGGCTTCACCTACCACAACAACACTCACTATCCCAGTCAGTACAACTGTCTTTTCAACAAGTGAGTCCTCGACTGAAACTACTGTTTCTACAACAGTAATCAGTGCTTCGACAACATGTTTTTGCGATGCCAATGGAGTTGCATATAAACCTGGTAGGTAATCCTTCACTTTTCATACTACATTCATAATTTTTTTTGTGTAACAATAATGTTTTCTAAAGATATTTGATGTATTTTTTTTATTTCAATGTCTCAAATGACATAGCTACTACATATATTCTAATGTTTAACCTCTATTTTTTATAATTTCATGAATTATCTCAAATTATTTCATGTGTGCATTTCAAGCATTACATCTTAAGAATGTATGAAACAATTCGATTGGCCAAGTAAATACACGTACATACAATGACCATACTACAAATTTATTTCACCAGTAATTTTATTATGGGTACATACTGGTTAAAGAAATGGAATTATCAGTTCACTAAAATCGTTCTATATGTGTATTGATATGACAGCTTTAGTAGTATACAGTGTGGTGTAAGTTGCATATTACTGTTTGTATTTTACTTTTTTTGTGGAGTTTATAATGTTGTGTGAGAACCATAAATTATTTAACAGTCCACTTTTCCTGAGATAAAAAATACAGTTCATCCTAAAGTGTAATATTCACCTGAGAGATATTTTTTTCAATAAAAATAAACAAATAAAGATAAGGCACATTTATGTACTGTATGAAGCACCAAAAATGCTATTGATATCAGAAGTCAAAATTAATCCGCCATTAGTTTGTTGACATTAGCGCTATGTTTTGCTGTGCTACTTTCGTGAAATGTTACCTTTTTGTCAGAACTAATTTCTAAACTCTGTTTCTATTTCCACTCTAATTTTCAATGTGAACTCTGATTTCACAGGGCAGATGGTCTACAATATTAGTGATGGCTTAGGATTGTGTTATATTGGACGCTGCAATGCATCGTGCAAAGTTGAGCAACTTAACATTTCATGTCCCACAACACCACCACCAACCACAACCCCAACCCCAACCACTGGCTACACAACAACCCTGGCCCTAACAACCCCGTCACCACCTGAGGACTGTATCTACATAAATGAAACAAGAATGGTAAATAATATATTAAATGACTTTCTCATGGTGACTTTAATTACAAATGAAATTTACAATGGTCCCCAGGAGCTACTGCTGACAATTCCAACAGATTTTCAGCTGAGCATCATTATGTGGCATTGATTGGATATTTCTAAATGGGGAAATCCATTATTTTAAGTGCTACTTTTTATGTAGATTATTGCCAGGATCATATTTGTGTTGCAATAGACAAGTTAAATTTAGTTGTAAACATATTTAATGTAAGAAAGTATATGAATATTATACCTTGTTTTAGATATGATTTATAACAATAATGTACATGTTGAAAATGCCGCTGTTAAAAGATAAAAATAATCAGATTAAACAAAATCTGAAGTAGAAGAACCAATGACAGCTAATGACGGCTGATTTATGACGACAAGAAAGAAAAAGGAGTCATATCTTTCATTTACAAAATTCAGATTTTTTTTTTTTTTTATCAAATAAACAGCCCTAAATTTCTGACTAATGGTTCAGTTTATGAATTCTGACATTTACGAGTTGCTTGTGTAATCAATTTATTGATATACTTGAACAGGACTGAACAATAAGGATGCACTGTAATGGCCTGTAAACTCTGTCATTAGAACCACAAAAGGCAATATTTTTACATCTAACTTCAGGTTAGAGTACGAATCATTGAAAAACAACTTTTAGAGGATAGTTCCCTCAGTACAGTTATATTTGATGAGTAGTGTTTTTATCCTTTAAGAAATCCACAAAACTTTCTGCATCTTAACCTGCTTTCCAGCATAATGAGACCTGGATGATTGACAACTGCACCATGGCTGTCTGTGAAAATGGCACAGTCATAATGAGAAATCATTCCTGTCCCTTTGTGGAAAAACCTGTATGTTCCAATGGACGACAGCCTGTTATCCATTATGATGACAATGGATGCTGCTTCCACTATGACTGTGAATGTAAGTCTTAAATGTAACCTTTCATCAGTTTGAGTTCTTAACATGCAGCAGAATATCTTATTACGTCATGCTCAGACTCATATCAATAGCACATCCCTTCCTGCAAATCAGTCACAAACTTTGACTTTCGCATCTTAAATTACTGGTTTAGAGGCAAGGCAAATTTATTTATCTCCCCCATCCCATTTTCAAGCCAAGCACAGTTTAGCAGAAGGCTGTTCCGTCATGAGCCCGGGTCTGCTGAAGATTTCTGCCTGTTAAAAGGACGTTTTTCTTGCCACGCTATGACGGATTAAGCTGGGCTCTTGTAATATAGCCATAAGTAAGGTCCTTTACCTGCTTTATGTAAACATAACAATGAGCATGGTCTTGTTACCTGCTCTTTCGTTAATGTTAACAGACAAACAGTAAGGTCCTTTACCTGCTTTTGTAAAGTGTCTCGAGATAACGCCTGATATGAATTGACGCTATATAAATAAAGATTGATTGATTGATTTATATATCAACAGCAAGGCAATTCAAAGCGCTTCACATAACACATCAAAAGCATGATGCCAAAGGGAAAAAAAAACTTGAAATGGAAAATTTAAAAAACATTGAAACAATGATTAAATCTGAAAATATGTTAAAATAAAAATATAAAAAGAGTTCAAATTTATAGAAAAGAGATAAAGTTAAAAAAAATTAAATTGTTTATTGAAAGGCAGTTGTAAACGTGTCTTTAACCTGGTTTTAAAAGAGCTGAGAGATTCAGCTGACTTGCAGTTTTCTGGGAGTTTGTTCCAGATATAAGGAGCATAGAATCTAAGCTCTGCTTCTTCACGTTTGTTTATTTTCGCCATAAACTATTCCGTGCTTTAAAAACCAGCAGCAAGATTTTAAAATCTGTTCTCACACTGGGAGCCAGTGTAAAGACTTCAGAACTGGATTGATGTGATTCATTCTGGGTTTTGGTGAGGACTCTAGCTGCAGCTGGTTTAGCTGCAATTGTCTGACTTATTGAACCTGTAAAGACACTGTTACAGTTATCAAGTCGCCTGCCCCAGGGCGAATGGAGTCTCTCCCATTTCCCCAGATCCCCCCGATAGCCTGTTTTTTGCACTATGTACCTTCACACAGCAGCTTGTAGCTAATAGGCAGCAAGTTAGCTCTCCTCTGAACTGTTTCATACAATGGCTGAGCCTATGAGACAGAAGAGGACAGTGAGAAGAAGAGAAAAAGAAAGAATGACAGAGCAAGAAGCCAGACTACAGGAAATATTGGACATTGTCAATCCACATGGTTCTTTGTCATATTACAACCTCTTTGCCCCAAAAGCTACCACAGCACGAAACAATAGCAAGGGGTGTCTTTATCCACTATCGAATAAAGCTACAGTACAATACCAAAAGAAAATAACTTTATACAGTATGTATTCATTACTCACTCCATGTGCATTTTCAGAGTCTGGGGAGGAAGTTTTGCTGCTTTACTTTAAGATTTCAGGGGAAGTGTATTTCAATGAACAATTATCTCCTAGAATGTTCCCAGTGCAGAATCACTTTTGAAACACCACTAATCCAAAGGCAACATGTTTTGATTCTCTATAATGAAACCTTTTAGATTCTAGAGGACAGAAATAGACATAGACTAAAAGTCCCTTATCCGACAATGCTCCCTGTTATGCACAGCGCACCAGCACATCTACATGGGAAGCACTATTTTATAAAACGCTTGCTTCTCTGTCATCTGCTTGTCAACAAATGCAAGTTGTCAAAAAGGGGATATGTGTAACAGCACTGTTTGTGTTTTATCTTTAGTGGACACCAAAGAGCACCAAATTGAATTTGTCAATCATTTTACTTTTAAAGAAGCTAAGGTTGAAATTTCCTGACCAGAAAACTATGAGTCTTCTTAGTGTAATAAAACACAAGTTGTGTTTGTTCCACTTAATGATTTCTTTATCTTTATCTTTGTCTCCTGCAGGTGTGTGCACTGTCTGGTCTGGGCACTATAGCACATTTGATGGAGTTGGTTATAGTTTCCAGCAGTTATGCGAGTATTACCTGGTCAAAGAGATTAATTATAAGTTTGACCTGTCTATTGTGTTGGATAGTCATGACTGTGACCCTGCAGACAGCACGTTCTGTCCCCAGGCTGTCATCGTTACGTTCAACACCAACAAGATTGTTTTGACTCAGTTGAAGAGCGAAGGCCTTGTGGTAAGCTACATTTGAAAAATCAGATGAACATTGACATCATTCATTATTCTGCGACTTGATGCCAGTCAAAGGAGTAAGATGTTACGAACAGTTGGAGTTAGATGTATCATTGTGTTTGGTCTCCCTGTTCTACAGGTTTTCATAAACGGGAACCGAATCTATCCCGCCTTCTTCAATTATTACCTGAGGCTCTTCAGTACAGATATGGACATCACATTGTATATACCTACCATTCAGACAAAAATTGTTTATAAAGCCAACTCATTCAGCATTTACCTTCCCCATGATATCTTCCATGGAAATACTGAAGGACAGTGTGGTGAGTAACCAGAACGTGCACACACATACCTCCTTCTATGGTACTTTGTTATCCCTGATGGGAAACCTGTTTTTATGGACAACTTTAATTGACCAGCCTATAATAATGCCATTTGTTTCTTAGCTTTAAACCAGATATATCATATTTTAATTAAACAGCCTAGTAAAAGAAAATAAGAAACCCCTGGGGCCCTTTTCAAGTCTGAACAACTGCTTCTTCTCCTCTCAAAGGAACCTGTGACAACTCCCAGATTAACGAGTGTCGTTTTCCAAGTGGTGAAGTGGGACCCTGCCCCATCTGTGCACCCAGCTGGGTAGTCCCAGGTCCACCCTGTGAAACCACAACAATTTCTCCAACAGCTTCAACAACACTAACTGTGACCACCCCAGAAACAACAATCCTTACATCACAGCTCCCCTGTAAACCACCGGTTTGTGAACTCTTAAAGGACAGGTGAGGAGGAAAGAGAGAGTTAACTCCTGAACTGCTGTTTGTCTTTCGTGTACCTCATTACAAACCTAAAACAGGGTTCTTAACTTTTGGAAATTGTTTAGAGTGAGACAGATGTGGAGTCCCTATGCGGGCGTGCGAGCGAATTTTTTGGGGGTGTTTATGTATTAATTTAAAGCATAATAATAGTTTTTAACACAAGTTCAGTTCAGTATAATTTCGTCTTTTAGTTCAAATATAGCCTATTGTAGTCATTTTATGATGAAAGTATAACTGGATTAATACCAAATGCCAGACTTTGGGTGTTGACATCGAGCCTCCACAAATGTAGATTCCTCCTTGAATCGCGCTGAATGTAGACGGCCATCACTTGTTGAAAAAGGTATGACGTGATAACCATAGACTGTATATATTAGGGTGATAACCCCCAACCCAGATAGTGCTTGCTACTTTCTGATTGGTTGAACGCCTGATTGGTTGAACGCCTGGTGGTTTGATTGGCTGGTGTGTGGCTGCGTTGGCTGGTGTGTGGCTGCGTTGGACCCTCTGCGTTGCAGAGAAAGGTTAACGGAACCGTATGGTGACGGTCGGGATTTATCCAAGCTATATAAAAAAAAAAAATTTGGCCGAGTTATATTTTATGTGAGAAATGCAAGGTATGGCGTGGGGCATGTGAATTGCCTGAAATGCATGTGTCTCACTCTCATTGCGTGAGTGTTGAGAACCCTGCTAAAACTATTAACAACTTTTTACAACCTCACTGTCTCCACGAATTAAAACCTAAATATACTTCTCATGATACACTGCCTTTCAGTTTCTACATTTTTAATTTGCTTTGTGTTAAAGAAAAGGAAATGAAAATTACAGTCATCACAAAATCATGAAGAAAATCCCCTACGCCACTTTTCCACTTATTTATGAGTATAAAGGCAAGCCAACCAAAATTCACTTTATTCCTATGGGACTCTTATAACTCTCATAACATCTAATATGCCTGGAGTATATAAAAACATATTGAACTTTTGGATTTTGGAGAGACATTATGAAAGTGTGCTAGCTTTGCTAACAGTCTGCTAACTAGCCAACAGGATGATTCATGAGTTTCAGTTTTCAATTTCGATTGTTGATTCTGTTTGCTCTTTTCATATACTGCCTGATTACCTGAACCATTTTGCAATATACAGTATATGTTATTTATACAGTTTTTAAAAAAAAATGCAAACTTTTAAAACCAAATACATTTTTACCATCTGTCACTGTTAAAGACCTTCACTTAACAATTGGTTCGTAAAACAAACAAAAAAAAAGTGCTTTCAATGACCTGAACTCTTAGTTTCTACTTATTCAAGTTGTTGAATATTTCTGACAAAGTGTTCTGGCTTCTTTGTGTATCCTTCTAGTATATTTGAGGAGTGTGCTTCGGTCATTCCCGCTTACCCATTTATTTCATCTTGTGAGAGCGAAGGCTGCAACGGTGGTGGAATAGATCCACCACATTTTAATGTCACCTGCACCATCCTGGAAACCTATGCTGCTTTGTGTGCTGAAAATGGAATCTGTATTGACTGGAGGAATAGAACCAATGGGATGTGTGGTAAGATTTTGAGTCTGTTGTGTAAATTTCAGTTGTTGTGTTGCGTGCTGAAAACAATAATTCCATTTTCCAGACTACACATGTCCAGAGGGCAAGGTGTACAAGGCCTGTGGCCCAGCTGTAGAGCCAACATGTAATGAAAGGTAATAAAAACAGTGTTATACTTTTTAACATCACTTTACTGATTCACATCTTTTTATTTTCTGCTTTTCTCAAGTTTTACTGTTCAATTCATAATAAAGATTAATAAAATATCACCATCTGATTCACAAAACAAGAACAAAGGTTTAAATGCTGAGGAGCAAACATCCATTATGCAGTCATTCAGTGATAAAATTATTACATTTCTATGCAAGTTAGTCTTATTGTTAAAAGTGTCTAATTCTCAAACATAAACACTAACAGCCATCTTTAGTAAGCGTGAAAAAATGACCAGTCTGTTGAGAGTTGGTTGCTGCAGTATTTATAAGAGCTGTCACGCTAGCACTTCAGAGAGGAAGGCCAAGTGTGTAATAGTCACTGTCGTCACCATGAAGACAGCATGAAAACACATTATGTTAGACAAGATTTTATAAATTCTCATCATGATTGAAGATTTTTGTTGTGTGGCCATACATCTTTAAGTTTATACAGCACTGTAATACCAACATACTTCATTTCTGACACCAGATACAACAACATGTTCAACGCCGGATCCTCTCCACCCTCTATTGGTCTTAAGGAGGGTTGCTTCTGTCATGACAACACCACTTTATTCAATCAGGTCTATGACGAATGTGTGCCCGCTTGTGGTAAGGAACCCACAGGGGACATGTTTTGACTGGTACATCGAACATTTTGTACAAAAGCTGTCAGTCACTATTCAGTGTCTCTGTTTATATTTCAGATTGCACAGGACCTGATGGAAAACCAAAACTGGTGAGTTATCTTCCTCAAATATGCATTACTGTGTACATTAGCAAAGCAAAGTTGTCTATTAACTGTTTTGTCCAATAACCAGCCGGGTGAAAGCTGGATAAGTGGCTGCAACAACTGTACCTGTGACATGGACACCATGGGGGTCGTGTGTACGCCCAATCCATGCCAGACCATGGAGATCCCCAACTGCAGTGAGGAAGGCCAAGTTCTGGTAACCTCATCAGATGGCTGCTGTACAAAATATGAATGTGGTAAGTTATGGGGGTCAATTGAATTTAATCTGATTTATTTCATTTAATGGAGATGATGGTGTAACATTTTTTTAATACAGAGCATGAAATTTAGTAAATAGCTATGCTAAATTCCAACTATTTTTACCTCGTTAGGCCTCTGAGTAAACGCTGTACTATACAACATTCAGCCACATAAAATCACATCACATCACTTATTTGCTCAGCTGTGTTACACAGTCTGTTACATAGAGCTCTGAAGAAACTGACTCTACAGAGTCTTACTTTCTAACCAACATAAATTCTCCAGCTGGTCTTCTCTTCATATCAATACAATTTGGCTGACGATGCAGCACAGAACATCTACCTGAGGTTTTAGACTTACAGTTTTCTTCATCTGTCTTCATATTGTTTTATTTAAGTGCACTATTATTCAAACATTACTTTGTTCTTATCTAAAAGTAGTTCATAACTTGTAATAGAAAAATATTTAAGGGATCTCTTCAAAACATGGTTCTAATCATCAAATCCTCATGTGCCCCAACAGAATGCAACCAAACCCTTTGTCCCACTCCACATACCTGCATGCTTGGCTTCGAACTGACGTCCACAGATGGCATCTGCTGCAAGTCCTACAAGTGTGGTGTGTTACTCTATCAATGTGCATCTGTCGACAGAGAATAAAAGGATGAGCTAGTGTATAATATGTAATGTGAAGTAAATACTCTAATCTTAAAAATGTGGCTGTTTTGTGAAACAATTTTACAGTTTATGCCTGAAGAAGACTTCAGATGAAAAATAAAACTGTAAACATTTCTGTAGCATAGACAATTGAAAAGTCATGACTTCTGTCTTACTACTTTATGGTACTGTTAAGAACTCTAATTTTCTGTTCTGAACTTGGCACCCTCTGTATGCTAAGTGGTATCTCTGTGCAGATGTATAAGTAAAGCTTTTAACAATATACAGTATATAGGAAAAGTCCATCTTCACATTGATGGCCTCCCTTCTGTTGTAGGTCAGAAAGAGACTTTAGTATTCACCTCAGTCTGCTTCACAACCAGATTTAGAGATCTACATTTTTTTGAAATGTCTTTAGGCAATGGCCAATACATATCTTAACTCTACCTTTTCTTTTCTTTATTTGCAGAGCCTAAAGGTGTATGTGTCTTTGAAGGTACTGAGTACATGGTAAGTGTACAGTTTAAAGTCCAGATATAAATTCATTAATTAGTCAATGCTAAAGTACAAAAAGGCAGAGGATTTAAATACAAACCCAGACAGGTAGTACATGGTCATGTAGAGGTTAACTTTGTTGCAATGAAAGTCAGCATTTACGCTTATACACTAACAAGTAGATTTGTGGAAAACTGGAAGGGTTTTGATTATTTATATGTGGCGAGATGACTAGAGACAGTTTTTTGGGAGGAAGCAAGGAGTCACTTCAGGAAGTAAAATAAAACTTTTTTTTCTTTTTACCCTCTATATGTTATGTAAGAAGTATGTATCAAATGTGTCTTCAACAGAACTTTTATAGCGTTTTTGTTACGTTAAAATAAAAAAATTGGAGTACGGGAACATATTTGAAACGTTTTAATGCTGGATCCAACAGTGGGTCTTTTTACCATTGGAGCACACAAGACAAAGTAAGAAGTGAATATTATGTAAATGTATATACCTGTATGTCAATTAAATATTTGAAAGTAAAAAATAATCTGTATTTTTTTAGCCTGGTTCCAAAATACCAACACCAGGAACACCATCAGGATCAACAACACCAGGACAACCATTAGGTACAACAGTTGGAGGACCTGGACAACCATCAGGTACAACTGGAGGAGGACCTGGACAACCATCAGGCACAACAGTGCAAGGACCTGGACAACCATCAGGTACAACTGGAGGAGGACCTGGCCAACCATCAGGTACAACCGTACAAGGACCTGGACAACCATCAGGAACAACTGGAGGAGGACCTGGACAACCTTCTGGTACAACGGTACAAGGACCTGGACAACCATCAGGTACAACAGTTCAAGGACCTGGACAACCATCAGGGACAACTGGAGGAGGACCTGGACAACCTTCTGGTACAACGGTACAAGGACCTGGACAACCATCAGGTACAACAGTACAAGGACCTGGACAACCCTCAGGAACAACTGGAGGAGGACCTGGACAACCTTCTGGTACAACGGTACAAGGACCTGGACAACCATCAGGTACAACAGTACAAGGACCTGGACAACCCTCAGGTACAACTGGAGGAGGACCTGGACAACCTTCGGGAACGACTGGAGGAGGACCTGGACAACCATCAGGTACAACTGGAGGAGGACCTGGACAACCATCAGGTACAACTGGAGGAGGACCGGGACAACCATCAGGTACAACTGGAGGAGGACCTGGACAACCATCAGGTACAACTGGAGGAGGACCTGGACAACCATCAGGTACAACTGGAGGAGGACCTGGACAACCCTCAGGCACAACTGGTGGAGGACCTGGACAACCATCAGGAACAACTGGAGGAGGACCTGGACAACCATCAGGTACAACAGTACAAGGACCTGGACAACCATCGGGAACAACTGGAGGAGGACCTGGACAACCATCAGGTACAACTGGAGGAGGACCTGGGCAACCTTCTGGAACAACTGGAGGAGGACCTGGACAACCATCAGGTACAACTGGAGGAGGACCTGGACAACCATCAGGCACAACAGTGCAAGGACCTGGACAACCATCAGGTACAACTGGAGGAGGACCTGGCCAACCATCAGGTACAACCGTACAAGGACCTGGACAACCATCAGGAACAATTGGAGGAGGACCTGGACAACCTTCTGGTACAACCGTACAAGGACCTGGACAACCATCAGGTACAACGGTACAAGGACCTGGACAACCATCAGGAACAACTGGAGGAGGACCTGGACAACCATCAGGTACAACAGTACAAGGACCTGGACAACCATCAAGTACTACAGTACAAGGACCTGGACAACCCTCAGGTACAACTGGAGGAGGACCTGGACAACCATCCGGTACTACAGTACAAGGACCTGGACAACCATCGGGTACAACTGGAGGAGGACCTGGACAACCATCGGGTACAACTGGAGGAGGACCTGGACAACCATCAGGTACAACTGGAGGAGGACCTGGACAACCATCAGGTACAACAGTACAGGGACCTGGACAACCATCTGGAACAACTGGAGGAGGACCTGGACAACCATCAGGTACAACTGGAGGAGGACCTGGACAACCATCAGGTACAACTGGAGGAGGACCTGGACAACCATCAGGTACAACAGTACAGGGACCTGGACAACCATCGGGAACAACTGGAGGAGGACCTGGACAACCATCAAGTACAACTGGAGGAGGACCTGGACAACCATCAGGTACAACTGTTGGAGGACCTGGACAACCATCAGGTACAACAGTACAGGGACCTGGGCAACCATCGGGAACAACTGGAGGAGGACCTGGACAACCATCAGGTACAACAGTACAGGGACCTGGGCAACCATCGGGAACAACTGGAGGAGGACCTGGACAACCATCAGGTACAACAGTACAGGGACCTGGGCAACCATCGGGAACAACTGGAGGAGGACCTGGACAACCATCAGGTACAACAGTACAGGGACCTGGACAACCATCGGGAACAACTGGTGGAGGACCTGGACAACCATCAGGTACAACAGTACAGGGACCTGGGCAACCATCGGGAACAACTGGAGGAGGATCTGGACAACCATCAGGTACAACAGTACAGGGACCTGGGCAACCATCGGGAACAACTGGAGGAGGACCTGGACAACCATCTGGAACAACAGGAGGAGGACCTGGACAACCATCAGGCACAACTGGAGGAGGACCTGGACAACCCTCCGGTACGACTGGTGGAGGACCTGGACAACCATCAGGTACAACAGTACAGGGACCTGGACAACCATCAGGTACAACTGGAGGAGGACCTGGACAACCTTCTAGTACAACTGGTGGAGGACCTGGACAACCATCAGGAACAACTGGAGGGGGACCTGGACAACCTTCTGGAACAACTGGAGGAGGACCTGGACAACCATCAGGTACAACTGGAGGAGGACCTGGACAACCATCAGGTACAACTGGAGGAGGACCTGGTCAACCATCAGGCACAACTGTTGGAGGACCTGGACAACCATCAGGTACAACCGCAGGAGGACCTGGACAGCCATCAGGTACAACTGGAGGAGGACCTGGACAACCTTCTGGAACAACTGGAGGAGGACCTGGACAGCCATCAGGTACAACTGGAGGAGGACCTGGACAGCCATCAGGTACAACAGGAGGAGGACCTGGACAACCTTCTGGAACAACTGGAGGAGGACCTGGACAACCTTCTGGAACAACAGTACAAGGACCTGGACAACCTTCTGGAACAACTGGAGGAGGACCTGGACAACCATCAGGTACAACTGGAGGAGGACCTGGACAACCATCAGGTACAACAGTACAAGGACCTGGACAACCATCAGGAACAACAGTTGAAGGACCTGGCCAGCCATCAGGTACAACTGGAGGAGGACCTGGACAACCATCAGGTACTACAGTACAAGGACCTGGACAACCCTCAGGTACAACTGGAGGAGGACCTGGACAACCCTCAGGTACAACTGGAGGAGGACCTGGACAACCATCAGGTACAACAGTTCAGGGACCTGGCCAGCCATCAGGTACAACTGGAGGAGGACCTGGACAACCATCCGGTACAACTGGAGGAGGACCTGGACAACCTTCTGGAACAACTGGAGGAGGACCTGGCCAGCCATCAGGTACAACTGGAGGAGGACCTGGACAACCATCAGGTACAACTGGAGGAGGACCTGGTCAACCATCAGGTACAACTGGAGGAGGACCTGGACAACCCTCTGGAACAACTGGAGGAGGACCTGGACAACCATCAGGTACAACTGAAGGAGGACCTGGACAACCCTCAGGTACAACTGGAGGAGGACCTGGACAACCCTCTGGAACAACTGGAGGAGGACCTGGACAACCTTCTGGTACAACTGGAGGAGGACCTGGACAACCATCAGGTACAACAGTACAAGGACCTGGACAACCATCAGGTACAACAGCAACAGGACCTGGACAACCATCAGGTACAACCGGAGGAGGACCTGGACAACCATCAGGTACAACAGTACAAGGACCTGGACAACCATCAGGTACAACTGGAGGAGGACCTGGACAACCATCAGGTACAACAGTACAAGGACCTGGACAACCATCAGGTACAACTGGAGGAGGACCTGGACAACCATCGGGTACAACTGGAGGAGGACCTGGACAACCATCAGGTACAACAGTACAAGGACCTGGACAACCATCAGGTACAACTGGAGGAGGACCTGGACAACCATCGGGTACAACTGGAGGAGGACCTGGACAACCATCAGGTACAACAGTACAAGGACCTGGACAACCTTCTGGAACAACTGGAGGAGGACCTGGACAACCATCAGGTACGACTGGAGGAGGACCTGGACAACCATCAGGTACAACTGGAGGAGGACCTGGTCAACCATCAGGCACAACTGTTGGAGGACCTGGACAACCATCAGGTACAACCACAGGAGGACCTGGACAGCCATCAGGTACAACTGGAGGAGGACCTGGACAACCTTCTGGAACAACTGGAGGAGGACCTGGACAGCCATCAGGTACAACTGGAGGAGGACCTGGACAGCCATCAGGTACAACAGGAGGAGGACCTGGACAACCTTCTGGAACAACTGGAGGAGGACCTGGACAACCCTCTGGAACAACAGTACAAGGACCTGGACAACCATCAGGAACAACTGGAGGAGGACCTGGACAACCATCAGGTACTACAGTACAAGGACCTGGACAACCCTCAGGTACAACTGGAGGAGGACCTGGACAACCTTCGGGAACAACAGTACAAGGACCTGGACAACCATCAGGTACAACAGTACAAGGACCTGGACAACCATCAGGTACAACAGTACAAGGACCTGGACAACCATCAGGTACAACTGTGCAAGGACCTGGACAACCATCCGGTACAACAGTACAAGGACCTGGACAGCCATCAGGTACAACTGTGCAAGGACCTGGACAACCATCCGGTGCAACTGGAGGAGGACCTGGACAACCATCAGGTACAACTGTTGGAGGACCTGGACAACCATCAGGTACAACAGGAGGAGGACCTGGACAACCATCAGGTACAACTGTTGGAGGACCTGGACAACCATCAGGTACAACAGGAGGAGGACCTGGACAACCATCAGGTACAACTGGTGGAGGACCTGGACAACCATCAGGTACAACTGGAGGTGGACCTGGACAAACATCTTTTACAACTTCAGGAGGACCTGTACCAACACTTGTTTTACCTGGTCCCTGCCATGAGTGTTACTGTGGTCCTAATATGGATCCAAACACCCTGTTGAACATCATTGAATGCACACCTGTTGTTTGCAACACCAACTGCTCAGAAGTAAGCTCATATACACTTTTTACAAACAAATGCATGCACATTGATTCTTTTGTATATGTTTTTTTCAAAAGCAACCAAAGGGGTTACAAGGGGTTGTATGAATTCCCTTTATTAGTCAAAGGCATATTTTTGGAGTAACATGGATCAATTGAATCAGCATCATCTCGTATTCCCTTTATTCACCAGGTGCATATGAATACAGGCAATGCTATTTACAAAGTGGTATAAAAAAAAAGTTTCAACCCATCCAACTCGGTCAATAATAACTCAGAGACCATCTCTCTGGGGTATGGCTTCTAGCTTATACCTGCAGCAGTAAACACCGAGCAGGTCCACAGCACCAGGTAGTAGGCATTATTTAATCAAGAGACAATTTTGACGAGGTAGCAAAGAAACTCCAGATCCAGATAGAATTTGTAAGACAGGAGCTTAGTATCCAAGGCCCCTGGCATTCTAAAGCCCTGTTTCCACCAAGCTGTCCGGTTTGGTTCAGTACAGTGTGGTTCATTTTGATATGGCAAACTCTGATCTTTCGTGTTTCTACAGCCAACCGTAGCCTGATTTGATCGGTGGAGTGTAAGCCTAATGGAGATAGCTGTGACACACTGCGAAATCAAAGCAATCCTACACAGTGTAGCCCACTGTTAATTTGAGTTCAACAAAAAAGAACGTGACACAGTAAATAAAAGGAACACTTAAGGGCCGGATTGCTACACTTTGCACCCCAACAGAATGGTCCCAAAAAAGTAGGACAGAACGGATGGATAAGGTTACTGAAGCAGTTGGATTAGTTTTGAGAGGAGGTTTAATTACTATGGCACATAACCTGTCAATTAAAAACATATTGATTAAAACTTGTAAAGAAATGATAACTAAGGGAAATACTTCCTGGTGCTTTTATGCTGGAATTGGGTCTTAGAGAAATGTTTAGATCAAGAGGTAAATCAGGTTTTAGAGCACAAATTCATAATGTATTAAAAAATTACTAAAACGCATGATGGAGGAGAAGGAGGAGCATGATGTCATTACTAATAAAAGAAAACAAAAAGGGCTGGTAATTTATGTTCTCCTTCCTCACTCCATTTCTAGGGGTTTGAGTACCAGGAGGTACCTGACCAGTGTTGTGGGAAGTGTGTCCAGAAGACCTGTGTCTTCATCGCACCTGACCAATCAAGACATGTAATCGAGGTTAGTTATGTAGAAGTATGAGTCTTTTGACACATTATTTAAAGGGATCACTGATAACTTTGAACATTTGTTTTACAATTTAATGCTGCAAATAAGACCACCTTCATCTTAATTATGAATGTTTCGAGTAAAATGTGGAAAATTGCAATTACACAAATGTCAGATAAGAACTTCTTCTTTCTTACATTCAACAGCGAAAGTATTGGTCAATTTTCTTTGTTGTACAGTAAAGTTAGGTTGACATGAGCTTAAAAGGATAAATATGATCAATCTGTTGGATGACTTTTCTTCTACTCTCTCTCTCGTGATAGGTCAACACAACTTTCACTCTTCCTAATAGCACATGTGAGGAGTATGTCTGTGAGAATATCAACGGACAGCTTATTACTAAGAAGCTCAAGACTGTTTGTCCTCAGTTTAACCCCTTGGACTGTGAACCTGTGAGTAAATAAGACCTCTGCAGTTCTTACTCCTGCTCTGTCTCAACACAGATTGTGTGTTTCTCACTCACACCATTACGTGTCTTCTCTTTTCAGGGCACAGAGACAACTGACCCCAGTGGATGCTGCAGAATTTGTAAGTGGACTCAAAATAAGTCAAAAATAATTCAAGGCAAATGTGTGTCATTATTAGTGTGTTACAGATATTGAACTGTTGTTGTATCTTACAGGCACTAAGCGCAGCGTCTGTGAAGTCCACAGTAAGCAAGAAGTCATCAAGGTGAACAACTGTGAGAGCCTGATGCCTGTCAACATGACATACTGTGCCGGACACTGTGGAAGCATGTCCATGTGAGTCTTTTTCTTTCCCCGTAAGACATGTCAGAACATGGATTTGTGTATTGGCAATAATGTACATGAGTGACTTACTGGTGCTGTGTCATAATCTCAATTGATCATAAACCTCCAAAAGTCAGAGTTGACACAAACAGAGAGAGAGAGTTTATTGCCATTGATGCACGACCATTTTATTTGATTGGTCGCTGCATTGTAGAAAAGTCAAGACACACGACCAGAGCTACCACACGACCACTGCTAAAATGGATTGCACACAGGCAAAAACATGCTCTCTCTCTCACACACACTCACACACACACACACACACACACACACACGATTAAGACTGAAGTGTGATTCATCAACCAGCTGATGCGACTGTATGTTCAGTGACCATCAGAATTAGCTTATCTCATTCATAAACACACACAGAACATTTATATGCTGCTGATGTAGTAGCAGTAGGAACAATTTGTGGTTAAGTGTTGCTGCAGGAGTCTCGTTGAGAACAAAAAGACTCTGCAAACCTTGTCGCAGCCGAGTGAGCCAACAGCAAACCTTCATGTCTCACAAAAAAATACATGCAGGGCAAAATTTAAAGTGCCATGCTGGTACATTACATGCAAGTCTAAAAACTAGAATGACTATAACGAACAGACAGGTTAAATGTTTCATTTAGGCCTTGAGGCTGTTCACCCTTTAGGAGACAATCCATCTGCTTTCACAATGAATACATTTTAAGGTCTGTGTGACTGAGATTAGATGCAGAGGTGACAGGGGCTGTTAAGTGAATAGAGTTACAAGCTGTTGTCTGTATGTGTGCAGGTATTCTGCTGCAGCAAACACCATGATGCATCACTGTGAGTGTTGCCAAGAAGCCACAACCAATGAGGGGCAGGTGGATCTCAAATGTACAGATGGTACCACGGTCCAGCACAAATACACCATGGTGGAGACCTGCCTGTGCAACAGAGCTGTGTGTGTGGGAGGAACAACCATTGTTCCAATGAAGCGCCGCAGGAGACGTTGATCGCTGACTCACTGCTCACCACCAAACTGAACCCTTAAGACCTGATGCAAGATATAACCTTTGACCTTCTTATTTTCAGCTTTCATTCTTTCAGGCCAAACTGTGCTCTTTGTTAGCATCATAACATGCCATTGTGATGTAAACCGTCATCCTTCAAATCATTTGTATTAAAATATATATCTGCAACATAAAAAACCGGTGTGGACATTTTTATTGATTGCAATAGTGAACACTGTAAACAATGCAGGATGAGCTTTGACGAGTTCCAATCCTTTTCAGTAAAGACCTAAATGCTTGTCTTCCACTTCCTTCCTAATGAATAACATTCAAATCAACCGTTAAAAGCAACTTGAAGAGTGTATTGCCTGGACATTCCCTACTTTTCTCAAAATAAGTAGTAATATTTAGTAATAACAGAACTTACTAGTTATTCCAGAAGACAACTGAATTGAATTCTTAACCCAAATATTCAGAGTAATTTAACTAAGGGACATCAGGTTTAACATGTCCTTAGGGATTCAAATTTGGACTTCCTCACTGATCAAGAACAGGGGCCTATACGACGAAGCAAGTTCCACATACCCAGGGTTCCTTTGGGTTGTGTATTCACTAACTGACATGAGATTTTGCCTAATGCGTTCAAATAAAAGGGGCAGAGTTGGATTTGTATTATCTATCACAATCATTACTGCGACTCCCGTCAGATCGTCATATCTAACAATCTCTGAAAAGTCAATTTACAAAAACAACCTTGCACATGCACACCTATTAACTTGTACTGTGTACAGGATACCTATTTCCCTCTTCTCGCCAACATTACATTTTAAACTGGGCATTTCCTTTTCTCGGGTTGCATGTCTCTGGTGCGCTCCGGAGCGCGCTCGTCTCTTCACTCTACAGCCCCCTACCCTGCTGCTGCGCTGTGGGACGGTTGAACGGGGGGCTCACCATGCTTGTACCCCCAACTTCAGTACCAGTATGTCCGATCAGACACAGCGCTGACCAGCTTCTGGTGCGCAACGATGCCACGAGTGGCACACACACTGAGCACCAGTGCCACAGAGGACTCACACCTCCGCGTGATGTATTACAATTCATTCAAAAGCGAGAGGGAAGAAAAGAGAGGCCGTGTTTAATACTGAGGTTTTCTTATAAGCTTCTTTTTCCTTTTGTTATATTCATATTTATCTGCTATTACTTGAAAATACTTTATGTTAATTTGCCTCTCACTAATGGCTATTTTGCGCTTGCAGTCGTCCAGCTTTCCGTCCAAACTCTCTGTGATGTAAACCAGTAAAACACACAAAAGCCTGACGTCATTCACGCAAATGTTCTTAGTAAATCACCCGCAAAACGCCCACAAGCCAAACGTGCAAACTTTTGCAATGAACCCGCAATTTAGTACTCTTTAATTGAGATCTTCGTAAATTAGGCCCTAAGTGTCAAGAAACGTTTACAAATTATTTCATTCGGCCCAAATAGGAATAATGTAAAGTAAGGGACCAGAAAGAACAAAAATGCCACAGTTTGAGAATGAAGGAAAATCATCAAAAGAGGAATTCAGCTGTATGATTTATATAAATGTTATATTGTGATTGACTCAAAGGCAATTAAACAACTTGTAAAGCTACTACATTCTGGCAAAAAAAATCCATCTCTCTGCTGGATTGTCAAGAAATCTGTCAACTAATGAAAAAGAGGGACCTTGCTTTAAAAAGTACTGTATAAAAAGTATACACAGATATTTTTATTTCGAAAGGACTAAGAAAAGCAAAGACTGCCTACTTTACACAGTTAATGTCCATGGCAGGAATAGCTTACTACCTGAGAGCCTAATGAGAGAAAAGGTGTAATCCAATTTAAATGGTATAATCATCTCACAGTATGGATATTGCAAATGCATTACATCCCTGTTATGAATGAATGAATGAATGAATCTTTATTGTCATTGTAACAGGTACAGGTGCGCAGGGGGGGGGGGGGGGGTGTTACAGGTAGGATGCAGGGGGAAGGGGGGCATAAAAAAACCCACTTCCATGTTATGCCTGCAGAGGGAGGCACAGATTGAATGCAGGGAAAAAACATTACCCTTAACACAAACATGTACACAGTAGCAATGAGTGCAAGGGTGGGAGGGAAGACGGTGTGTGCAGGGTGTGTGCATGAGTGTGCGTCTGTCCATGTGTTTATGTGTGTGTGTGCCTGGCTTCCCTGGGGCCGCCCAGGTCAGAATGTTGTCAGTCGCGATAACCGGCGAAAACACTGCGTGTGCTGTGGAGACAACCTTGGTGCCTCTCAAGGTTCGCTGACAACATTGCGAAAACACAGTCCTACTCAGTGGAGACGTCCTTGGCCTGGGCTCCACCTGCAAAACACCAGGTGTCTGTCTGGGGGGAGTGTGTGTGCGTGTGTGTATGTGTGTATGTGTGTGTGTGGGGGGGGGATGGTTAGGAGCATGTCTTCATCCTTGTCCATCCGTGCAGGAGAAATTTTGTCTGGGGGACCGAATTCATCCAAACAAACTCCTTTAGCACAATTGGACCCTAAAGTTTTTCAAGTCTGTCTCTCAACAGATTCATCTTGCCTTTGCATCGCACTGAGCTTTCCCCAGATGCCATCCATTCTTCGGCCTAGCTCTGCCAGCGCCACCGTCTGTGCTCCTAAAGCTTTGCCCATCTCGACCATCATGACCGGTAGCCTCGGTGCTCCTGCCAGAGCTGCCGTCTTCCCAATTTTTCGGTACACCAGGGCTATGCCAAGGCCAATCAGCATTAGACCATCTTTATATTCTAACCTCTCCTTTTTTCTGGGAGCTCCTGAGCTCTCTTAGGTTCCTTGGGACTGTTGGTGAGGATGGCCTGCCCAAACAACCCCCCCCACGAGGATGGCCTACCCCAGTCCAGTGGATCTTGTCGAAAAGATCTTGTCAATTGCGTTGAGAGACCAGCTTATTAATTCCATATTAGCTGATTAATTCCGGAGAGACAGAGAGAAAGAAACACTCCAGTGTATTCAGAAGAGACAGAAGCAGTGGGAACACACGTTATGTATAATCAGTGGAGGAACTGTCATTAAACTTCAAACCAATAGTTCTGTACAACATCTCAGTGAACGAGACACCAACCGACAGATGGATGAAGACAAAATATACAACAACAGTAATAATAACTCCAAGGCTGAAGACATATTTGGATAAGATACTGTAGTGAATTTATTAAGAAACATTCTACTCTTATAAATCCCATAATGCACATGATAAAATTATTCATTACTGCTGAATAATTCCTCAAACATTTAAAGAAGTAGTCATAGCCTCAATTTGTCTTAGTTTGGGAATCAGACAAAGGCCATCAGGCCAATCTCAATTCTTCTTGCAATGTTCTCGAAAGTTTTCTTAAAGAACATTGCTATGCAACTGATCAGTTTTCTTGGAAGAAAACCAGCTTCTGTAAATGCCAACAGAGCTCCAACCCTTTCCAGTCCATGCAAAGTGCCAACTGTCACATCCCCAGGTTACTTATCCTGTGTCTCATTTATGGTCTGTTGGCTGCATACCCTTCGCCCAGTGTTTCCTGGTCTGCTGATTACCTGATGTGTTTCACCTGTGTCTTGTTAACTCCACCCCCTGTTCAGTATTTAATGTCTGTCTTCCCTTCACTCTGTGCCAGTTCATCTTGTTCCTTGTGTCAGCGGTCCAGCATTATATTCTGTCTTGACTTTCGATCTGAACCTGTTAGTTTTTTGACCACGTCTTTTGCCTGTCGACTTTGTACCTTTGCTTGGATTTTTGTGTACTGACTATTGGACCGAATAAACGGCTTTAAACTGCCTGCCGATTCTGAGTTGTTGCTATTGGGTTCTCTGTGTCCAGCCGTGACAGTACGAACTGGCCAGAAATGGACCCAGCCGACTCAGACCCTGTTTGTGGCACTATCAAAGCGCAGGGGCAAAGGATTGCCTACCAGCACAGTCAAATCAGCGCTCTCTGCCATCAGGTGAAAGAGTTAGCTGATAAGCAGGAATCCGTAATGTCCGGCTTTGGAGCACAGATTAACTCAATGTTTCAGATGATGCAAGGGTTACCAGTGAATCACGGAGAGGCTCCTGTGCCCGCCGCCTTTTCACCTGAAGCTGTTGTGGAGGTGCCTACACCATCAGTCACGTCTGAACCTCCTATTCAGTCATCCCGGCCTGAGAGATTTTCTGGAGACACTGGGGATTGTAGAGCCTTTTTAACCCAGTGTGAACTCCATTTTGAATTACAAGCTGCCTCATTCTCGTCAGACAGAGCCAAGATAGCTTTCATTATTTCCCATTTAAATGGGAGAGCGGAGGCTTGGGCCATAGGAGAATGGGGGAGAAGCTCGCCTGTATGTCAGTCCCTGCCCATGTTTGTTAAAACTTTCACCCAGGTGTTCCAACACATTACTCCTGGGAGGGAGGCCTCATGAGTTTTGGTTCAGTTACGACAGGGCTCTACATTGGGTTCGGACTTTTTCAAACTCTTAAGGACCAGCTCACGCCCCTCGATCTTCCTCCAGATCTCGATGGACTCATTGCCTTAGCCATTAAGATCGATAAAAGACTTTTTGAAAGAGAACACAGACTATTTCAGTTACGTTTCCTGATTTACATTCAGAAAGCATTAGCTTCCATGTTTTTGAAGTCACTACCGCCTCATCGGCCCTACGACTGTGGTATGGACATCCTTCCCGGAACCACTCCACCTAGGGGACGACTCTACTCGCTATCAGCTCCTGAAAACAAGGCCATGATGGATTACGTGGAGGAATCTCTGGCTGCTGGACTCATCCGACCTTCCTCATGTCCTGCTGGAGGAGGCTTCTGTTTCGTCAAAAAGAAGGACAAGTCACTGAGACCCTGCATCGACTCTCGAGGTTTGAATGAGATCACTATCCGCAACAGGTACCCTCTCCCTCTCATGTCTTCTGCCTTTGAACACCTGAATGGAGCTAAGATCTTTACTAAGCTGGATCTTCATAATGCTTATCATTTAGTTCGTATTAGGGAGGGGGATGAGTGGAAGACAGTGTTTAATACTCCATCCGGACATTATGAATATTTGGTGATGCCATTTGGGCTCACCAATGCTCCAGCGGTCTTCCAGAACCTAGTCAATGATGTCTTAAGAGGCATGTTAAATCAGTTTGCTTTCGTGTATCTGGATAATATTCAGATTTTTTTCCCTGGACAAGGAGAGTCATGAACTTAATGTGCGCAGAGTCCTCCAACGTCTTCTTCAACATCAACTCTTTGTGAAGGCAGAGAAGTGTGAATTTCATAAGGACACTGTTTCCTTCCTGGGGTTTGAACTGGCTGAAGGAGAAGTTAAAATGGACCCTGATAAGGTTAGTGCCGTAAGGGAGTGGCCTTCCCCAACCAGTCACAAAGACTTACAGCGTTTTTTGGGGTTTGCTAAATTTTATAGACGGTTCATCTGTAATTTCAGTTCTGTTGCTTCACCTCTCCATGCACTAACTTCCCCTCAAAAACAGTTTGAATGGACTGCTTCAACCGAAGCTGCGTTCCTGAAACTCAAGGACCTATTTACCTCTGCTCCCATTCCCACCTTACCTGACCCTGGTTGTCAATTTATGGTAGAGATGGACGCGTCTGATGTGGGAGTAGGAGGAGTGCTTTCTCAAAGATCGGCATCTGATTGAAAGCTCCATCCGTCTGCTGCGGAAAGAAACTATGACATTGGTAACCGTGAACTCCTGGCGATTAAGGTCGCCCTCGAGGAGTGGAGACACTGGCTGGAGGGGGCCGAACAGCCCTTTGTGGTCTGGACTGATCACAAGAATTAAGAATACTTGAAAACTGTCTCAATGCGAGACAAGCCAGATGGGCTTTGTTTTTTGATCATTTTCATTTCTCTTTATCTTATCATCCGGGTTCTAAGAATGTTAAGCCTGATGCCCTGTCTAGGATGTTTGCTAATAATAAGTCTGAGAACACACGTGCCACCATATTGCCTAGTTCCTGTTTAGTGGGGTTTTTACTTGGGACATCGAACAGAAGGTTCTGGAGGCTAGAAGATCAAAGTCAGATTAATCCTCCGACTGATTGTCCTCCCTATAGGCTGTTTGTAACACCAGATTTGCACTCGCAGGTGATTCATTGGGGTCACACATCCCAGGTAGCCTGTCATCCGGGAGTTGTTAGAACTATGTTTTGTTATTCAGCAATGTTTTTAGTGGCCTGCTATGAATAAAGATGTCAATGAGTACATTGCTGCCTATTCTGTTTGTGCGGCTAACAAAATCTCTCACCAGCCTGTTTCTGGAGAATTGCATCCTCTTCCTGTGCTTCCTGCAGTCGAGAAGGAGGTAAAGGTTCCCTCGGCACATGCTTTGGTGACTCAGTGCCATCGCATGTGGGAGAAGGCTCATAGGAATCTCCTTAAGAACTCATCCCAGTACAAGAAGGCGGCTGATAAACGCAGATCAGTGGCTCCGATCCTGCGCAGTGGTCAGAAGGTCTGGCTTTCTGCAAAGAATCTGCCTCTCCGTGTGTAGGATGTTTCCTAATGATAAGTCTGAGAACACCCCTGCTGATAAATGCAGATCAGTGGCTCCGATCCTGCGCAGTGGCCAGAAGGTCTGGCTTTCTACAAAGAATCTGCCTCTCTGTGTGGACTCCAGAAAATTGGCCTCAAGGTTTGTGGGACCATTTCCCATATCTAAAATGATTAGTTCTGTTACTGTTCGCCTCAGACTACCTCGAACCATGAAGGTGCATCCAGCTTTCCATGTCAGCCAAATCAAACCGGCCAGAGAGAGCCTGTTTCAAACCGAATAAACAGATTGAAACTGCCTGCCGATTCTGAGTTGTTGCTATTGGGTTCTGTGTGTCCAGCCGTGACACCAACAGCCCCCTGTTGATGCTGAGCTTTGCAGGTTACCATTGCTAGAATGGAGGGTCCATCCTGATTCTCAGTTTGAGGCTGGCCGACATCCCCTCTGTGGACAGGCTGACTCCTGGTTTTCCCCCAATGGCAGACAGTGTCTGTGATTCAGCCGACACCTGCTCCTGGTTCACTGACAGAGGTCCTGCTGACTTCTGTTTCTGCTTCTCCACTGGCGGTCCGGAGGTCAGCCTCTCTACAGCCAAAGTGGATCAGGTTCACATTCCTCCTAGCAACCATGCAATGAAACCCCAATCAGAGTTTAGAGTTTACTTATTAGACTTTACTCATCTGAATTTCTAAAATTGCAATCATTTAGCAGAGGCAGCTCTAAATATTTATGTGGACAGCGGTGCCATCATGTGGTAAAACATATATGTATTACTTTTTACAAATAAACATCTGTTGGTGCCTTATTTCCAGGTCAATATCACAAAATGAATATTTGACTATGTGATAATGTTAGTGAGCATGCATGCGTCTTATCAGGTCTTCTGGACTCTCGTTTTCATGTTATTTTTTTCATCCATTGAAGCAACAAGACCTAATCTTTAAATTATCTGAGTCTTTTATGACACTTGTTTTTTTTCCCACCAAAATAAGTAATAATAATAATGATAATGATAATGATAATGATAATAATAATAATGATAATAAAAAATGCCACCAAATTGCAGGATTATAAAAACTACGAGGCGACGATGAATGCAACACGAGCCTCGTTGCTCCTCCAGCGCTCTCTTCTTCCCCATCATCCTTTTGTCTCTTGTCCAATCGGCGCAGAGCTGTGGTTTCCTGAACGCTCATTGGTTGGGAAGGAGGAAGATGCGAAGGCCATGGAGAACAGACAGGGGACTTTACAAACCATCTCACTGATGAGATACATTTGGTGAAATTAATATTGCCATATTGGCTCGTCGCGGTGTGTAGGCCTAGTTTAAGGTCTGTAATTTACTGGGCGCTGGTCAGGGCGGTGTCGGTATTTTTCGGTTTTGTTTGATGTGTCGTGTCGGATCGTTTGATTTGATGTCGGGCCTGTCTCGTGCGTTTGTAGGTGAAGTCACTCCCTAGAAATGTAGCTCGAGGTTACGACACGGACGGAGCCATCACTGAAGGTAAGATTATACAGAAAAGGGTATAAGACACGACGAGAGACGCCATTAGGCATTTTAGGACCTACTTTGAGTAAAATATGAACATATTCGACCGAAGGGCCTTACTGTGGACAAACTGCGTGGTTTAGCATTTGACACTGCACACTGTTAAACTAAGGGAAATATGATACTACATTTGTGTCAGGTTCTGATTTCATTTAGCTTACTATGGTGAGTCTAAATTATATAAACGCTGTAAATATGAACTTTTCCCATCCAGGGTTGAGTTGCTCAGTCTGCTGAACACTGTGATAAATGTGAAAAATATATAAGTGCAGACAGGGTCTTGTAAAACCACCCTCTGAAATTTACTGGAGAAGATTAAATGAAGTAGACTATGTGTGGAGGTGGGTGTGTGTGTGTGTGTTTTTGAATCACTCCTCCTATCCTTTCGCAGGTATTGCTGTGTGGACGATGCCCAAGCGATGTCTGATGTTGAGGCCACATACGCAGACTTCATCGCCTCTGGCAGGACAGGACGCAGAAACGCCATGCACGACATCCTGCAGAGTCCCACTGACCCCGAGGGACGAGAGCTGCCCCTCACCCTCTCTCTGTCCCAGCTGCACATCAATGCAGGAGGGGGAGGTAAAATAAAGCCTCATGCTGAGGTGGCTTACTTTAGACTGGCAGTCATTAAACTATGAATGGAATCCTGTATTTTATTCATTCATGTTCTTTGTTAGCGCTCTCTGTATGTGTGCAGAAGAAAGAGACACACTCCTGATGAAAACACACTAAGATGGAAATATATGCTCTCACTAATATATAATCTTACTACAACTGATTGGTAAATATATATTTTTATATACAGTTAAATATGTTTTTGTTTGAAAGAGAGAAATAGTTTCCCAATATGGAGTTGGATGTAAAAAATCTCTGAGTCAAGCCTGGTACACATAATCTACACACAAGTTATTAGTTCGGTTCTTAGCGTGTGTGTGGTGTGCACTGAGAAGACCAACTCACCACACTGACCGATTCATTCGAGTCTCCGCTATCACAACGTGTGCTCTCACCGCTAAGACGTGACTTAAGACTAAACAAACATCACAGTCCAGCTAAATGTGGCTAGCTGTTAGCTCGTACATCTACAACAATTTGGTCCAACTCTCTTCATTGTCAGTTTGAATGTTGTTTGTTTTACAGGACTCGTAGACAAATTAACAAGTCGGTCCTGAATTTACTGACATCCATGTAACTTTATGCTTTGCGTTTTCTGTTGTCACCATGGTCATGTTTGGTGTGCTTCCTGCTTCAGTCAGCTTGCTTCCCTATTGGCTATTGTTCCGTTTCACGTGGTAATTCACAGAGACCGTGTTAAACACGTTTCATATTTACAATTTCAAATCGGGGCAACTCTGATCATCTTCCGAGCAGATCAGAGATGTTAAAATCACTCTTAACACATGTCACACCACAGGAGAGTCTGGAAAGATAATCTTTACATCTGCAGATAGATGTAGATATGACTTTGGTCAGTCCCAAAATCAGCCTGATTATCTTGTTGTGTGAACCCCGCTTTGTCTGCACATAACAGTGGGTACAGAAAGTATTCAGACCCCTTTAAATTTGTTTGTTTGTTTCATTGTAGCCATTTGCTAAAATGAAACAAGTTCATTTTATTTCTTATTAATTTACACTCAGCACCCCATCTTGACAGAAAAAAAACAAATGTAGAAATTTTTGCGAACGTATTAAAAAAGAAAAACTGAAATATCACATGGTCATAAGTATGAAACATTTAAAGGGGTCTGAGTACTTTCCTTACCCACTGTAAGAGTCATGGTAGAGCTTAAATCAGTACTACTGTGTTCCTGAAAATCCCTGCTTATTCAAAGAAGGTGGTTCACAGCGCATCATATTTCATAAGCTGCACAACGTGCTTTTGTGTGGTAGTAGTGTCCAATCAGCCGATTGATCTGTGTTTGATCTTTGGAGATGGACTGATTTAGATTTACACTTGCATGCAGTCCTCAGACACTTGTGGAAAAGAAAGACATTTTAATGTAGACAAGATGGTCACCAGACTGGAATGTGCCTTTGCTCATACGTGCATCACCGATTGACACATGACTCGAGTAAAACAACATTTTGTCTGGTTAATAAATTTAGTAATATCAGTTATCTGTGATCAAATTACACCGATATCTACTGGATATGCTAATATCAGCTGATGTGACTGGCTTGCCTATTTTTCTGTCAAGCTCTCTTAAAAACACCAGGCCACGACCTCCGGTGTTTAAAAAATTAAGCCAATATGACAGTGTAAACAATGAATTGTCCAGTTGATTTTTAATTTTTTTTTTTTTTGCAAAAGCCCACGATTTTACATTTTTTATATTTGTTGGGGCGTGTTGTAGCTTTTTGTCAGGAGCGCCGACTCTTTCACTTTAAATTCAAAGGTCCAGGTTGGATGAAATATAGAGTGAGCAACGAGTGGGTGACATCACTGAGACTGCATCCATATGTTGTGAAAAACATGTCATCTTATAAATAATGTTGTTCATGAATGTCTTCAGATTTTCCTTCTCTTTCCCGCAGATGGAGATGAAACTGATGACAGCCAGAGTTCCTCCTCCGCTCACAGGAAGGCAGAGCAGAGGAACAGCTAGCCTGCCCGGCATCGCTGCCATTAGATGGAGAGTTGAGAGTGGGATTCCAGCCGCCAGCGTGACGACTCCGCTCGTCCAAAGCAGGCTGGTTGTTGGAGGGTAGCATCACTTCAACTGAGGTGCCTGTAGGCAAGGCACTGACCCCCTGAAATCCAGTGTAGAGGTGCTGTGATGTCTTCACACAGTGCTCTCATGCTCCGGTGGCTCTGCTGTGCTCTAATATAACAAGCTGATGGCATGGGTGTATTTCACAGCTGAGTTGAGCAGAGAGACACATCTATAGCTCTTTTACAGCGGATTATAGTTTCAGTCATAGTTAGCACACAAACAGGCCGGACGACTGGAGTAAAAAAGAGAAATCCCTTGGTGGGTCTTGGTGGGTTTTGTACATTTTCAGACAGCTTGTTGGAGCACTGAGACGAGCTGACGTGACGGCTCACAGCGGGAGTAGCATGGTTAGTAGTGATGGGGGTAGAGATGACATTGTGCTTCCTTTTAAATTGAGAAACACTGAACAAACACACTACTTTATACGTGTTAAGTGTGTGTTCACTGACCCATGTGTGTGAAACTGCAGGTTGTAGAACGGCACTGAGTTGGTTGTGTGAGTATTCTGTTAACCATTATTACACATACAGTGAGCATGGTGACACCTTTTAACAGCTCGAGAAGATCAAACATGGTGGGGTACTTTCTTTCGAGACGTTTGAACTTTTGTGTTTTTTATTCACTCTTCTATTGATGGCACTATAATCACAAGCAGTTGGACATTTTAGATATGTTGCTTGTTTTGATCTCTGACTGAGATGTAGAGGAGGGGATTGATGAACAATTTCATGTCATCAGTCATCTAAAGGGTTAGCTTAGCATAAGTTCTACCGGCAATGCTAACTGGCAAGTGGCCAGCCTAACCTTGCACTGTCTCGAAATAAGAAAATTGGCCAACCTGCGCATATAAAGCTAATTATTTAAATGCACAGAAGTAAAATACTAACTAATGTAAATGTACACTTTAAGCTATAACTAATGAAATGGAGAAAAAGGATGGTTAGTAGGCGTTGAAGGTGCTGAATTATGTTTACTTAAGACTGAGCCAATAAACTTTTAGTCTTTTTATTAAGCTAAAGTCAAATCTGTAAATGTTTGTTATGAAAGTCTCTTTTGATTCCTCCTTCTCTCATATTTTTATTACATTTTCTCTCTTTTTTGCAAGTGTTTGTTTGCCTGCAGATGAGCCACCTGTTCCTACTTTTATTTTTTTAATGTGTTCTTTGTTTTCATGAATGTTATTTTAAGTGTTTGGTAAAACAATAGTTCTTTTCTGATCAATAAGCTAGCGAGGCCAGTAAAGGAAGTTAAGCTAGCACGCTGCTGGCTCCTGCTGCACATTTAGTGTACATACAGGAAATAGCTACAGACCACGCCGTCTTACTCTCAAAGATACAATTAAGAAAGTGTTTTCCACAAAATGTCCAACTACTCCCTAATTGTACATATGCAATACTCCATGGAGCTTCCAGTGATCTCACAAGTCTTCTGTTTTCTGGTAACATCCCATAATCATGACCCGCAGAGACCATCATGCATGCACTGTTCAAACCGTGTGAATCGTTCATTTCTCCCCGGTGTAATCTTGATGTAGTTCTGCAACTTAACTCTCAGTCTTTAACACGTGCTGATGAGAATTAGGCAAATATAACTGTGTTTTATACAAACTTATCCAATCAGGTTTTCAAGTCGTGAACTGCCGTGTGACTGTATAGTGACTCCCACTGCAACGACACTGTGTGAACCCTGCTGCTCCTAACTCAGCATGTAGACAGACTGCAGGTGCATGGTTTCTGATCAATGTGTAGTTGTTTGTCTGACTGCCTGTCATCATATTTTTTTACCCAACGTGTCCAAACTGAATAAAGAGCTGTTCACAGTAAAATGAGTGTGTCTTATTGGAGCTCTGCCGTTTGGCCACCAGGTGGCACTCTTTGTCAAAACGTTACAGAAAAACATGCATGACTCTCTGGGGAACAAAGTGCTGTATAGATTTTTAAAGTTTCTTTGTATCAATTAATAAATTGAAGATGAATGAGGAAACTTAACTGAAGTGTGTGTTAGAACTCCTTCAGGATTCTGTTTTTCATACATTTACTACATTGTTGTCAAACTCTTCTCAACTTTGAGAAAATGTGTCAGACAATATGAACCTTAAAATACTGTTTGTCTTCTGTTCCCCAGTCAGTCAGTCAGTCAGTCAGTGTGTGTGTGTGTGTGTTGCTGATTATGCAAATAATCATTAAACAATGGTACCAGGAAGTTTCAGTAAGAACGAAAAATCCCCGACTGGTATCTTTAAGTTCCTCATTCTGGGTGGCAGTGTGACAGTCCATTGTCAGACGACTGACGCTTGTCAGAGAAGAATATCCACCGGCTGTCCGTCATCAACCTGATGAGAAACAAGAAATCTGAGGACTTAAAACAGTGGATGAAGTATTTCTTTAACCTGGGAAACACACCAAGAGAGGTGAGCACACATACATGTGAGGTGTGAATGACTGGGCATCATGTCGTCGTGCTCATTCAACACACAGAGGAAAAACAAGATGTGATAGCAAAGTTTATTTGGTGTACAAAGTCAAAGGTTGGAAAGTATTAGCTAACATGTCACTTTAATTTATTTATTTATTGCATTAAAAAATGGAGTCTTAATAGTTTATTTGAAGGATTTCAGTTTTTTTTATCACATTATTCTTCCAGCTGTTTCATAAAAAAACTGGTTTATTGGACTTCAAGTTTAACTTTTGATCACTTTTACAGATAGTCATCAAACAAGTTTTCAAAGATTGGCAGCAGATTATTTTAATTTCTCAGGCGTTTACCGAGATGTTGTGATTTATTCTTAAATCTAGTCATTGCATCAATCTGCTCTACAATAGTTCATTTTATTTCATATTTCATCACCTTCATGTCTAAACCACTGCAGTCTTTGGCTCTGTGCATTGGTAAAAGGGGAAGTTAGTATGTTGGTCATCCAGTGTGTGCGTGCGCGCTGTGTGTTCCTAATCTGTTCAGACCCTTAGTTTCCTGCTGTTTGCTGACTGTCGAGTTAAATTTACACCAGAAGCAGTGAAGCGGTGAAGCACGTAGCCTGAAAACAAACTGCCATACTATTGCTCTACTGGATGGTAAACACAGGTAGGCATGGCTTAGTAGTGTTTATTTGAGTCATAAATCAAGAAGAACACATTCAATATTTCAAACATGTTCATGTTTGCATGAACCCTTTCTTCCCACGACCAAATAGTCCAAGTCAGTTCAAGTCCCCCCCCCCCAAACACACACACACACACACACACACACACACACACACACACACAATGTTGTGGTTATAGATACAGGTTAATGCAAAGGTGGAGGGGGCCTTAATCAGAGATGTTAATGTTTTTTATGGAATAATCCAGGTAGCTTTCATTTAGCCATATTAGCAATGGAATATTTGCCGGCTGTCAATTTGACTCAGAGTCAGAGAGACTTAACATTTTACAATACACTGTTTAATGTATTCCATTGTCTACTCTGCTTTCTGTTCTTCACACATCTGTTTTCCAGTTAAGAGCCTTTCATGGTGAGGAGTGTGCTCCTCTCTGTGTGGTTGAATCTCTCTCTGTAGCTTCCTTTAACACTTTAGTAACAGTAATGTTTTTCTTATTATAGGAAACAGCTGTTCATTACTTTCTTTTTATTTGCCCAAAGCAGTTCAACAGATCTAGTCTTATTCACCGTAGTTTTCTGTGATATTTTGGTCATGATATATTTATAAAATATTATGTTTGTGTGAATGGATGTGTGTGTTAAATGTACAATATGTAGAATCTAATGACAATGTTTACATTTAAATATTTAAATTAATTACAAATTCACTCATCCTTTATATATATATATATATATTATATGTTGAGTACCTAAAATATTTCAAACAGTTTTCAAAGCCAGAGAACTTTTATAGTCCTGACGGGACGTGTCTTGCCACGCTATGACGGATTAAGCTGGGCTCTTGTAATATAGCCATCAGTAAGGTCCTTTACCTGCTTTTTGTAAACATAACAATGAGCATGGTCTTGTTACCTGCTCTTTTGTTAATGTTAACAGACAAACAGTAAGGTCCTTTACCTGCTTTTGTAAAGTGTCTCGAGATAACGCCCGTTATGAATTGACGCTATATAAATAAAGATTGATTGATTGATTGATTGATTGTCGAGGCGGCTGCAATGACAGACTTTTTATCATCGTTATCATGTTACATCAACGGCTGCTACATAAGGAAGCAGGAATTGCTACTGAAAGCTGACGTACTGTTGATGTATGTGCTGCTTTGATAGAAACATAATAGTTGAGTATGTCGTTGGTACACATATTCTCTTCCCCAGGGAGGTTTCACACGTTAGTCTTCACTTCGTCAATGTGGACGAAAACAGCAGAGAAAACTCTCATGATTCCCTGCCAGCCCCAAAGTCATATTTGTTTTTGTATTTATGACTGAGAGCACCATGGTGGTGGATTTCACATATTGTGTCTTTAATACTGTTTCTATTTATTTTTTGACTGTGGATATGGATCTACGCTACAAAAGAAACAAACGCGCTGCAAAAAGGCAAAACAACTGGATTAACATCAAACGTGCTGCAAGTACAGAAGCCAAAAATACACACATAATCAGAAAACAGAAACGCTTTAAGTACAGCGTTCACTGCCGAAGTGCTCCAGGCCTGTGCTGTGTGACTTTTGAGCCTTTGCCGAGCGTCTGACCCACAATAGTAGATCAGTGAAATAACACATCCCTGCTCTGCTTGAATGAAAATGTAATGACAAGGATTTAAATATCCTGTTTTTATTATCAACCACACAGGCAGTAAATATCCAAGGCAACTTGACTGTGTCATTGTGAGATAAGGTGTTGATGTCATCATATAAAAATGTTTTGTGAAACCTCATAGGTCACAAATGAAATATACGTTGGAGTAAACCAATCAGTTGTAACAAATAGAGATACAACTCATTTGTACTTAAAGCTACAGACACTTTAGTAGGCTAATCTGATAATGCATATGAAGTGAGACGTGAATGAAGTTATTTTTTTCTGGTAGCATTTTTACACAGAGGATAAAATCATTCAGCGCTATGGTGGGTTTTTTTTCAACAAGGCAGCCGATCTAGATAGAACTTTAAAAAAAAAATTAATGCCAGAAAGTGAGTCACAAGATAACTTTGTGTTTGCTGTCATTGCTGAAATGTTTGCTCACCATTGTGTTTTTAAAGACTTTAATAAGATGCATCTGTGACCAGGTTTCCCTAAAACTAAAACAGATGAGAGCTGCAGCATGTGTGCTAAACATCTTTTCTTCTTCTGCTTCTGCACTGCAAACAGACAATGCAAAGCCACAGATCACAAATCATCTGTTGATGTTTAAAAGATTCTGTTAATCATTTGGGGGTTTTTTGTATTAGTGTGTGCTTGCATGCAAATGGCAGTTCGTCTGTGGTTGTAGACCCTGGTGATAAGCAGAGAACAGGTCAGCTGCAAACCACAACAACACATTTTCAGCATGCAGCAGGACAAAGAACAGAGGAGAAGCACTGACACTAAAATCCGATATATAGTGCTCTTTTGGATCTGAAAAAAAGAACATACTAAAGACATGAAAACTGAAAAAAGATGAATATCAAAGACTGTAAATAAAAATCAATATAAGTTAAAAATATTACTTATTTAAATATGTTGGCTCTTGTGATTACAAAACATTAATTGAATCAAAATAAATCTTGACCTAAATGTATTTTCTTTAATGGAAAATTTATTCTGGAGAATATTTACATTCTCTAAAGAACGCAGGGTTTATCGTCTTCTTGTTTTCATTTTGATTTCACTGCCACAAACAACACAACCTGAACACAGCCTGATCTCTTCTCATATTTCATACAGTATCTTATCAATGATTGGTTGTACAATTTTCAGCTTGTTTTGCCTTTGGACTAAGGCGACGCTTACAGTAAATTGTGTGTACACCATCATTGTTCTCAGATACAGGCATGTTACATGTCTTAGAAATAAAGATACTTGGGTCCTCCTGGACTAGTTACATTTGTTTTTAAGTATTTAACAGTAACTTTAGGAGGTTTTTTTATTAATTTAATGAGAAAAAAGAAGACTGTGATTCAAACAGCATGAGCATTGGACTCTCTCACTCTAAAATCAATCAATCAATCAATCTTTATTTATATAGCGTCAATTCATAACAGGCGTTATCTCAAGACACTTTACAAAAGCAGGTAAAGGACCTTACTGTTTGTCTGTTAACATTAACAAAAGAGCAGGTAACAAGACCATGCTCATTGTTATGTTTACAAAAAGCAGGTAAAGGACCTTACTGATGGCTATATTACAAGAGCCCAGCTTAATCCGTCATAGCGTGGCAAGAAAAAACTTCCTTTTAACAGGCAGAAAATCTGTATAATCTAACTTTTTGTTATTGTATTGTTTTTGTTTTTTTTATTTAACACGGACACCTGCAGTGTACATCACTTGATATATGTAAATATAAGACTACATATAAGATACATACTGTATAAGATATAGAAAAAGTGATGCTACTTAAAATACAGACATCATAAACTCAATACAAACAAGAGACTAAATTAGATCAAACAGAAAAATGATTATTCTAAGAGTAAACGCTCATGAACTTGCTTCAGTTTCTGTTTTACTCACGTCTTTAAAATAAAATGTAGTTATGCGTTTTGGTGCTCTACAGTTTCCAACTCATGTTGGCTGTGTTATGATTACGATGCCTGCATACAAGCTGACAAATTGTTTCTTGAGTAAGGTTGTTTCCACATTTCAAAATGAGATTAAAAAAGGAAAGTTTAAAAAACTGTCAAAACACAGTATATTGTATTTCTTTAGAATGAGGTAATGCTGCCATCGACTGATTTCGGATCCATTATTTTTAGTGCCTGTTTATATAATGACCTGTTCATGTAGGTGTAATTGTTGTTTGGCTCTAAACAGTTATACAGTATGATAAATGAGAAATCATGGCATGCATAAACTGCTGTGCTGTAAATGAAAACAGTTTAAATTAATTTTGACAGTTTTCAAATGCATTTTTGAAACTTCAACTGAGAATTGAAAATAACACCTACAAATTTGAACTCAAGTGCACCACTTTTATTTCTCTCTCATTAATCTCCATTCTCATGTCATGTACTTTTTTTTATCACAGTTTAGGTTGATATGATTATTTCGAAGCCAGTTTAAAACACAGACACATACAGTAACTGTGTCATCTGCATACATGTGACAGCTGACTCTATTTCAGCTGTCTGGTAAATCATATAAACTCAAAGGTAAGGGCCCTAAAATGGAACCTTGTGGAATTCCCGACAGATGGCTGAATGGAATTTATACTTACGCACCGCTCACTGCAGACTACACCTGCTGCTTCTTCTTTCTGACTGATATGTGCACATTTTTTCAGACTATTTTAAAAACGGTTTGATAAAACGGGAAAAGTAGACCTTCTCAGCGGTTTTATTATGTGTTATTTTTAAAATAGTCTATCACAGGTGCGTTTTGTACCATATATATGTTGTTTGTTTCTTATTTGCTGTGACTGTTAAATGTGTAACAGTCCAGTTCACTCTTCCTTCTTCTCACTTCCTCATGTAGTCAGGATGGGCTGTATGGAGTCCACGCAGAGCGGAGGCTTGGAGGGAAAGAGCAGCCAGCAGACTGTACGTACTGAGCAAACGCACTATGTCAGAGACCCCACCTCCATGACTAAAAACATAATAGTAAGTCTTGAGACAGCAAAACAAGCTTCACGTTTTTGACAGAGAGACACAGATTTCTGCTCTGTGAGATCGATGGATAGGTAGTGATTGATAACTGTGTTGTCACTTGACACCAACATTGTTTCTGATCTATCTTTGCAGAATAACTCACTGCTACCTGGTCAGGTGTTCCAAAAGATGGAAGGTATGACAGGCATTATTTTGTAAAAAAAACAAAAAACAGACAGTCATATATCCATACATTTTATTTTAAATTCAAGTGTGTTATCCTGAGATAAGATAAATAGTGTCAAATACTTGTTTGTACTGTAAAATGGAATAAAAAAATTAATTGATGGCTTCTATCATATTAGTTTTTGTTTTTTCATAGTTTCTGACACTCTTTAATTTGAAAAGTGTGAGCCAAAAGGCATATTTTCATATAGCTCTCCTCTTTAGAAAAAGTTTAAGTTTGTTGAATAAGTATGTCTGTAAGTGAGAAGCTAAGTAAGCCGTGAAAGAAAACTAAGCTTACGCCATTTTAATATGGGATCATATGGGGTTTCTTTGCCTTTTGCAGCCAGTCTAATGTAAAGTTGAGCTAATGACAGTTGAGTTGAGTTGCTTCATTTCTCAACACAAAAGGCTGCGGCTATCTTAGGATCCACCTCGCACGACTTAAAGACAGAAAGCTTTGCATTGGACAACAGTTACTTGCCTGCTTGTTTGCAATAAGCTAGTCGAGATGACAAACTATAACTTACAGAATTTGGCGAGTAAATATAAGCATGTGTATCTCAAACCACATGTCAGTTTTTGATTTTAAGTAAAATTGATAGTGAGAAAAAAGAATATTTATTGCCAACACAAGTGATTTTTAGTATTTAAATTAACTCAGTGAGACTCTTACTATTCCAAAAAACCCTGTTTGCCAACAAGAACCTGGCTTTGTTCCATCCTCAGTAACACTGAAATGTTTTGATTGACTTGTTACAAATAGTTCTACCCTGGTTGATTCCTTATGTAATCTTCATTTGTTTATTTGTCATCATCTATTTAGCCTTTTTGGGATGTTTCTTAAATGAATCGATGTCAGAACTGGAGAATCAAAGACAAGCTTTGGGTCTTTGAATACATTTGAACTGTGTTTAATGGTAATATCCTTTTCTGTTTCCTTTTAGAGCAAAGAGTCGGTAAAATAATGATCAGCCTGTACCCTTATGAAGCCGTGCATCCGGATGACTTGGGATTCAAGAAGGGGGAGATGGTGAAAGTTTTAGAGGAGTGAGTCTCTGATACTGATGATGGACTTATTGCATCATACAGTATGAAGCCAACATCAAAGTTAACACAACGTCCAAAACTGAGGCCTGTTTAATCTACGTACAATAAGGATTCATTGAGCCTTCATCCATTATTATGGACCCTTGCATTACTAAAAGTGTTCAGAGGAAATACTTTTAAAATGCTGCTGCAAAGACTAAACTGTACTTTGTGTGAAGAAGCTGTACTGTAGATGGAAATGTGATATGTTAATGCATATGGAGTTTCAATCTATTTAAAATCTATAGTTCATGGTACTTAATGGATAAAACAGGCTTAAAGAGGGTTGTTTAATACTTTAGAAAAACTAGAATTAGGTCCTCTCTCAATACTGACATGCAATGAAAAACAATAATTATGCTAACATATTTGATATGTCCTACAGACATGGGGAGTGGTGGAAAGCAAAGTCATTGACAACCAACAAAGAAGGTTTCATCCCATCCAACTATGTTGCTGAAGTCAACACCATCGAAACAGAGGCGTAAGCATCTGCTCATCGATAACTGCATTTACATTGACCCATGGGCTCATAAGTGAGAGTATGATTATTCTGTAAATGAGCAGGTTTTCAATGTTTGCAGGTGGTTTTTCAAGGACATCACCAGAAAACATGCAGAGAGGCAGCTGTTGGCACCAGCCAACAAGCCCGGCTCTTACCTTATCAGGGAAAGTGAAACATCTAAAGGTACTGAAATTAAAAACAGCCTGGAGAGACAAAGACACAGTGACATTCATTACCCTTTTTCATTGTATGGAATTCAGACTGCTCCATTATAAATCAATACTTAATGGTAGTCAATAAGTGCAAAGGCTCAGCAACCACAGAATTGACTTCAACTAAGGAAAACGTGCTGTATATTCAGAAATAATGCAAGAATTAAAGAGCATGCGCACAAGTCCAAAACAAATGCAACAGCTGAAAATGACTCATACACATGGATTAGCAGCCCTTGCAGCTCGTGCTGGCTCCAGGTATCCCAGGGCTACCCTGACCAAACCTGCTTAGCTCTCTCAACCCGAGTGTGAGGGTCCAGGCTGGACTCGCTTTGCAGCTCATAGTTTCAATTGTTTTAACGTTCCCCTCTTCTTTGTCAAACTGTGACATTTTCTCATCCAAACAATACATTTACTCCCCCCCCCCCAATACAGTCCTGGAGCCCTTCTGTTGAGACTAGATTTTCATCGATTCAGTTGTTTTTTATTATTGACTTTGTATCGTTCATGTAATTGTAACTGCAGTGTGTTTGAGTCGTTGCATTTTCTCTGGACTTTTGCATGTGCTTTTCAATTTCCATAATTTCTGAATATTCTGCATGCTTTTCTTTATTTAAGTGGTTTTGCCATCACTGTGCCTTTGCACTTGTCAGCCACCGCATTACTCACTCTCTTTAATATATAATTTCTCCAAAAGGAAGCTACTCTTTGTCCATCAGAGACGTGGACACCTCGGGTACAGATTCAGTCAAACACTATAAGATCAGGATGTTGGATAACGGCGGATACTACATCTCTCCTAAAGTGTCCTTCCTCAGCATCGGTGCTATGATCAAACACTACCAAAGTGGGTACAGCTTCTAAAAATTAGTGCTTGAATAAGCATCCAATTGATATTTAGTTTTTCCTTAAAACAGCTAAAAAATGAAGAAGGCCCCTAGTTCTAATGTCTATGTGTGTCTTTCAGGTAAATCAGATGGCCTGTGTCGTAAACTGGATCGTCCGTGTGTCAAACCCAAAGCTCAGAAGCCGTGGGATAAAGATGCGTGGGAGATCTCCAAAGAGTCCATCACGATGGTGAAGAAACTCGGAGCAGGACAGTTTGGAGAAGTTTGGATGGGTGAGTGCAAAGTGACTGATGTTGGACTTAATTTTATCAATAACATTTATTGGCAAGAGTAGATAAAGGGAATAGTTACACAAGGGAGGGCCCACATGTATTTTTTGATTCAAAAGGAAGCAGCTGAATGTTTGGCAGCACTTTGAGTCCAACACAAATTTCCTCAAGGGAACAATAAAGTGTATCGTAACTTATCATAACTTATTGTAATACTTATCAAATCCTTTATATCCCAAGGAGGAGCCCAGTGAACTGGTCCCAAACCCTAGTGAACTCATGAAATTCTGAGATCCTCTTGGAACTGACAATGAAAACCATGACCCATAATGTTACATATTATTGACCTCACCCAGGTAGTAGTTGTTAAAAATAACAGCTTCAGATGTTAATGATATTCAATACACAAATTGTCCTCATCCATTATGATAAATAACATGACAAGTGTGCATCTATTTAGCATATTTGACACCTTAGTATATAGACTGTATCTGTAATCTCCTTTGTGTTTAGGTTATGACAAGTGTTGCTCGGGGGTTTTATGGAACAATATGTTAAAGGTCCTGGGGCAGATGGTAATGTACTTCACCAAGAACTGTTTGACCAAAACAAAAGAGGTGCCATAGTACAATGGGATTCCCTCCTGGATATTGAGTTGTAGAGTCCAGGCAGACCTTTATAGTGGAGAGGTCAAGTGTGCCTCAAAGTCAATGAGCTTCATCTAAGCTGAAATAGCCTCAGTCATGGCATGTGTTGAAACAGAACAGACAGGTCCCTCACATTAAGGGTGCTGAGCGTGGTCACTAGTAACATTCAAATGCAGGTCGGACGATTTGTAAATCCTTTTTTTTTTCATTTATTGTAAATAAACTGCAGAGCTGCATAAATGAACAGTACGGGGAAGTTCCATTTCCCCCTTATTAAAACAACAATGACTTCCTTCTTTTGTTACCTTTTAGGTGTAGAGCATATTTGTATGCACTGACTACTGTCTCTGGAAAAAAGGATGTGTTCAAAATGTGCCTTCAATACTGGCTCTGGAAGTTTAAATTCTTGTCTGTGTTGTCAGTTGTTATCATCTATGTAGGAAGTGTTTGAGTCTGAAGAGATTTGCATCGCCGTTCCAGAGTAGAGCTGGATGATAGTCAGAGAGGGCTGTGTAAAGTGGGAAAACAAATGAATCTTACTTTTGTCCGATACCAACCATGATAGAAGACTTCGTCAAATTTCTTATTTGTGTCTTCTGTTAACAGAAAGTATTATCCAATGTTATAAAACATTTACAAAACTGCTGTTGCACATATTTTGAAAAGAAGGAAGTGTGGGGCGTCAGAGCAATGGAAGTCAGTTCTGTGGTTGGTGTTACTTCAGAAGAGCAGTAATGGTGGGGAAGTAGAGATCCAGGTTCTAGGTATGTGAGGAGAGTACACGATGGTGAAACTCTGTTTTATGGATAGATGAAATACGCGGAAAACTGCTGGGTAGATACAGAGAAAGAGGGTGAATTGAAGGCAAACGTATAAAGCTATACATGAGATTGTTGACGTGTCATTTTAGATGATATGTTTTAGATGCTTTATTTTCTGACAGAGAGAGAAATTATGTCAAAAGCCACTTTCATTTCTGTGAATGACTAATGGCATTCTTGTTGTGCCAAAATAAAAGGGCAAAGTCAAACATGACCACTTAGCTGAGCCTGTTTGGGAATGTGTTGTTAGCTAACAGTCAGTATTATGAATATCCAACTAGTGCAGTCAGCAGTTCAAACCCAAACTCTGCTGGGTTCCTACTGATCTTGTTTCTGTGTGCTGTTTTGTTCATATGCAGTTCACCCACAAAGCTGCAATAAATATAGTTTATCACTCATCATTTATGTGAGCCAATAGCGTCTGCTAATTTGAACAAATGAACAACATTAACAGCTATATACTGTAAAAAGCTTAGAAATCTGAGGACACACAAAGTTCAAACATTAACAAGGCTTTCACATCATGGGGTTACCGTTGTTTGGTTTCAAAGTTGATTCTCTATGCTGAAGAGCTAGCTTGACTGTGATTGATAGTGTCTCCATTATTATTGGGGTGGATGTTGATGTTTACTGCTTAATTAGTATCATTTTGTTTGCTCAATACTTCATCAGGCAACATTACGAATCTACCAAAATCATATCCGTGCAGCAAAGCTAAGAAGTAGCAGGCTGGCTAACCTGACATGTTTTGACTTCCAAGCTAACGTCATTTCAGTTGGTTACTTTCTTCATCATCAGCTAATGTAACTAGGATAGGTGCACGAGCAAGAACAAAGAATATTCCAATTGTACTTTAAAACAACAATGACTAAAGGGAATCCTTTCAAAGTTTGAATAAATAACTTGATGTATTAATTAAACTCAGACACTGTTTTTTTTTAAATATATATTTACAGCTGATGATGGGATGTCATCATGTTTTATCTTGCAAAATGTCAGATCCTGGGTCACTGAACTTAAACCTCCTTTACCTTTTCAGTTTTCATTATTGTATTTTTGAACTTTTTGATATATATATTTTTTGAAGTGCAAAATAAATCTTCTGTATGTGCGATATTACAGGGTTACAGGTTACTTTAAGTGTATAATGTAGCTTCACAAGAAATCGCTTAAGATTCAACTTCTAAACTCAGATTCTATAATCCAAATACAAAATCTATTCTGAACCCTTAAAGTGCTTACTTACTTACTTACATACATCCCCATTGTTATTGTTTTATAAGTTATACAAGAAGTTTTATTTTATTTAACCTTCCTTTACCTGAAAATTATCCCATTGAGATCAAGATCGCTTCCAGGAGTCCAAGTGGAAAGCAGCACACTTCATAAATAGGTCTCATGTCCAACTATAGCAAACATTTGATCATTGTCCCATTCTCATAAATCCTTGTTCTTGCTTCTCGACATAAACAGCGCTCTACAACAACAACACCACAGTGGCAGTGAAGACGCTGAAGCCAGGCACCATGACGGTTGAAGCCTTCATGGAGGAAGCCAACGTCATGAAGACGCTACAGCATGACAGGCTAGTGCGGCTCTACGCTGTGGTCACCAAAACCCCACCCATCTATATCATCACTGAATATATGGCCAACGGTATTTACAGTGACTGTAGACTTTATCTTTAAACGAAAGCTTAGCAGGATCCAAAAAGAAAAAAAGCTAACATGTCCTGACTCTTTCTGTCTCGTCTTTAGGGAGCCTGTTAGACTTCTTAAAGAGTGACGCAGGATGCAAAGTGCAACTACCAAAGCTCATCGACTTCTCAGCACAGGTACCCGTCTTTGTGGTTGTGAAACAAAATAAACAACGTCACAGTTTCCATTGCTGAACTGAAAGGAGGAACTATAATCAAAAGTACAAACCTGACAGCTCAGTGTTAAAACCCAACTTCTGTCTGTGTTCTTGCACTTTCCATTACTTGAGAGAACACTGTCATGGTGTTATTCTGAGAGAAGTAGAGAGGAAGGTTTTCCATTATTATTCTTTATTATTTGCTTCTAATTAACTCCATGAGAATCTGTGCAGCAAAATTGATGGCGATGAATGAATATGTACTTATATTTAAATGCAACTTCTCTGGCTGTTTTATGTCTGGTTAAAATTACAAAATTATTTACAGCAAGGAAAAACAGTAACAGTTAAATCAAGCCTTCATGTGTTTGCAAAAGGGCTTTAAGTCATTAATTATCACAATGTGATATTAAGATAAATCCTTAAGTAAATAGAAATATATAGAAAGTCAAGCAAAGCTAATCCAAATGGAATGAAGAGATACAGACCAAGAACAAATGAATATAAAGCCAGCACATTAACCACTTGAACCAGCAGCTTGCTGTGTCAGCTTTAGTTTAAGAGTGTTGAGTTAAGAAAAATGATTAAATAAATTGAATCGAGAATTAATTAAACAAAATGAACTGAAAATGTCTTTAGTGTCAATTTACAGTGAGCCAACAACAGTTTTCGCCTGTAGCTTCCTCAGGTTCACCCAGCATGGCAACATTTTGAGTGTGCCACAGTTTATTTATTTGTCCTTATGGCCTGTTGGTTGTTGATATTAAGAGCAATGATTTTGAGTTTAAAGGGGGTTAGAAGCTTGTTTGTTTTTAAATTAGGGCTTGTGACCTTCATCAGGGGGATCGAGAAACACATTGAACACACGACTTAAATAGGTATGAAAATGAGAGCAAAAAATACATAAAGATAACCAATCGAATACATATACATACAGTATCAGAGTATATATCAGCCAATGAGGCAGCTCAAAGGTGGGCTAGTTGGGTTTGTTGGTTATACTGATTAGAACTGGTGTCCAACAAAGATGATGGCAGCATATTTAGGTCATCCTTGCCTTTTGGTATATTTACATTAGGGCTGTCTGCATTAATGCATTAATGGTAATCAATTAAGGTTTGGGGTGAATGCATTATTATTTTTTGTTATCTCATTAATCATTTGACTTTTTTGTGCCTAAAGGCAAGCCTCTGTAACATCTTCCTGTCATCACAGCGATGGAAAAGAATTACCCTATTGTGTCTTTAAATGGCTTGTTTTATAAACTTCCAGGCAGTTAACAAGACAAAGTATAATCCACCTTATGACAACAAACATTTGACTTCATATTGTTCTCTTTTTTTTACTTTTCTCTTTTTCCCCGTACAGTTTTATTAATTTCTTTACTTTTCAATCTGCTCAATCTGTCATAGCCTTCAATTTTTTTCCAAAATAAAAGAACATTTGTATTCCAACAGAAAGTAAAGTACCCCTCTGCGTAAGATGAAAGATCAAAATAAAAGCCAAATGTAAATTGTAAATTAAAAAATAATGAATATTACATTTGTGATCAAAATATGATTAATCTAGATTAACTATTGAAATTCAGGGATTAATCACAATTTAAACTTGAGATGCTTTGAACACACGTGTGAATGACTTTGCATAAGCCACTGTGCTGTAATCATGTCTGTGTGTTTGCTATGCCTTTTGTTTTTCTTTCCCGTTTAAATTGTAAAATATTCACTGACTTTCTGTGCATTTCCTTTCCCTGCGTCTCTGCAGATCGCAGAGGGTATGGCATACATTGAGAAGAAGAACTACATTCACAGAGACCTGAGAGCAGCGAATGTCCTGGTGTCAGAGAGTCTGCTCTGTAAAATAGCTGACTTTGGACTTGCAAGAATCATAGAGGATGACGAATACTCGGCCAGAGAGGGTAAACTTTGTGTCCTTGTCTGTTCAAAAATGAGTGACTCCATTGTTGACTGAGGTGAGAGGTCATTTCCCATCATAAAGGAGCTAACTCCATTGCTGGATGCTTGTGTCCTAGCATTATGAAACCCCCTTTAAAGAGAATTAGAAATGTAATGTGGCAGGAGACGACTTTATTCTCTGAGAATCCAGACTGCTGGTTTCTTTCAAACATTGCTGAACATGTTTCGATTCATTTTGTGTAAATCAGTACAACAAAGACTGATGCATATGAAGGTCACAGGAAAGGGTCAGAAATCAGGAAGTGAAGCAATACCTCTAATCGGTGTACTCTCTGAAGGTCTTCTTGTTTTTCAAAGAAAGAGTTTGTAGCTACATTAACAGATATTGAAAGAACTATATTTGCAATTGGAGTTCCTGTTTCGGTTGCAATTATATCTTACAGATGTAGAACCTGAAGATAACTACTTACAACCAACACCCCCTCTCTCTTTCTGTCTCTCTCTGTCTGTCACTGTCTCTTTGTTGCTGTAAGTCTTTTTCCATTTATATATTGTTTGGGGCCTTTTTGCCTTTATTGGTTAGGACAGGTGAAGAGGTCATCGTTGAAGCTGTCCATCTGTGATAGGATCACCCAGGAAAATGTTGTCCCCAGGTCTCAACAGGACCCATAATACAGTGCAGTACACAGAGAGACAGTCTAAGACTTGTGGGAGAGGCCGCATATATTTATGTGCCATTGGATGAAACCTGATTGATCAGTGATCTGGAACCATGAAACAGTGAAACTAGAGAAAATTAAAAATAAATATAAAGCTTCCATTACCGATGGCACAGTGTCAGTGAGTGTGTGATCGTACAGCCTGGGTTATTCAGTCGCAGAGAAGAATTGACAGTTACAGAATTCAATAATATCCTCTTCCATATCTTTGTACAATTTAAGACTGACCTTTCCTTGTATGTGTATGTACCTGTGTGTGTCCTCCACAGGAGCCAAGTTCCCTATCAAGTGGACCGCTCCAGAGGCCATAAACTACGGCTCCTTCACCATCAAGTCTGACATGTGGTCCTTTGGAGTCCTGCTCTATGAGATCATAACATACGGGAAAATCCCTTACCCAGGTAAACGAAGGACATTCAACATTCAGACTAACACATAGTCTGCTAAAGCAGGGTACACACTGAGAGATAATCGACTCCTTCCGACAATCCAATCAAAAGTCAGCAAATGGCCAACTATCTGATGGATCCAAAAATGATCTTGCCAGATTATTATGTGGTATGATGTGTGTTAAGAGGGATTTAAGCTACCTGATCTGCTTAGAACACAATCTGGGGAGAATGCAGACGGCTCTGTGAATGGTCATTAAGGCAAGTCAGTAAGCCAATAAGGAAGCACGCTGACTGAAACAGGAATCACAACAAATATCACCATGGTAACAACAGCAAACGCGAAGCATCAAGTTAGGTGAATGTCACAAGTTTTGGAAACACTTGTAGATTTGTGGCAACAACACGAACAAGTCCAAACCACAATCCAACTGACAGAGAAAAGAGTTGAATGGAAAAAGGTTTCGAATGGACAAGCTAACAGCTTGTACATTTAGCTTGATCATCATCTGAGTCGACCGTGCGAGATTACACACTTTTAAGGTCAAGACTCTGGTTTTTGGTAAGTGTGTTTGGTGTGCAACGAGGCAACCAACAGTCATCTGTCATGATTTCCCGTCATGTGTGGGGGTCTCTCACACTTTCAAAATCATTTTAGGTTTTTAAAATCTTTCGGTGTGTGCCAAGCCTAAAGTAACATGCGTCTTTAAGTGATAGTTTTTGATTGAGTCAAGTAATGAATTCCCATCTTTCATGGGGCCTCTTTGTGTCAGTGTGCATGAGCTGCCTCAAAGGAATCTGAGACATTTTGGGGGGCAAAGTTTTAAAAACTCCATCAGGCCTTTAAAGTTTATACACCATCATCAGGGTCATTAGGTGTGTTTGGACTGCAGGAACGTCCTCATATTTCTTTTTTTTCTTAAACTATGAGCTATTTTAGTTCCTAGAACCCTGTTAAGAGAAAATCTTGAGTAGGAACCACGGCGGTGTGAATGCAGAAAGAAAAAAAAAGTCCCCATGGTGTGTCATTATCAGGGTACTTCCTAGAGGATAGTTCCTCTTCAATAAGTCTGTTTAGTCCGAAAACAGTTTCAGTTGTTTTTTATATTTATCAAACTCTTTACTGATTTCAACCAATTTTATTGATTTCTAAAAAATGCCTTCATTTTACTCTTTAGATAAGTATTTATTTATGTTTTTTAATGGTTATTTCATTGAAGTCATTCCTCTTGTTTTTGTCTGTAATTTTCTGTTGTTATTTCTCGTCTTTGTTCCTTTATTAAGCCCTATGAGCTGTACGCTCTATGAAAGGTACTCTATAATTGGGTTTATTCAGCACTAAAACATTCATTATTATGTTGCTGTTGTGACTCGTCACTCTCATATTTACTGCCCTCTCCTGGCAGTTTATATTTTCTCAACTACAAAAGAATAAAAGGATGCAACAATTACACAAAACATCATCTGGTGCTGTAGACCTGGCTGTGGTTCAGTCGAGTAGTTTGTTTCCCAACCAGAAGGTCGGAGTTCAATCCGCAGCTCCTCCATCCACATGTCAATGTGTTCTTGGGGAAGACACTTAACTGCAAGTTGATCTCGCTGCTACTGATGGACACTTATTAAAGCAGCCTCTACCATCAGTGTGTGATTGAGTAGGTCTGAGCTGCAGTGTAGTCAGAGGACTATTAAAGCACTATACCATTCATCATTTCCTAAAAAAGAGCTGCAATATCTATAAGAGAACCCTCAACTTCATGTCACTCTTAAAGCTACTTTCTACGCCTATTATGTAATCACTGCTGCTGTGTGTCCGCTATCTACTGCCACAGTTCACATGCCCTCATTCATTTGTGAGCTTGAGCAGAACTGTCCGTAAGTGTTGGCTCTCTCTTAACACTCCTATATTAACGCCTACACTTGTGCACATGTGCCTGTGTTTTCCTCAGGTATGACTAAAGCAGAGGTGATGTCCTCGCTGCAGCACGGCTACAGGATGCCTCAGCCCAACGACTGCCCTGCAGAGCTCTATGAGATCATGATGTTGTGCTGGAAGAACAAACCTGAGGACAGACCCACATTTGAGTACATGCAGAGTGTCCTGGAGGACTTTTACACCGCCACAGAGGGACAATACCAGCAACAGCCTTAGAGAGGAACATAAGACTTTCCATATGTTTGGAGCCACTTTAGAGTTTGTTTTTCATGTAAATATGCCTCATTCTAGTGACTGTAAATATACTGAATATAATGCCTTTGTCCTTTTGAGAATATAAAACATGCATCTTTCAGCATTTACATTTATTTTGTACAAATATTGTATCTAGTGCAAAGAAATTGCACCTTTTAGCACATTTTTGAGAACGATATATAGTAAATTCTCATTTGGCCTTTTTGACACTCGAGTGATGAGCCAATGGTGTTCATACAAATGAAAAAAACAAGATTATTCTTATGATTTTGAAAAAGATTTCTGTACAAACGCAGATGTTGTTAAAAGAGGTGGGATATAATAAAGGAGGATTTTTTGTATCATTACTGTAAAAATATAAATAAAGGAGCCTTACAGAGAAAGTCTGTGAGATAATGTGGGGAAATAACAGAATACCTGACTAAATGTCTTCAAGTAAATCCAATGACCTCAGTCCTTACTTGTTTCAAACTAACATATTTGCATAATTATGTACTGTCATGTTCTGAACCGACTGTAGCACTTTTAAAGGTAAACTTTTTCAAGTCAGAAACTGAACTCTTCTGTCCACGTTCGATTGAAGCTTTTGATGTTAGGATGTCTCATAAAAACGTTGCTATACGGTTTAGAAGATTGTCTTTTCTGACATTTCTATTATGATGTCTCTTTAGTGTCTCTTTATAAAGCAGGCCTTAAAAAAAGAAGTTTGTATACTTGCCTTTTTATTGACCACAGGGAGTCAATCACCTGTAAATTCACTTCACATTGAAGCGTCCCAGCTTTTACTTGTCAGGGGTTTTTTTTTAATCACAGATATAAAATTTAATCTGCCATCATCAACATTTCATCATGTAAGCTGTTTAACTGTCAAATCAAATATGTGGATTTTGACTTTCATCATGTTCTTTGTATGCTCTTTGTGTACTTGAATTAAAATAACCATTAGTTCTTTATTTCAGTGTCATTTGTTCATCAGTTCACTTGTACACATTATTCTGTCAGAAAACACACGCACAGGTGGAGGTTGCAGCGATTGGTAGAAGTTGCAGGTTGAGATGTTCAGCGGCATTCTTCAATTGGAGGCAATGACAAAAGGTTGCTATCAGAAGCTTGAGTTCAAAGCATGAAGTATCTGTACTGTAGCAGTGTTTTAGGCAGAGACTGCATTAGAGCTTTCAGGTCAATGTGGCTGCTGAAAGTTGCTGCAGTTGGAGGCAGAGGCTGCTGTTGTGTCGTGGTAATGTGGGGTAAGGTGAAGGATGATCTCTATAAACAGAGGATGAAGGTGATTATTTAGCAACAGCTGTACGCCACAGACAGGTGGAGGCAGCTGCAGGTTGCTGGTAGAGGCTTGAGCATTTTAGGCAGCTGTCCTTTATATTATGCTGTTGGACGTTGAGTTTGTGTGTTTGGCAGTGGCTGCAGGAGACATTGATGGCCGATGTTGCAGGCAGAGCTTGAACCTCACATTGCTTTAAAGGATGAAATGTAAATGGGTTGTTGCTGTACTGCATGACTTCAGGTAGAGATAACACCACATTTCTTTGCAGTTCAGCGATCAGTAACAATCTGCATTCAGCAGAAGATGTACGATGCTGGCAAAGGTTGGAGGTAGTTTGTTGGCCAAGTAAATCACAAACTTACATTTAGACGCTGTAGCTGAGGGCAATGGCATTATTTTTTAACTAAAAATACAAACAGACTTCCACTTTATGTAACCAAAACTTAGCATCCCAATATGGTTTAGCCTGAGGAGTTGTGGTGTCTTGACAAAACTTCCTGAAGTCACTTTTTGTGTGTTAAATAATAATTTAGCCTATAAATAAAATGTAAACGTCTTTATAACACCAGTTCGGCTGGGTAAATTATATGTATTATTTTGTTAGACACTTCCTTAAGTCTGTTGTTATATCACATGAGCTGTTTCTCCATTTATTTTGAACTAACGACTCGTTTCCTGGTATGATGACGTCGTCGTCCAAGATGGCCGCGCCCAGCAGCGCCGTAGTCGATGTAGTTGCGCAGAGGATAGGAGCAGGTTTTATTGACAGCTGAGGAGCTGCAGGAGGTCGGGACTGACTGATCTTCACAGACACAGACAGAGAGACGAGAGACGAGAGAGAGCATCCTGAACGAGCGGGTCACCTTCTCAGCACCGCCGACATGAGCAAGGACGCTTTAATCCTGTAAGTGAACATCCTGAATGATAGGACGTTTATCAGACAGCGTTACGACACGTGTTTGTGTCCCTCTTATGAAAACATGACTTTACACAACTTGTATTAAATCTAGTGTCAGGATCACCGTTTAAACCCCATGTTAGTTATTTACACACACTCACATTACTCGTTTGATGTTGAGGAGTCTCATTCAGAAAACACACTTTACATTTCTCCTGCTCATATTTAGTGATTAGTTTCTTCCGTAAGCTTTGTTGTTCATGTTGACGACTTATTAAGATCTTCTGATAAATTCGGCTCATTAATAAATCATCAATGACTTACTCATTATTGTGAAATAATAATATTAATATGTTTAGCTTATTATAAAGTGGCTGTGGTGTTCTTTGTTATAACGTTTAAAAACATGTTTTAACTCTTCATCCTGTGGACAGCACATCTCTGGTCTCCTGATCTAACTCACTTTAACATGACTACGGTCGCAGCTTTGTGCCAGACTGTGTTTTATTTCCATTTTATGCAACCAAGAGTAAGCTGACCTGGTAGACAGGTATAATGTATTGTATGTAATGTAATGCAGTTCATTCATTGTGATGTTAGTTTGCCTTCACGTGCTGGTCATTTCTTCCTTGCAGCTCATCCTGTGCAGCCTTTCATTTAACCGTTTCTCTGCTGCTGGCAGACGATAAGAGAGCAGAGGAGTGGTATCTCTCTCTCATAATCACTGTGTCATTAACAGCTCTGCAGCTGGATGCAGCCCGATAGGATTGCATTATTGGAATAGGGAGGACATGCCTATATGTTAGATAACAGAAGCGTCTTACTCTATAGCTCCCATCCTCTAATAGTTAAGGACATCAACCCAACACATAACACTGAGTCATTTCTTGTCTCTGCCTGTATTAGTTCTGATATTGAGTTATGTTTCTCTTGATTTGTATTTGAAGGTCCACATTAGCTATCCTTTAAGCCACAGTTGATGCACGTGTCACTGATAAGCATCGGTCTGCTGTGGTAGTTGTAGTTTTCTCAGTATTTGACCCAGCATCACTTCATGAGCTCAATGAGTAGACCGCTCCTCAGCACTTTTTAAAAAAAAATTCTCTCCCCAGACCCAAGGACTTCCCTCAGCTCAAGAACGACACATTCCTGCGAGCAACGCGAGGAGAAGAAACTGAACATGTCCCCGTGTGGTGTATGAGACAGGCGGGACGATACCTGCCAGGTGGGAACATCGCAGCTTCTTCTTTTCCTTTACTCCAGAGCAGTCTTCTTCTTTTATTTCTCTTTCTCCCCCCTTTTTCCCTCTCTGCACTTGGAAGTTCAATATTGTGACAGACATCATGAGGACGTCGTATAAATGTCGTGTGTGGTTTGTTTTTCAGAGTTTCGTGAGTTCAGAGCAGGGAAGGACTTCTTCGACACCTGTCAGTCACCGGAGGCCTGCTGCGAGCTCACTCTGCAGGTAAAGCAGAGCTCTTCAAACCCAATATCACAGTTGATTTAAAGACTTCTCTGAAATACATACGCTGGAATCAGACTGAGATAAAACACAGAAAGAACTGAAGAAGGATTTGCTGAGAATCGGGAGAGTGTTGTAGCACAGTTGGGGTAATATGAAACGTTCTGAGGACGTCGACATCAGTTTAATAACAGCTAAACATTTTTTTTTACTTTGTCTTATCACAGAGAACGTACTTGTGCAGTGGTTCAGGACTCAAAAGTGGGTTTTTTTGTGAAGTGTATGGAGCTCTTTTTAAACATGTTTTGTTCTGTCACATGTTCTTTTCCCCACTGAGGTCCAAACTGAATCATTTTGTATTAAATAAATCTGATTGGTTAAAAAAAAAAAAGTCTGAAACGTGATGATTGTTCATGATGGAGTTGGTGGAGGGCTCTGAGGCTCGGCCAGTCGAGGACCACTGTACCAGAGGGAGAACAGAAGTAAATGAAGTGTGTTTTAATTAGTGTGAGAATAAAAATACTCTGAGGCCAACTCGACAGGAACACGAACACGCAGCAGGTTTCCTTTCTTCTCATTCATACTGTCTGTTTTCCTTTCCCTCTTGTAGCCTTTGAGACGTTACCCGTTCGATGCTGCCATCATCTTCTCTGACATCCTGGTTATCCCACAGGTGAGGCGGTCATCGAGTCCAGACTCGTACAGTCACTCACATGTCTCTGCTGAACCTGCTTTACCTGTAAAGAAAGATGGGTTCAGTGTGACGCACAACTCAAACATCACATCTGCAGGTTACAGAAACTCTAAGCAGACATGCAAACAGTACGTCTTATTAACTCCATTTTCATGGAGTTATCTCGTGCCAAAACAAATCAGTAGACTGGCCTCTGTGATGGGTCACACACCGACACATCATGAATGAATGAGGTCTACAAACTCTTATGATGAACTCAGTAATATGTAAGGTAACTGTGTTTGATGGTCTGGATAGACTCTAAACAGTTAAACAATCAACCACCTAATAAGAGGGTCTCATTTCTGTTCAGTATTAAAGAAAAAAAAAAAAAAAGCTCCAGACCTACATTAAACAGATTTCACGACAAGCAGGTGGGTTAAATTGCCTTGCTCAAGCGCACGTCTGCAGTGCTCAGAAAGTGAACAAGCACCTCTCAGGCTACCAGACCAATTTCCAGACTAGTTCTTGGGTTGGGAACCGGATGGTCGTTGATTCAGGTCCCCACAGACAGAGCTACTGCCAGTTCCCGACCTTTTTTCCTTGGAGCTCCCTTTCTTCTGTCAAATTTTGTTTTCAAAAATGATCATACATCCCTCAGATTTCAGGCGCCCCTCATTGGGGTCCCGGTCCCCCGGTTGGGAAACAATGATCTATAGTACCAAAAAGAACAAACAGAAGCTTAAACAATATCAGATCTTTTAACCAAAGGCTGCCTGTGGTGACAGAGGAGGAGAGGAAGTTTGTATGTTTTGTTTTGATCCTAGGACTGATGTCAATATCGTTTTTCCCAGAATCACCTGAAGGTATAACAAAAAAAAAATCTGGTTTCATAACAACCATAGTCCCAACATCTGTATCGTTTCCAGCATCAGTCAGATTTACTGACTTTGATTCATTCATTTATTGATCTTCATCCCTCCCAGGCCATGGGTATGGAGGTCCAGATGGTTCCAGGTAAAGGTCCCACGTTCCCGGAGCCCCTGAAGGAGCCAGAGGACCTGCAGCGTCTGCAGGCCAAAGTGGACGTAGGCAAAGAGCTGAGCTACGTCTTCAAGGCCATCACGCTGACCAGACACAAGATCGATGGCAAAGTGCCGCTCATAGGATTCACTGGAGCTCCGGTCAGAGACGACAGAACACTTCAGCAGCGTACACTCAGCTTTAAGTGAATGTACCGAAAAAATATCCTTCTCTCCACAGTGGACGCTGATGGCCTACATGATCGAGGGCGGAGGCTCGAACACGCACTCTAAAGCAAAACGCTGGCTGTACCGGCACCCTGAGGCGAGCCACATGCTGCTGAGGATGCTGACAGATGTGATCGTGCAGTATCTACTGGGACAGGTGGCAGCTGGAGCTCAGGTGAGACACCCGGCTTTTTTTTTTTGTAAGCACACAGCATACTGTGAGTACGTCAGAGATGGGACATAAATACTGTCTGCTGATAATGCCAGCATCTGCACACACGCACCTTTTGGAGATCAACCTGTTTCAGTGTCAGCACAATAATCCAGTCGAGTCAACTTGTTTGTCATATTCACCACATAGGGTAATTAATGAGTCAATGTGAAAGTGCTGAATCCTGCAGTTCATGGAGTGTCCACTAGAGGCTGACTACAGATGCACCAGAAGTCACATACATACACGCGTTCATTTGTTACTGCCATCATGGACACATTGTAGAGGGGGGAAGGATTTATTTTTTTTTTCCTTTTTTTTTTTTTTTTTTTTTCAAACTCATCAGTTTTGATTTTATGAACACTGAAAGGCAGGTTTTAAGCTCAGAAGGGCCTAAAACCCGCCTCAGCTCCAGCTCGCAGCCTATGGTTGAAACAAACAAGTTTCCTGTAGGCTTTCTTTATAAAACCGTCCTATGTCCTCTGTGGATGTGTGTGTGTCGTTCAGGCTCTGCAGGTGTTCGACTCTCACGCCGGCATTCTGGGCCCGGTGGAATTTAAAGAGTTTTCTCTGCCGTACCTCCGAGACATCGCTCGCTCTGTCAAAGATAAACTGAAGGAGGAAGGCAAAGACGTCCCCATGGTGAGTGACAGCTGTTCCTCTATACTTCTTCTGTGTCTTTACATAATGATGCACATACTTAGACTTCTGCAGTAACTCCATGGTACATGATTTAAAACTTTATTTTGTATTTTTCTCCATTCTTATTCTTGACAATGTCAGTGGCTAATGATGAACACTGCTCATCATCCAACCAGTCACCTGTGACAGCTGTATTTATTTATTTTTACTGCTGTATTTGTCTGTTAGTTCTGTCATTATAATTATTCTCAATATACATTTCAATACTCGGGTCTATTCTTATCATCACTCTGTTGCTTCAGCAACATGGTGTCCCAGGAGGGGTCATTAAGCTTCCCTCCCCTCCGTCTGAAAAACATACAGCAGTTCTTCTTTTTTTACCACTAGATGGCAGCATTTCTCCAAACATGATCCAGAATGAGTGCTTTGGAAATCCGCTCTTTTAACACTTGTGTGTCCGCCCGTCTTTCAGATTGTGTTTGCAAAAGACGCTCACTACGCTCTGGACGATTTGTCTCAGTCCAACTATGAGGTGGTTGGGCTCGACTGGACCATTGACCCACGATCGGCACGGTAACAAGCTCCCGCACAAACGGGAGACACAGTAATTATAACACCTCCACTGATGTCTGCGTGGCACAACATCAGACGCTTCATGAGACACAAGTAGCACCTTGATCGTCAGTGTTTGTCTCTTCTCTGCATAAAAACTCTTTATTGAATCTGACACCTCGGCTAATTCACTTTCTGATCGATTTAAATTTTGACCGCAACTGGCTCCTCTAAGCTTTGATTTATTTCATAAACAGACAAAGGTCGATACATCTCATCAGACAAAAGCAGATGCAGCTCCATGCTGAGAATACACAGTCATGGTCAGCGTGCAGAAAGCACGGATCCTGCTTTCCTGTAGACTAAGGAGCTGTTTAACCATTACTGACCTCAGCGTGTCACCTGGTGTCGGCTATAAGTCAACAAACGTCTGTGTTTCCTGCTCTGCTCGTCAAATGCCTAACCTGTTGGTTAAAGGATTACTCTGTGTGTGTGTGTGTGTGTATTCAGGGAGCGCACAGGAGGGAAGGTCAGCCTGCAGGGAAACATGGACCCTTGTGCTCTCTATGCTCCAAAGGTAAACTCAGCTCCCTCTTTGGTTCAGAAGAAGATTTTTACTGTATTGATCCCGGAGGTGGAAATGAGGTGTTTATACTCTGAAGATGCACTGATGGAGAGACGTCACAGTGACGGAGCTGCCCCCGCCAAGCGCTCCAGAGCTGATGGGGGGGGGGGGGGGGGGGGGGGGGGTGTCTCGCTTAAGGACACCTTGAAAGAGGCCTGGCACCTCTCCAGCTACCAAACACCAATGACTCCAGTTGAGTTGTTATATGCCAGTTAAACCTGAGGCTTTCTACCTGCAACGTTATCTCTGTTTTTTAAATACTGACAAACTGCTTCAGTTTACGAGAAGCTAACCATCCACTTTGCTGGTTTACATCCAGGTATTAGAACAAGTTGGCCACGAGCCGAGCTGCGGCCAAGGCTAGTGGGACGAGGCTGGTAAGACCAAACATTTGGTCGGCATTGGGCGCTCGGAGCAGCCGCACAAAAAAGGCAGAGCGCTCGGAAAAAAAGACACTTGGCGCCGCAAACTTTCTCTCCCCATTCAAAATGACAGAAATAAATAAAAAAAGACTCTGGCACTCAAGAACGTTTCTGGTCTAAAAAAAACATCTTGTGTGTTTTGACAAAAGGTCTGTTTCTGTAAAGATTTTCTCTGAAATGTTGTCAGATACTTAGATATCAGATCATTTAGTTTTTGTTTTTTTTCTCCCACATGAAAAAATTCAAGCTCCTTTTATTAATCCTCTCTCTGCCTTCTCCAGGAAAAGATTTCAGACATCGTGAAGAAAATGTTGGAGGGTTTTGGCACGAGAGGCTACATCGCCAACCTGGGACACGGCCTTTATCCCGACATGGACCCGGAGAACGTCGGCGCCTTCGTCGAGGCTGTGCACCGACACTCAAAACAGATGATCAAACGGCAGTAAAGATGTCTGTTCCATTCCCACAGATTTCCTTGTATGAAAAATAAAAAAAAACATCCAGATCTTCTTAACATTTCTATAATTGGTCTACGATCTCATCCATAGTGGCTTTAAAAAACAAACAAGATGTTGAGTTCCTAAAACAAGATTGTCTTCCCCTCTGTAACATGTTGATCTGAGCTCCAGTGGATTATGTGTTTCTATCAGGGAGGGATGAAAACCCTTTCACAGTGACATGTACAGTTGTATGGGATTTATATAATGATTGGATTTATGCAAAAAAAAAAAAAAAAATTCAAACAGCTTTGACTTGGAGATGAAAAATATTTATCAACCACTCGAACTTATCGTAATGTCACTCCAGCATTTAGACAAACAAGCAGAGACGAAGCTCTTCATCAAACTACAGGAAATAAAAAAACAACTTGCGATGTGGAAACAGGAACACACGACTACAGTGATTAAAATCATGTTTAAAGGAGGAACGTCAAAAACAGCTCGCTGAATATAGGAGAAGTTATATTTTTACTCCAGCTGATTCAAAGATTGCTTGTTAAACATGAAGATGCCTTTCTCTGATTTTGTTTTTTTCACCATAGATCTTATTTTGTTTCTTTTTCTTTCGTTGGCTCAGACTTGTAGAAACATTGACGTGAAGTGAATCATTGAAACCTGAGAGGTGGACTGTGTCTGCAGTTTGTCCAGGTTTAAAGAAATAAAATGAAATATTTGTATCTGGCTGTATTCTTCTGTCGAGTAAATAAAGATGATTTAATTGAATGATTGATAGTTTATTTTGAAAAAAAATTTCAAATAAGACTCGAAACAGTATTCGAAAAAGAGTAGGAAGGAAAAAACACCAACTTTTCATTAAACTTTACATTTCAATGAGAACTTAAAAACAGTTTGCATAATGGTTGCAAGTTGCTTTTGTAAGTGTTGCCCTACACTTGTACACAAATAATCAGATATGGTAGTAAAAGTGAGAAATACAAGATGTGCAGTGATTTATGTTCCAGCATGTGTTTTGTTTTCCCTTGAACATCGATGCTCTTTGCCAGTTTTGTTCTTACATACGTAATGTGAGGTCTAAAATCACACCCAGAAATTTGATTTCAATCACTCTTACGACGTTAACGTGATCAATCATCATTTGAGCTTATTGTTCTGTTACAGTTTCCAAACAAAATGAATTTAGTTTTATTTAAATTTAGTGATAATAAATTATTTAAGCTGAACCATTGTTTTAATTTATTCATTTCTGAAACAAAAGCTGCTGCAGATTTTCCCCAGAGCAAAGATTTGCAAATAAAACAGAATTCAATATTCTCGACACCATACATTTTTTGTTAATGTATAAAACATTTTGGACCCAATACTAACCACTGTAGCAACCCCTCTAATACTATATCTTTCTAATTACTAAAGTAATGTCATGGTTTATGGTATCAAATCTTTTTTTTTTTAAATCTATAAAAACTTCTACCACATATTTCTATCAAGATCCATCAAAACCATGACTGCCCCGTAATATGAGTTATTTTGTTCTTGCATTTTTTGTAATTTAATTCGGCCTCTTTAGTTTTATATTTTATATTTTTTGCTGGCATTTTGCAATCCCTTAGAGATCCATGGCCTGTTTGTGTGATGTCTCATCTTATATTGCTGTATTGGACAGTGTTTGTCATATAGTGATATAAATATTTTTTAGAAAAACATCTTATGCTTCGTCGGTATCTCGTTCTTCAGAAAGGCTTTCCCAGTTGTGAGCTTGTAAATCCATTCTGAATGCATTGATGGATTTATCTCTTATCAGTCTTCTGTATTTGATTTGATGTTCCTTTTTTTTCTTTTCCACAGTCACAGTCATGAATCACAAAAACAGGCAAGTGATCACAGATATCATGTATCATCAGTCCTCTGATGAAGCTGCCTTCAATATGATTAGTAAATATGTTATCAATTAAAGTGGCACTGTGTGCTGTTGTTCTGCTGGGTAATATAAACTCATACAGTCCGCACATTTTTTAGTGTGTCAAAAAAGTTGTCTTGTCTGAATCAAAATGGTTTTTTCAGTTTTTTTAAAGGTTGGTTTGTATTTGACATGACTTCTTCAAATGGACTTCAGGAAGAAGAGAACATCTGAGTGGATGCTTTTCAGAGAAGGAGTGGATTTAAGTTCATTTGCTTGATTAATTACTAAATTTTAATTTTGAGATCATTGAACCTTAAAGACTAGTAGATTTCTACTTCCTCCATCTCAGTGAAAACTGCTTTTAAAGCTGATACTTTCTTTGCAAATTTAGACAGAAAATATCAAAATGAAAGCCTTTAAATCAACATTTTTAATTTGAACCTGCAGTGTTTTATCAGACACTGTGGTTCTGCTGCTGATCATTTAGAAAACGAGCTCTCCTGTTAGCAACTGCAAGATGAAAATCATGCTTACCACTTCACTTAAATCAGTAAGAGTTTTAAAGTTTGACAACATATCAAACATTTCCAATAAAAAGAAGCCTCTTCAGCTCAGTGGTTAAATTAAATCTCACGTACAGAGGCCATGACCTCAAAGCAGCTTCTGGTTGGACTACCTATCTCTATGTTATCCCCTCTCTTCCATCCATGTTTCCTGGTCCTCTAACACTCGTCCTCTCAATAAAAAAACCCCCAAACCATCAAAAAAAAAATCCAATCAGAACAGAACCTCGAAATGATCAGAAAGTCTGAGTGTTTGTACATTATATTGAAGGATTCATGCTGCAGATTGTTACGCAGCCCTGACTGTCATTGATGTTCCTGAACACCTGGACAAAACATAATTCATCAAAGGTGGCACTTACAGACTTAGAAAGTCCATCACTCTGTGACATTACCAGACTGTTTAAAATCTTGATATCATGCCGGGATAATAAGGGTGTGTGTAAGTACAAGCTGTCATTAAATCACAAAGGAGGAAGTGGAACAAACACACACACACACACACACACACACACACACACACACACACACACACACACACACACACACACACACACACACACACACACACACTATCTCCTTCTTATTAAAAATCTACATTATTCCAGATACAGCTATACAGCTGAAAGTTAAAGACATTCTTTGGTTGGAGAGGCGAGTGTAGCCTTAATCAGAGATGAGAGGACGACAGGGGTCAGACAAGGTCACCTCATTGAACAAGCCATTATTTTTTCAGTCACCCTCAGCCCCAGTTGACCCAAACAGCTCCCCCTAGAGGCACCACAGGCTCTACACAACTTTTCCCACATTATGCTGTAATAACATGACTTCCGATCACGTTAATTGATAATAAAAATGTTTGACTGTATCCATCAAAATGATGATTAAAAAGTTATCATTGATCTGCAAGCTGTACATTTACCCTGTGACGTAAGGACAAAGAAAGTACATAACTTAAATATGTTCCTGAGTATTGTCCAACAACCAGTTTATGAGATGGAAATGATCGACAGTGAGAGGAAGAACATTAATATGGATGGCAGATATCTTCCAACAGTTATCAAGAGGAGAAAACAGGAAATATAGCGTTATCTTTAATGTACCTGCACCTTTAAAAACAGACGTTTACAAAGTGCTTTGACACACAAAGCCAGACAGCAGAAAAAAACCAACTGAAAACCGAATCCTTTCTTTTATCGTTGTCCATTTCCTCAGTCAGCAGATCCTTTGAGTCATTATTTACTGAGATCCTTCAGTACAATTCAATTAAACTGACCAAACAAAAAAGAATGCAGCCTACGTTCAAAACGACAGATTCAACCTCTTTGTTTGTTGGTTTTATGCTTGAGAGAAGTTTGCTTACATCGAGTGTGTGGATTCAAGGCCGGGCCACAGAAAATGGGACAGAGACAAGATAGTAACTGAGAGTTTTAACTGGGACAGAAGGGAGACGGTGTCCCGCCTGAAGGTGTGTGAACACTTTCACATCAAGTCTGGAGTCCCCTGAGAGAAGCTTTCTAATGAAGCTCTGTATAAATAAACAGCTGCAACAGTGTAGCACCGAGCAGAGGAACAGCAAGAACTAGAACAACTTTAAGTTATCGACTTACTTTGATTTTTCTTTTTCTTTTTCTTTTTAAGAATCAACTTTAGACAGATTGAAAACAAATCTGTGCTAAATGCTACATTAGCTGCTTCTTAGTTGTTCTGATTCAAGAAATATCTTTTATTTTATTCGTTAAAAGTACAGGTCATGTACACATTTACAGGGTTGAGATCAGGAATTCATGAGCATTGTGACCAATCATAAAAGTGACCATTTCTGGTGCTGCAGCCTACAAAGTATTCTGCCAAAGACCACTGCTTTTTAAATGGACATTTCAAAGACTTTTGAGACACTTGAAGAATTCTGATGGGGAGAAACACTATTGTGTATATGCAGAGGGCTGTGAAACATGGAGGTCAAGCTAGAAGCTTGAGACTCTTAAAGGACTTAACTTAAAGTCCCCATGTGAGTGTGCAAATTCAAATTCCCCCATTTGAAGTGTGGCATTGTGGGTGATATCAGAAGTAGTAAATGTATGCAATAAAAAATTCTATATGGCACTGCTGCATCCTTTATTATCCTTCTATTTTTAAACAGTTCTTGAATATTACAAACAGTGGTGATTCAAGAGTCTGATAGAGAAACTGATAGAGTGCCCCTCCAGCAGCGATCCTCACCATAATGTCTAACCCTTCTTTCCTCTTTCTTTTTATTCCCCAAGAAGGATCAACCTGCTTCATTTTTCTTCAGTTACACTGACAAAGTTTTCACAGCAGTAAAAAAAATCCAACGTTCAGCAGGGCATTCAGATTAAGATCTGTCAGATGAGGCCCAAAAAGAGGTTTCGTACTGTCAGTGCTAAATCTGCACATTTAGGGCCAAAGCTTTGGTTTAAAGTTTTTCAGCCCTCGGGGGACCCATGACTGACCCGGGGCCCCAAACAGTCGCCTGCTTTGCCTATGAGTACAGGTTATGCTAAATTGGTGTTGTTGACATGAATATTTATTTAGATGTTATTTCTGTACTTTACAGTCCTCTATAGAACCCACACATTGCATTTCTGCCCCTCTCAGGATATATGCTTATTTCTTATAATAACTTTAGGATTAATTGAATGCAAACATTGTGGTCAAACGTATTTAAAGAAGGATATAACTGCAAATATCATGCTAATATTCTGATGCTCCCAGATAACAAAGGTTTAACCTACATTTATCAGCTGTGACGTGTTTAAGTCATGGCCTTATTTGTTTTTGTTTTTTTTGGGCCTTTTAGCTAAAAAAAAAAAAAAAAAAAAGACTTTTAAAAAGCTTCTGCAGCTGACACATTAACACTCAGTTGTCCTGAGCTCAACATTAATCACATTGTTTGTTTTTAAGCAGCTGTAAATCTTTGAAGGTCGTTCCAGGACAGGCACAGAGGTGATGAAGAGTCATCTTCACCAATCAGGACTCATACCTCCAAACTATCTCCATCACAGCCACCAATAAGAAACTGGATCAAATCTGAGCAACCAATCACAAAGCCCCAGGGTTTTTTGGTCTCTGTGTGAATTAACAATTGTGTACATTTGGGTGGGGGGGGGGGGGGGGTTAAATACAAAGCCTTGTTTTATTTCACAGAATGTGGCTTAACTGACATTGTGCATCATTACAGTAATCATGACAGAAGCTCTTTACAGGAGCAAAAAGGATCAGTTAATCCTAAACTGTGTTTTCTCTCCATGAAGCAGCTAAGAACGGCAAGATAAGCAGATTCTGCTAAATCCGGTTGTTGTTGTTGTTCCTGGTGTTTTTGTGAAGGATCCCAGAAAAATCATAACATCATGTGACCAGAGCAAGGGGGGGGGGGGGGGGGGGGGGGGGGGGGGAATTTCAGGGGATCCCTCATCACTGGTCTCTGGGTTACAGTAAGGAGACCCAGTTCACCGGGTTCAAACAAGCCAGGACTGTCAAAGCTGAACTCTTGAATGCTTTATTCTTTCTGTTTCTCTTTCTTTCTTTTTTTTTTTTTTCTGACTTCCCAAAAAATAGTTTTGATTTCTTTCATAAATTAGTGTGAATGCTTCACAGCATTCATTATTCCAGTCAGACTGAAAACCTTACAGTTATGCTCACCTTCCCAATATGAATATGACCCTGATGATACTTTATACTTACGTGGGATAACAGACTAGCACAGCCCGGTTTACTGCTCTTTTCTTTTTGTTTGTTCATAGTTGATATTTCAGTTATTGTTCTTCATTTTTACTCTCAATCATTATTATCAATCTGCATATCTGTCTGCTTAACTGTTTGTTCATATCCGTCTATGCCGCTGTATAGTTTATGTCCGCTGTGATCGTCAGTTTTTATGTCTATTTTCAAGTGTTGTTGTATCATGTGTTTTATTTCCTGAAATCTGAAGCTGGGACAAATGAGCCCTGCTAGAAGTCCTAAATACATTCATGTCACGGTTGAACTTCAATTAGATTTAACAATGCTTTGTTACAATGGAACAATGTATTTTCCTTGACAAATAAATTGAAAATAAACATTGAAAGGTTTTATTTTTTTCTTACTGTTGTTTTTTGTGTTTATATCTTAGATGGGCCTCTGATTGGATATTTTGCTCATTTTTTTTGATGATGTATATGTCCTCAAAACGGCAAACCTGACTTTAAAAAATGTATACATTTGATGTTAGATGTTAATATACTGTAGTATTACAACAAATGTGTATTCATAATAAATTAAAGAGACTATATAAGTCTTTGGAGACAAGGTGCTGGTATCTCAAGAGCTGTGTTTTCATCTGCACTCCTGAAAATATCTAGATAAAGTTTTGCCAGCTTGAGTGGTGCAGACATCTTTCTATTCAACCATTTTGAATTCATTAGTTTAACTTCTTTAAGAGTTTGATGACAAAACAACACATCTGACATATTGCCAGTCTTACAACCTCAACGCTTAAATGACACATTTAAACAAGTCTCTCCACTAAAGGTGTCGATCTCTGATTTAAAACATTAAAGTTTTATATACATACAATACACAGATACACTGTTTAATTCAAACCTCCAAGTAATCAACACTGAGCAGAAACACACACACACACACACACACACACACACACACACACACACACACACACACACCAAACGGCTCGAAGCAACTTTATTAATGCTGATGATGGGAAAAAGCAATTCTTCCTGGAATGAAAGCAGCCTCTTGTTTTTTTTATTTCTGTTCTTTGTTGTTCTGTAGTACTCAAAACACAAACACACACACACACACACACACACACACACACACACACACACACACACACAGAGGCTTTTCTTGTGGCTCCGCCCCTCTCTGTTGCGTAAATAACAGAGACAAATGAATGAAAATCTCCCTGCTTGTCTGGAGGTAAGACTGAAGAGGCTGCTGCTGTGGGTCAGTTAGCCATCTGGGAAAAAAGTGGCAAGTTGTGTGTGTGTGTGTGTGTGTGTGTGTGTGTGTGTGGGCGTGTGTTTGTGTATATGAGAGAGAAAGGGGTGAGGCTATTGCGATGAATATATGCTCTTTAGAAATGGAGATCAAGTTCCACATGCTCACCTTTAAAGGCTTTGGCAGGAGGATAATACACAAATGTGTGTTTTTGTATGGTTCAGTGTGTGTGGGCAGTTTTTGTTTGTTTGTGAATGTGTGTGCTTTAGTGCATGTGTGTGTGTTTGTGTGTGTCCTGGCTTTAATGGGCTTATTTTAGCAAATACATTAAACAGGTGGGCAATGTGTGAATGATGTGTGTTTATGGTATGAGTGTGTACAGTGCTGTGTGTGTATGTGTGTGTGTGTGTGTGTGTGTGTGTGTGTGTGTGTGTGTGTGTGTGTGTGTGTGTGTCTGTGTGTCTTTGAAGGAGGTCCAGTCTCCATCTCTCAGCAAATCAGCAGGCCTGAAAATCCAATCTGCCTGGAGAGACAGCAGGCTGTACATCATCTGCCAGGGATGGACACTATCAGCGCTTTATCAGTGACCGCCCCCTCCCCAAACACACACACACACACACACACACACACACACACGCTTGAATGAACACTTACATCCACACACAGAGCGGTGACAGAGACTGATAGCAGGATTAGCATAGCTGTTGTTGTTGGGACGCCGAGGGAGAGAAAGTGAAACTGTGGAGACCTCGAGCTGCTTCACACTGATGCAGACGCTGACGGCTGTGACTGTCCCTCTTCGCAGAATGACAACATAGTATCCCACCATGTTCAGCCTGCTCAAATGGACCCTGGTTACAACCAGCATGACCGCAAAGCCTAACGTTCTGTGGCAAATGTTTTGAAATACTGGTTTGTTTACATATATTCATAATTGAATATTGTTTTTACTCTGGAGACACAAATAATGAATGTGTTAATGTGTACACTGACTGTAAGGATCTATGATAATGTATTGTCCACTGACTGCATACGAGAAGTGGACATAGGCTCCTTAATGTCAGCTATTTATTTATGAACTGCTGTTTTGTAGCCTCATGGCCATATTTGATTCTTGTTTCCAGAAGTGATCTTATCTTATTGAAAAAGGGCCTGATGATGAAATTTGATGGATGGCCATCTAACTTCCCATAAAATGAGACTCTCGTTTTGTCTCAACCCATCGGTTGCGTAGTTCGAAGGCTGCAACTAAAGACTGATGGTATTTAGTGGCACGTTGGAGGCTGTCCCATTTCAAAGGCTCCTTCAAATGCAAACATCAGAGGGGTTGGGCAGGAAGAGCTGCGGTGAAGCAATCAGGGAGTCCTCGGAAGAACAGATTGTCTTGTTTCGGCACGAGCAGTCTATGAAGTCTATGCATGCTAACAAGGCTGGTCCCTCCCAGCCCGGGTACTCCGAAAGATGCTGACGCTGGATTGCGACACAGCTACAATTTACCTTCAATAGACAAACCACTTTCAAAGTTAAATAGTACCACAACCAATTTTAAAATCTAGAGATGCTTTTGTGCTTTTTTTTTGTCCACTTTTTCTTTTACATTAACTAAATACTTCTCTGATAAGTGGGCCAAAGGCATAGCAGAACTAATACATAAAACATTCTCATTTAAATACCACTTTTCAAGTAACAAAATAATTGCAAATAGTGAATTTTGAAAAAGTAAAGAAGGTTGCTTCATTGATAATTACTTCTGTTGGTCCTGCTGCACTTTGGGATCCACTGTTTTAGTCTCGGAAAGTGTGGAGCTCTTGAGGAACTACAAACAAAGGGTCTGAGACGTGCAGATCAGAGACTGAAGTGAAACCTTGCAGAAATCGGTTCACAACAATCGTCAACCTTTGGTGTTGAAATACAAAGACAACAAGGAAGTGCAGAAATCTGCTGTTCCTTGAGCGCTCACTCGAGGTTAGCTCAAAAAAGCTGAAATAAAAAAAGAGGCTTAAGACCTTCCTCAGCTCCAGTTCTTTATCTGTTACTAAGTTAACCTAAAATTAGTTTGAGACAGCATTTCCAACATGGCGTATGCATCAATCAGCTTCAAGAAACCAATGAGTAATATCCCTGAGGCTATGTTCATGTTTTTTTCAAATTCTATGGCCTGAATCCAGTGATAAAATGTATTTGTATAGCACTTTTTACACAACATTAAAAAGTGCTTTACATAGATAAAAGAGCGATGAAGAACAATGAGATAAAAATAGACATACATGTTTCCGTATTATGTGTGACCAGCAATGCTGCTAAATATCATTTTCATGAATGAATTAAATAAAAATTCCACACCAACAAGCTTTACCACACAGTAAAATGTATTATTTCTGCTGTAACGTTATGGTAGTTACAATACAATAAGGTACGACAGGATAACAAACCATGCAGTACACTTGATTGTTCTGGTCTCAAAGTGCTGCCAAACATTCAGCTGCTTCCTCTCATTTGGAGCCAGCCTCAAGAGGCCATTTGAAGACATGCTGTGTGACAGCAGGTTCTTTCCAACTGTGTTAACACAGGTCAACAAGTCAGGTACAGTATTAGGTACTGTGTCGGTCACCTGCATGGTTGCTGCACATAGCCACGTTAAAATAAAAACAAATCTTGGGCCACTAACATGCCATGATAAATTTAAATAGTAGCATGCAGCCTGATTGAAAAATGTATAGATTAACGGAGGCAGCGCTAACTGAGGAGAAAGAGATTGAGCATAAAGCAATCACTTCTCCATCTATCCATCTGGATAATTAATATAAATCTGCTCATTTACCATTGGTCAATCAATCTAGATTTACCAATTCACAGATCCTCTCACACACACACACACTCCGCACGCCTTTACGGCCTGATTGTCGGCTCATACGGCTCTGCAGAAATCTCTAATGAATGAGAACGAAATGTTGAAGGAGGGAGAGAGGAAAAATATTCAGACAAATGAGTGAGTGATGGATGGAACTATCTCAGCCTCCTTGTGCTTCATTTAACACTCATGCTGGTTGGTTGGATTGCAGGGTTGTCCCTCACAGGCTTTTTATGGAAAATACTTTTCAATGTATTGCTTTTGGAATAGAGCTCAGCTTTAGTATGAAGCTTTATGGTTTCAAAGATCTTTCAGTTTGAGAGTAAATCCAAAATAAATCCAGCAGATAAAAGGGTACAGTGCACACAGTGAATGTGTTGATCCAAACATTGCACTGATTTAAAGACAGCAGTGGTCTCATACAGTCTATCACTTTATATTAACATCACTCTCCTCCCTCCAGTGACCTCGAAGGGACTTTTTCTGGAAAAATTCCTGCTGTGTTCTCAATCAGCTCTCTCAGACTCACTGTGGAAAAATAACGAGGGGTCTGAGAGAAAAATGTAGCCGTTTCCGTTGACACATACAGCTCCTCCTGGAAATATCCAGAGTTTGTCAGGAGTTTTCTGCAAGTGTAAAAGCCCTCATTTCCATTAGTAATTAATGTGTGACAAGGCAAAAGGTCTACGTACACTGTTTAGAGAAGACAGTGAAGACAGGTACATTTCTCCAAAATGTAATGTCATTTGAAATCATGAAGAAGTCAGAACTGGTTTACTACAGCACCATCCATTGCACTGAAGTGATGCATTAAGTTTGAACCCAAAGACCACAGAAGTCCTCCACGTGTTTCACACTTTATTCATAGAAAAGCACTGAGATTCCAACACAAATCAATATAAAATGGTAGTAGCGTTACATAAATAGTAATAAATTCTTGCTTTATAGACAGTAGCTCAAGAAGTTGCACAAGAAAATTACAAATAAAAAACAAACCAAAAAACAAAGTGTTGATGATCAGCTATTATACTTCTGTGGCAACAAATACTGGAAATACCTTTTCATAATCAGTAGCACAAAGAGGCAACAAACACTTTCAAAGTTCCCTTACGTCAGAGAATCCAAAAACAAAAGAAAACTGGGAAACAGTTGGTGAACTAGAGCTCTACCAGCAAAAATATGCTCCTACGAAAATAAGAAGAGGAAAGGGAGAAAGAAGAAAACCTCGTGAAGTGGCTGATACAGTGAACACAGACTGAAAAACAGTGATTGGATAAGAGGGAGGGGACTTCTTTGTTGTAATGCTGTCAGTGAATGCATCATGTAAAATAAGTGGTTAGATTAAGTCCCTCTGTTGTGTACAAACCAAGAAAAACAGCCTCATCATAACAACGTAGTAGCAATGACATGAACACAGCCTTTTTATCCTCGTTTGGAACATCAACAAGAGGAGGAAATATGCGTGCATCACATCACGATGATGTGCAGATGCAAGGCTGCTGTGAAGGAAAGATGTCTCGAGTGTTTGGAGAGCGGACAACAGAGGAAAGCTGCCCACTGACACGTTGGTGCACTGCTTCAAACAGAAACCCTTCCTGCATGAGAGGGAACAAGGTGAACAACTAAAGCTAGGAAAAAGGATCGACCATATTGAGACAGAGGGAGTGAAGTCGGCCATCTTTGTAGGCCAGAGGGGAAAAGCAACAAGAAAAAAAATGAGTTCATCCACAGGCCGTCTTTTTGTGTTTTGTTCGCACAGTCGCTGTTTGAGTGACATTTGTGTGTTGTTCTGTCTCACTGCGGCGCCGCCACCCGACACCTCTGAGAAGACACTAAAGGCTTGAGTCCTGATTAAATAAAAAAAACAACAACAACAAGGTAACGCAAAATATAAACTTTGTACATTGATCGGTCACAAAGGCATTTCCCAACATTTTCAGTTTTACCCCCTTACAAAGCATCCAGCTGGCGAACACGCAGCGTCCAAATACAAACATGCGAGGTCTCATCACTTCCCCCTCCCATTTTTTCATAACAGTTCAGTCCACTCTTTCTTTTTAACAAAGCTCTTTTCTTTTTGAGGGTAGGGGGTCTTTAAGAGGTGACGAGACCATCCAAGTGGTTCTGCATAGTCAGGTTTAGTGAATCTGTTAACGAATGAATGCCTTCTTTATTCTCCTTTCCACCGAACGACATGCTTCCTTTTGCAACACAGATTTTTTTTTTCTTTGCAAATTAAAATATATATATAAAAAAAGAAATATAAAATAGTTATTATAGCAAAAACAAACAGAAAGAAATGTACACAGGAGCACCTGAGAAATGCCTTGAAGTCTTACAAAAAACTGCTCTTCAATTCTCCGTCCTTAACAGTTCAAGTACACCCCCGCCAAAAGAACACAAAACAAAGGAGAACACATAACATACTTATCATAAATAATTATAACTTTACAATTTTCTGAATTGACACTTTCATATTTACAATATCTTAAATGCTTAATGCTACTACTTTTTGTTTTGTTTCTATAAGTGATGTCCCTGAGAACTGAGTTTAGCCTCTCTTTTCTCTCAGTTTTCCGTTTTTTTTCTTTTTTCTCTTCCCCCCATTCTTCTTTCTGCGTTTCTTCAGATCCAAAAGAAAAAGAAAAAAAAGGCCCAGAGTTGTGACTGACTACCCGGGTAGTGGGTGAACGCATCTCTCACGTGGAATGTAAAAGCAGGAAACACGAAAAATGTTCCTCAATTTAACAAAAAAAAAACACAAAAGAAACCTTTTTGTCCTTTATTCACCTGCCATAGATGAACTGAGTCATCCTCTGTGTTGGGTTTGTGTTTGTCTGTAATACCTACTCAGTCATACAAAGTTACCAAACAATCAATAAATAAATGCTGAAGCAGGCAGGAACGTAGTGAAGAGGTATTTGTGTGAAGTGCTTGTACGACGACCTTTAAGTCCGACCAGTAAAGATTCAAGCTCTTGCTGTTCTGAATCACTGGGTAAGAAAAAAGAAGAAAGAACCTCCTGTGGTCTCAAACATGGATGATTAAGTCTTAAAACTTACAGCGTACTGTCTGTGTGTCGGCAGCATCCACACGTCGATCACGACCAGAAGAAATCGCTCGAGTAGCAATCAACCCTTTTCCATCACAAGAACAACGATCTGGAGGAATATTATTCTCAATGTATTTTTTACTGGAGTAACTTTTGTTTTAAAAGGTTTGCTCATGAGCCTTTTTTCACTTTAGTTATATCATGATAAATAGTTTTGTTTTGTCTCTTGGGGAGGTTAAATAAGAACTCAGGACTGACATATTATTGCCTAACAGTGGCCATCATAAAGTGTAATGTTAGCACAGGGTGTCTAATTGATTAGCAACATTAGCATTCCTTTGGAGGTGACTTTGTTTTTACTGCCTTTCAGATCGAAGTTTGTCTTTACTTCAGTCGGCTGTCTGCAGACCGTCTCTGACATCTTAATCCAATGCTGGGTCGAGTAGCTAGCTTTGTTTGTCTTTTGTTTTGTGCTAGCCAGTCACACTTTTGTTTTTGTCAATAACTAAAAGGAGGTGCAAAGTTACACTTGTAGGAAGAGTAACCAGATAAAGTCAAAAGAACGACCTAAGTGATTTTTAAAAGGATAATTTAAGAGGAACAGCATGTTGCTACGGCTAACCTGTTAGCTAACACCAATCGATACTTTGAGCAGAGTACACATTAGTACTTCGTGGAGTACATTTTGGCCACCTTATTAATATGAAGCCATTCCCTTCAATCATTTTGAATGACTCTCCCGTAGCAGCTTTAACAACCAGCGAACTGCTAACGGTGTAGATCTTGTTTAAGTGCTATGCAGACAGTGAACAGTGAATCTAATGATGGAGATTTGCTGCAGCTTTTCAAACTCTGAATGTCTTCATTTTGACAAGATGCACAAGTTAGGGGGCCTAACTTTTAATTAAAGGATATGAAGTTGTTTTTCATAATTTATCTTGAGTTCTTGATGCTAATGTTGATTACAAGTGGTAAAACATACCATCTGGCCTCTTATGGTAGGCATTTGGACCCAGATATTTTCGATGTGTTGTTCTGTGAGCTCATCAAAAAGTTCCTCTCGTTCCTGCAGACAGTCTTGAGATGAAAAAGGGAGTTTAGCTATGAGCAAAGTTAACAAGTTACACTCACTGATATCTGCAATCTCCCAGTATGATCCAAAGCTTCCTAACAAAATGCAGGACGGTGAAGTGAATGCCTCTGAATGATGAAAGTGAAGCGCACACTTGACTTGTATTGCTTTTGACTGAATGTTGATCGAGCGAGGGGAAAGGAGGAGCAGAGCTTTCAAAGGTTTTTGGCCACAATTGCTGGAGCAGTGTAAAAGTGTCTCTATGGTGTGACCCCCCGGTGTTCATCACAGTCGTGTAATGTCACTGTTACCAAGCTTACAGGAGGACACGGGAGATACACTGTGAACATACATGTGGAGCCGTTACTGTCCTACCTCAGCTAAAGCAGTCTGGATAATGTCACTGCATTACCAGAGGGAAAGCTTTGAACAGAAGATGAAGAGGGTGGAGCGAAGTCGTCCTGTATTTACTCTAAGATGCCCTGATAGAGAAGTTAAAGCTGACAAATAACACAGAGGAGGTATGACAGTAACACTACGAGTGTTTTTCGACCTCCATGATTTGTTTTTTTTGGAATGACAAGTTCCTTCTACTTTTCAAAGCCCTCTTCTTCTTCCTCTTAACACCAGCTGACAAAGTCTTCTGTACCCCATCCATCAAAAGCTTTTGGTTTTAAATTGTCATGTGCCACCGCAAAACAAAAGTTCCTTTTTTTTTTTTTTTTTTTTTGATTTTTCATCACAATCTTTTCACTTTGTCATACAAGATTTAACTTTAGTTGGAAAGCGGAGAAAGGCTTTGCTCTTGTTTTGTCTTTGACATTTCAAGCCGTTTTCTTTAAGTCTTAATGAAGTAGAGCAATGCACTGCGAACACTCCCTGGTTCACATTCAGGAAACAAAACAACAAAACAGGACAAAAAGAATTAAGACTTGGTCAACAAATGGCTCAACGAAAGAAGTAAAAATACAAATAATCCAAAAAAAACCTTAAATAGAAACAAATAGGTTTATCTACTTCCCAAGAGGAGGGTCCCTATGAGGGCGGGGTGGTGTCAGCCGAAGCGTTCCCTGACCAACATCATCAGTTTCTTTTTGCCCTTATAGATCTGTTTCAGGTTGTCTATGAACTGGGCGAACTGTATGTGTCCGTCCTGTGCTAACAGGAAAGTCTCCCGCGCTTTGCTCAGGAACTCTATAAACTCCCCGTAGTGCCGCGGACTGATGTGTGTCAGTCGAGAGTGCGTGGTGTTGATGTACGCCGAGATCGTGGCGTCAAGGAGCTGCCTCAGCGGCGCCTTGTCTGTTGACATCAACTTCCCAGAGTTCCTTCTCCCGGGAATTCCTGCGAGCCCCGGCGCTGTCATGGTGCACCGCCGCAGGATGTCAGAAAGCACTGTAGCGCAGTGCACGCTCTTCACCACCAGGGGGATAATGGCTGCGAGCTCATTTTTCCCCAGAGAGTGGCTGAGCGCGCAGGCCCAGAGCACGTCATTAATAGCTGGGTGTGTGTCCTGGTTGTAAGCCAGGTTAAGGTGTGTCATGGCGAGGGAGGCCAGCTTGAAGGAGCGCAGCGGATATCCTCGATGCTCCATGTACCTCGCGATGGTGAACAGCTGGGAGTAGGTCATACCCGTGGACGCCGCGTCTATCACGATCTGGTATGCCGTCTCGAAGGCGATGTGGTCCTTCTCGCAGAGCGTCAGCGCAGAAAGTGCGCAGTTCTGGGGGTCCTTCATGGCGCACTGCAGGGCCAGCGTCCGGGCGCAGCTAGCCAGCTCCTCCCTCTGCGGGTAGTCGAGGCTGAGGCGCAGGATGGTGTTGTGGGACATGACGGTGGCAGCAACGATGCTGGTGGCCTCGGTCGGCGTGAAGAGAGTGTACCAGCTCTGCAAGATGCTCACCAACGCCCGCAGACCTGAGGAGGAAGAGAGGAGGATTGAACAGCTGCTCAAGCCATGAGGAGAACAGTGATTGAAGTAAATCTGTTTTTTAACATTTACAATATTAGCCTTCAGCAGGAATCGTCCTTTAAAACATTTGTATTCATCTCTACAGGCTAACACTCATATAAACTTCTTCTGCAACACTGTTCTAATTATAAAAGAGTACGACATCCTGTCCCCAGGTCACACTTCTGTCATTGGTCAGCACTTGTAGGAACACAAACTGAGGCCTTGTGTGTCTGAACTGCATTGAATTCATCATTTTTAAACGTTGACTGAAGTCCTGTTGCATCAAGCCCTCTCTGGATCAGACACAGGTAATCCTTAATGCTGCTGCTGCGTTGTGTACCAGGCCCAGGGATCACCTCCCCTGACTCCAACAAAACTGTTTTTGTGTCCTGAATTTGAATGTCATTGGTTTCCTTTTGTGCTTGTTACTCCAACTAGGTGACTTAACACTCAGGGGTATGTATCTGTATCTGACGAGGTCAGCCTTCAAGCTGCATTAAAAAGCTTCAAAACAGAACGAGGGAAGAGTCGAAAACGCCATGGTGGTTAAATTTGAAGGAGTCTTGTTTTCCTTCTCTGTGTTTATAAAAAAAGAAAAAAAAAGAAACGCATCACATACCGACTTCTGTGGCGCAGGTTACCAGCCAGCGAACCATCTCCCTCCTCCTCCAGTTCAGTGTGGACAGAGTCATCCTCATTACCTGCAGGACACACACACGCAGACACACACATGATGCTACCTTACAACAGAGACACGTGACTCAGATTACATCCAGTGTTCTTGGCAGCTTTGCTAATGGTTATTGGCTTAAAAAAAAAAAGAGGAAAAAAAAAGAAAAAAAAAGAAGCTTTTTTGGAAACAAAAATGAAATGTTAAACTGTCAGCACATCACCACGAGTCTCCCATGCTGGCAGCTGTATCCAGAATGTGTCTTTCATTACAGATGACTAATTGTGACCCTGTTCTTTTGAGCACTTATTTTGCAGTTTTTGCTGACAGGAATCCATTTGAAACTCTAAATACAAGGAGAGAGAGAGGCGGACAAAACCACAGCGACTCTGCAGCCTTGATGATGTGAGGACTTCTTCTGTGTTGACTGTGGAGCCCAAAAGGCTTCATTATGTGGTTTCTACTCATAAAAAAAGGGCGATAAAACGCTGTGTGATGTTTTCTCTCTTAATTTGTAGCGATGCTGTGGAGGCCTGTGCAAATTACAAGTTCAGGGAAACTGTTGCATGTTTTGACTGGTGACCGCTGTGCTGAGGTTTTTAGGAGGTAGAAAGACTGATTGGCCCTCAAACATTGCGTGCTCGCTCTCTCTCTCTCTCTCTCTCTCTCTCTCTCTCTCTCTCTCTCTCTCTCTCTCTCCCCCACACACACACACACACGCAAGCGCTCCCTACCTGCAAGCCGAGCTCCAGAGCTACGTTAAGCAGAGTGATATCCGGCGGGCTGTCTGCCGGTGTGGCGATCTTGAAGGCGTCCTGGGCGAGTTTGAAGATCAAAGAGGAAGAGTGGATGTTTTTCTGGATTGCCTCTAGGACCGTCCGTAACCTCAACATGTCACCTTCGGGAAAAAAATACCTCGTTAACAAAACAGGAGCCGAGAAACATGTGCACAGACATTTCTCTCGTGGTGTAACATAGACGGATTGACTTGTAAATGCTACCTTTAGCTGCAGTGAGCATGGTGGAGGCCAGCTCACACTGCTGGGACTCCAAGTGTCCCAGTGTGAACCAGCGCGGGTACCTGCTGGGTACTATGGAGATGCCATGATGAGGGTGACCTACGTCTCCGGAGCCCGCTGACGACTCCAACACCGGCAGTCTGAGAGAAGAGTAAAGCGTTCATTTTTGAAAATGTTTTTGGAGACGGCCTCCCCGACAGCTTCAGAGTGAAGATATATTTGAAGATGCAACAGATGACACTTTTAACCTGTTACTGTTTAAACTGGCTCTACTTTGGGGAAACTGACCTCATGGCGCGGAGAGCCACCTTGTAAGCCAGGTCTGCGTCATGAGGCAGCAGGGCAGAGAAGAGGTATTTGGCGAAGGTGTGCATGGGAACGCTTTCCCTGTGGATGACCTCACCCAGACCGCTGAACGGACCAGCTGGAACAAGAAGAAAAGCATGAGCGTGTTATGATTTATTTATTTTTTTGATTCTGTTTTTAACAAGGTGTTTAAATGAATCCAGAGAGGAAGATGTAGTCGTACCTTCTAGCAGCTGTATGGCCTGTTTACGAAGAGTCTGAACAAGGAGGTCATCCAGCTCCAGCTCTTGAAGCTTTGCGACGATCTGCTCCTCGTTACGACAAACCTGCAACACATCCACAGCACGTTTTACTCACTGAAATGTAGAGTTCCATTCTAAAGGTCAAATACTATCCTCCTTTTTAACATATCTAAATAAGTCTCAGAACTCGTCAAAACATGTCTCTGAAGTTTGTTGTTCTAAATCCTCTCTGATCCTGTATTTGATCATGTCTATAAATCCCTCTATTTGAACCCTGCTCAGAACAGGCTGTTTCTGTGTCTGTAACTTTAAATATGTAAATGAGCAGTCTCTGACCACGCCCCCTTTTGGAGGGGTTTGGGTGGGTTGGGCTTTCTCGCTCCACGTCCTATTGTTTATAGTGAGAAGGCAGACTCAGAGGGCAGAACAAACAACCCGGGGGAGGAGCTACTACCCTTTATGATGTCATGAAGGGAAAATCTCCAAATGACCTGTTTGAGCACATTCTCTGAAACCAAGCCAAAGACGGAGAGGATGGACTATTCTCATCGTTGGTTTGTCAACAGACTCGAGACGCATATTAGAGTTAGAAAACATTGGACAAGTGTTTTTCCATAATATGTGAACTTTAAAGTAAGTACTATCAAAATTAGAATAAGTTAAAACTATGCTGAAGTGATCTCTGGTTGCTCAACAGTCCTTGTAAATACTTCTCTAAATCAGCTCAGTGTTTGTATTTTCAGGTTTTGCATGGATTTCTAAAGCACACAAATCAGAAGTCTTTATAACAACAAGATAGAAAGTTCAGATCCATGAATCATAACTGTTTAAAAAGTTGAAGTTTAAATAGAGTTTTTAAGACAGGATTTTGAGGTGACGGTATTAAAGGAGCAGCTGGGGGCTATAATACCTCTATTCAGTGTGACCGTGTTAGGGGACACGTGACGACGACTGCTTTTACTGAACTCTTAGATTAGATCAATGAAAGGGTTTCTTTTTTGAAGTACTGTACATGAAGTCTGTGTTACTTTGTGCTGTCTTTATGTTTTCAGTTCTTATATTAAGCACACTGAGTCGCCTTATTGGTACCTAATGTCACCTTGTCTCAAACATTGATATTGTCTGTGGACATTAGAGGACTCTATGGCGGCCATGTGAAGCAGAGTCCCATTCACATAAAGACATGCTCTGTGTTCACTTTGATTCAGACTCAAAGCAAACTGTCTGCTTGTTTTTCAGGGGACAAAATGCTGCGACCTTTTCCCTCTCTTTGCACAGCGATGACTTCGCACAGACGTTTAATTATAGTCATTTTCCATCATGGCCACAATGTCTGCACCAGCCCATCTCACACCGCTTGTTTTAATTTTCAACGAGGCACAGGCGCACAACATGTGACGGCAGTTTATTTTATCAGGTAAATGTATGAATGTGCATCATGTGTCGGCGCACATTTAAGGCCTTTCATACCTTATCCTGAGCGTAGAGACCCTCAGGCATGATCCTCTGCTGGCCCATTCCCATCAGAGCCACCTCCAAGGCCAGCGTCAGGTAGGACTCGCCCCCATCAGGGCTGCCCCACACAGGGACATGGTGGTAGACCGGAGGCCTGGGGTCACCGTCTGGAAACAAAAGAGGACAAATGTTTGGTTGCCATGGAAACGTCAAATGTTGCATCAAAGACTGTAACATTCGACGCTGCATGTAGAAGCGGGAACTGCTACAAAATGCTGCTGTGATAAAAAAAAAAAGTAAATTATACTCCGATACATCGTCATGGAAACACATTCTCTTCCTCAGGTTGGTCGTACTCGGAGTCAACTCGGAGTTCGTTTGTAGGGTAGCACCATCCTCAACCTCATCATTTTGTTACTGTTTTAATTGAGAGGCCCCCTGGTGGTGGAGTTTACATACTGTGCGTTTCCATGGCAATGCAACTTTTTTTTTTTATAGAACCATCCATACAAACAGCGACTCAAAAAGTTAGACCCTCACCCAGAGCATTCAAAACACAAACAACCACCATGAAGTTGTTGAATGCACACAGCCACAGTGCTCAGGCAGAAGCTGCTCTCCAACACACCAGATACTAAAACACATCTTAAAAACATGTTTGTGACAGGTCTCGAACCCTCTTAGTTCAGCAGAGATAACATTTGTTGCAGCCTTGAGATGAACTGTTTGGCCTTGTTTTTTTAAATTCTATTTAGGAGAGATCATATCTGTCCTGAAGTCTTCAGTCATACTGCCTTCAAATCTTCTGTTTTACTAGTAAACTGTATAAAATCAAGTTTTAAAGTTAACCTGAAACAGACACATGACTGTTCTTGGAACTCTTTAGACTGAATGATCTTCAAAAGGGAAGTCGAAGCTGAGTGGACTTAAATGACTTTTTAGTGACTGTGTGCAGAGTGAAGCGTTCTGAACTCTCAGCGAACTCTCAGACTCAGTCTTGGTTAAGAGGATGTGCTGAATCATCGTTGCAGGAAACCACCCGGCTTTAAGTAAAGTCGAAATCACTACAAAACCTAGCAAAAAAAAAAGAAGAAGCCTGGATTAAAAAAGAAAACACAGCTTTGATTAAATCTGTAAACTCCCTTAAATATTGCTCAAACTCATCGTGACATCAGTCAAATCTACAGTGAATAAAAGTATCCAAGAATAACCCTCCAGCAGTGCGCAGCGAGGTAAAACAGTCTGCAGATATAATCACAAGGTTTTTACTAAAAATAAGAATAAGAGTTCTTATACACATTTACAAACACAATGTCTTTAAAAACACTGAGGTCTGAAGAAACTCAGATTAAACTAAAACACATCCCATTTAGTTCAGTGTGCATGATTGTTCCATCAAGACATCATCCATGGCAGATAGCGATCTCTAATCTAAGATGGCCGCTAACCATACACACCAAATGCTCGACAGCTCTAATTGAGAACAGATGCCCCAAGAGTCTCAGCTGTTGATCGGTGCCCATTTGTTCTCTCTTTTTCCCCCCAACCCCACCACTCGGCTTAAATCCCCTCTGAGCGATAGATCTCCTCAATCCTGTTTATTCCATGCGTGTGTGGGTGTGTGTGCATGATGTGTGTGTGTGTGTGTGTGTGTGTGTGAGAGAGAGAGAGAGAAGATATGTAGAGGAAAGTGGAAACAGATTTCACAGACTTAACCCCGGTGTTAACTCAATTTCTGCCTTTTACCCATCGGCTGTTGATTGATTGGTAGATTTGAAAAGATCTGAGAGGAAGCTGTGTTCTGATTGGCTGACAAATAGTCTGGGTCTGCCCCTCTTTTTTAACAGATGTTCCCAGCTGTCTTTCAGAGTGGGGGGAAAAAGCCTGGTGACCAGGCCACACACACACAAAATAATCATACCACTCTCCTCCAATTCCCAAAACAACATAAGACAATCATTCACTCTATCTCCAACACACACACACACACACACGGACACACACACGCACCACCAATGAGTGTGCCAGTGGTCAGCATTGTTTGAACGGACAATAGTTCCCTGTAGTCTGGTAACAATAGGAAAACCCAACCCCTATTCTGCTCTGGTGTAATGACCACTGGTGCAAAAAAAAAAAAAAAGGGCCTGGACAGGGTGAGAAACACAAATGGTGATGGATTCTATACATACCACGCACACACTCACACACTGACAAAAGGAGTGAAGTCTAAGTGAGCAGAGTGTTTCAGCCCGATCCATTCATGCTCGGTGACTTTACGGCCGTCTGCAGGACAATAGAGCGCTTGGTGATATAAGAGCGTGAAGTGTGAGGTGTGGGTGAACCCGCTCACCTCTGCTCACAGTGACTCTGCATCAGCTGCTGAAGTGTGGCAGGAATCACGACTTGTGTTTGGCTAATGAGCTCTTTGATTGATGTTTTGTTTAAGCAGAAGGGAGGAGGCCCCTTTGATGAAGGCGTGCTAACGTTTTAGCTTCCTTTGTGGGTTAAGTGGACAAGACGATTGGCTTTAAAACGCTTTCATTCAGCAGTGCAGCCGACTAAACGCAGATCACAGAGAGAATGACCATGAATTTGAAACAGGGAAAAAAATGCAATAATAATAATTTTAATCAATAATAAAATGTCTATGTTGACATTCAGTGGCTTAAAGTTTAGACTTAGACGTTTTGAATGTCTCTTAAAAGTGATTTTACTGACTTGTTATTGTTTGATTGCTGCAGCTTCCACCAGCTTTTTCTACATATGGCAGCTTATCAGAAGTAATGTGTGCTTCATGCTAGAGAGCATGGTTAAAATGTCTATACAGTACGATAATAGTTGAGGACTACACTTAGTGATTAGTTCTTTAGCTCGTAGAGAGGAACACGAACACCCGGCCTTCTATTATCAAACATCATGATGAATGAGGACAGTGTGTGTTGGCGCTCCACAGAAGATCTCACCAGAATCTCACAGCAGAAAGTCAGAAAGCAAAACACTCTTCAGGTCACAGGAAGTCATAGGAACTGTATCAATGAACGAGCGTGTCTTCCTTTTCCCTGAACGGACGTCTCAAACGAGTGGGATTCTTTGTTCTTATGTTGGTGCAGATTTGGGATGATTTTTAAAGTGAATCTCCAAAGGAAGGGGCCTCTTCAATAAAGGAAATGGTACCACAGTTTTTGTTTTAATACCTCCAGTGTCCATGCTGTTGTCATCGTCCACGCGGCAGGTTTCAGTGAGCGTGGTGAACAGACAGCCAATTGGGTCTAAGGGATGGCCCACCCAGCCCTCCAGGTTGGTGGTGGAGGTCACGCCTCTCTGGAGAAGCTCTGGGAGTCAAAACCCACAACATGTTATAATAACCCGTCCAGTTACAAATACATATGAAGGCAAACCGTGTGTCTCTGTTTGTTTACCTTTCTTTTGGTGTTTGTAGATGTCCATCTGTCTCTGCTGCTGGAGGCGGAGCGTGTTGATGATGGCCACAGCCAATCGCAGGGCTTCCCTGGAGTAGCCATGGGAACGTAGGGCGTCCACTCGAGCGCAGGCTGTCGGGACGTGGTCTGTGTGAGAGAGAGGGAGGGAGGGGGCGGAGTCAGGACAGATTCAAACAAATGCATGTAAAATAAAGTCATGACGAGAAAAACAGATGATGATTCTCTCTCCTCAACACTGAAGCGGGACACACACACACACACACACACACACACACACACACACACACACACACAGTGCAATCTCAGCAGAACACTAGTGTGCGTCTGATAGCTGGCTTAAGTTGCAGAATCTGACAGATCTTAGCTGGAAGCTGCTTACTGCAGATACTGGCCTCAATATCAGCAGAATTACTGTGTGTGTGTGTGTGTGTGTGTGTGTGTGTGTGTGTGTGTGTGTGTGTGTGTGTGTGTGCGTGCGTGTGTGTTAATGACTGTGTTGGTTTGCCCTTCAGTGGAATAAGGGTGTACACTCAGTAACACAGCCTTTGCCCCTGATGTAGACGTTTTCAGCACTTAGAGTGCGAGTTTGTTTCTTCTTTGGCTGTTGGAGGCTCCGTTATTAAAAAGGTGATCGTGACGTCTGCACTTTTAAAACAAGTGAATACAATGACCTGTCTCCTGCTAATGCACAGGAAGGATCTTACAATGTCAATGTGTGTGTGTGTGTGTGTGTGTGCTTACCGAGCCACAGCGGCAGGCCCTGCGGGTTGAACAGCAGACTCTCGCCCTCTCTCTGGTAGGACGGAGACATGTAGTGGTCGCTGCTGATGATCCTCTGCAGGTGACTGTCCTGCCAGTGCAGGTCGCAGGCCTCCACCGCCCGGCTGAACACCGTCCTCCTCGGCCTGGACAGAGAGTCTGACCAAAACAGAAAGTGTTGAGCATGATTATGGTGCGTCTCCCTCTTTAGACTCGACAGGCTGTGCTGTAAGAAAAGCCTTTGCAGGTGCTGACCCTGTGCCAGGTTGCTCTGCGGCAGAGCGTTGGTGATGTTTGGGAGCTCGCTGCCGTAGTTGCCGTCCTCCAGCGGGCAGACGTCCATTTCCCCCCATTTCTTCAGCTGCTTCAGCCAGCTGCTCTTCTCTTCGCTCTTACAGTGAGGGTTCAACACCACACACACCCACAATGCACCTGGATGTAGGGGGGGGGGAAATGGTTTAGAATTTGCAGCTTTAAACTCCTTTAAAAACATGAAATGTAGATGTAGATAACACTGCTCAGAACAGTGCAGCATGCTTCAGTCAACTCTGGCTGCTGATTGGCTGAAGGGCACAGTACTTGTATCTGAGGAGCTCCAGAAGCACACCGCTCTCTTTGCTTTCCACGATGTTTAGTTATAGTTTTGTATATTTTTTTGGATTCTGTATTGACAAGAAAAATGTCCAGTGAACGCCTGACATGAAGGACACGGACCGGAGTATTTTATGAAGCAAAATGTTTTCAGCTCTGTGCAGTCTGTGTGCCACACTTTTTAAATATAAGATGGAGCCACACTTTTAGATATATTGACTAAAGTGATTAAAGAATTGCTGAATGTAAAATGTGACAAACAGCAAAAGCAGAAAACAAGACTCTGCTGGAGCAGCTGTCAAACATCGAAATGAAAGCTGAATATTTTAAAAGCTCGTCACTTTTTCTGAAAGACTTTTTTTTTTTCGGTTAAATGATGGAAAAATTATGGTCAAAACAAGACAGAGGAAGTCCTCAATGATCAACATTATTGATTGTTTCCTGGTATCATAGACAAAACTAATCAAAGAGTAATCAAGAAAATAGTCTCCAGATGAATCAATGATGAAAATCAAAGACTCATTTCAACCTTTCATGAATTTCATTACATCTTAGTCAAAACAAAAAATCTACAGCTAAGCCAGGAGCATGTCATGAATTAAACTACTTTCACAGGTTCGACTCTGAAAGACTGCCTCCTCCATGAATGACTCTCAGATGTTAAATTAAATAATACTGTGTCAAACAGCGGCCAGCTCTGCGCCCTCTGCCGTCACCTGAACTCCCCGTCTTTATCTGCACAGACATCGAGCGGGGTCGCCTGTCAGACGTCTGCACCTGGGAGAAAGATTACCAGGCCGACTGTCTCACTGTTATTTCTGTCTGCGTCTGTGTCATGATCTCCCTCGCTCGACCAGGAAGCGTTCTTATTGACCTCCTAAATGCTGAGATCGATTGCAGAGAAGCCGAGCAGCCGTATTGATCGGCAGCCTCCATCATTCACTCTGTGAGGAGCGGGAGGATCAGAAGGAGGAGGAGACACCCACTGGATGACTTAATAGTTTACCAACTGGACAAATGTTTACCTGACAAGGTGACTGCACATTTGTCTGCGCCCCTGCCAGAGCGGCCTCCGGTTGTCCTACACTGACTGATGGAGGAACGAGCGAGCCGATTGGCCGACTTCAAACGTCCCTGAACACATTTTAAATGAGGAGTTTCTGTGTTTGTACGACGTGTCTTCTTGACTGTTCTTACCAAGCTCGTCCCAGAGCTGCCGGCACTTGTCCGTCATGCCCGTGCCCTGCTGTCTCCATAGCGACAGCCGCGGGTCTGCCATAAACTGTTCCGTTATGAGAGTCAGCATTCGGGCTCCGTTGGAGTCTCTCATTCGTAGCATCTCTCTCACCTGGAAAGACCCAGAGAGGACAGGTTTAGTCACTTTATGTCCTTCAGAACAGTCTGTGAGGATTCATCACGCATCCTCGTTCTTTTAAAAGACTTCAGCTGAGGAAACGAGAATTTAAGAGGCTGCTACGTCAACATGGCACGAAAATAGGGGTCTACAGGATAATGTGTTTTAGTCCTAAACTTTCAGTACAGGACGATCTGCTCCTGTCCCTCTGTTACACCTTGTCGACTTCGACCTTGTCTACATTCAAAGGGGGGGGACAGATTCTTGATAGTTTCGGCTAACAGTCGTTGTAGCATGTTAGCTGAGTTAGTGGAGGTGAAATCGCAGCGCTGAATGTCAGATGTGGACCAGCACTGTTCAAACTGAAGTCAGGTCTGTTACATACCCCGGTGTGTCCTGTGTGGAAATTGACTCCACTTATAAACACCACAAACAGCTGTTTCCATTCTTCATGCTAAGCTAAGCTACGCTAAGGGCCATCTGAATGTATGGCGTGTTTGAATGGACACTCTCAGCTTTTAATGAGAAAGTTAAAGTGTTTGTATAACCCAAACTGTCTCTTACACGTCTGAGTGATTGAAGGATGCATCCTCTGAATCCAGATAGGACTTATAAAAAAGCTGAATTAAAGACTGAGCAGGCAGTGAAGTTAGCTTCAACATGGCATGTCAAACTTTATAAAAGAACGAGTTTGGCCCTGAGGCCCAGAGCTCGTCAGAAGATGGGATCCAGAAGAGTGGTCCTTCTACTCGGTAATAGTCAACAAGGAGAACAAGAAAAGTGCTTTTAGAAATGCGCCGCACTGAATTTAATTAAAGAAGTTACATTTTTCCATATCGGAGGCCTATGACGCACTGGAGATGAATAATACAGTAAAAGAAATGTGAAGAGGTTTCTCAGGACCTGGAGGCAGCCTGTTTCTTTACCACACTTTCCTTCAACATAAGAGTTGAACTTAGAGTGAATCTTCCTATTTATTAGAGGGTGAAGCAGAAGTAAAGGGGACAACATGAAAAAAGACAGAAGAGGAAAGAAACTAGGAAGTAAAAATCATGTGTACTGAAGTTCTTACAGAGTTTCTGAGCTTGGGGTCACTGAAGATGTTTTTTATTTATTCACACATTATTAATACTTCTGAAAGCTTTACACACAAGTCTGAGATGTGTGCTTCTTACATGTCATGCTGGTACTGCGCTCCTCACAGTGACTTGCATTGTGGGAAATGTATGACATGGCATTTGTTTGGAAACAGCTTCTGGGGGAAACATTTTGTACAGGGAACACAGACAAACTAAATGGATCCAAAGTCCGTGTTCAGTGAAGAAGCAGTGATTCGTACCTTAGCGAACATGGAGTTGAGCTGCTTCCCCGAGCCGTAGTATCCTCCCTGTGACAGAAACTGTTTGACCTGCTCTCTGACCTGGTCCTCGTCCAGATGCCAGCAGTTATCATCGTCAATGCTGGCGCCCGCTGTCGGGTCCGGAGCACCTGGAATGCAAAAAAAAAAAAACACATTAAAAGACGAGCACTCACTCACTCATTCACTCACAGAAACATGGAAATAACAGAATTAACACGAACCTGAAAGCATTATACCAACCTCACTTTAACCTTCATCTACGTCTCTTTCACCCCGGGACACAAATATTAATAAAAGAAAGAGGACCCTGGGAAATGTGGTTTACTTTTACCCAAATAAATCATAAGTTTCTTAAACAGCTACAGCAGTTCTTACGACATAAATGTGAAAACATTTTCCGTCTTCCTGTGAGGCGGGGAGCCCACTCCACAGTCAGGGGACTGGGATGTTAGTGGGCTGGAGTTACAACGTTACAGTTTTATATCTAATCCTGCATTAATGACACTTAGGACTCTTTCAACCAAATGTAAGACTTTCACAGTTTTAATTACAAACTACTTTTAGGCACCCTGCAGGTAGTGTTGTAGTACTTGAAATCGATCTTGGTCTCCTTATTTTAAATCAAGACCACCATTGAAAGGACTTCTCCCCAGCTTTGACTTTAGCTTTTGATTCACTTTAATTCATTCAGAATGAGACTGTGAGTGACAGGCCCATGAACACAAGATGGTGATTTTTATGGTCAGTGTTGATCCCTAAATATCCCGGCCTTGGTCTTGGTTAGTGTGGTCTTGACTACAACAATACCTGCAGGTAACCTGTGCTAGACTTCATTTACTTGAAGCATTATTTTTTTCTGTTACTTTGTCATGATGTCCGGACGCTTCTGATCGTCAGGAGGAAATAAAAACAAACTGTAAGAATCTACTCACAGCTCTCACACTGATTTGTTTTACATATAACTTAAAGTGTGACCTACATCACACATGCTGCTCCATTTAGGCTAATGGTGCACTGAAGGAATACAAGATGAACTTTATTTTTCTTCTGTGCAGTACTGGTTGTGTGTGTGTTTTAGTAATACTACGGGGAAATGTAGATCTGCTCAGAGGAGGAGGCTGCTTTGATCTAAACGGGAAGTGTGCTGAGGAAAGGCTCGGAGACGAGTTTCCAACTGGCTGGAGAAGCACAACATTCCTCCATCAAAGAAAGCCTCCCTTCTGGATCGACTGAACTTCAACCCCCATGATCCCTCCCTGTCAAACACAGACAGGAAACACAGCGCGGGGCTTCCTGGACAGGAGAGCTAGAGAATGTCAACAATCAGCGAGGAAGATGAAATCGAGAAACAGATAAAGTGGATTGTTGGGTGAAAGGATGTTTCTCGTTTGTCGCTTCCCCGATGCACGCCTGTTGTGGGTTGTGGGTTATTCCCCCCCCCTCATCTTTTTCATCATCAGTCCACTCTCCGGTCTTTTCATCTCTTCTCGCCTTTCCTTCTCCTCGCTCCCATTTCCCAAAACACAACCTCTACTCTCTCTCTTCCTCTTTACTTTCCACGTCTCCTCCTTTTTCCTCCTGTGTGCAATCTCACCAATCAAGTCTTTTCTTTTTTTTTTTTTTCTTTTTTTCCCAGACATATTCCTGCCACTGGGAGGAGGTAGTCACTGAAGAGCCGAGTCTGACAAATCAAACGAGCCATTTGAAGCTGGCCTCGCTGCTCCACCGGAGTAATCAGGGCTCTGACGTCTGACAGCCTGTGGGCTAGCACGCCGCATGTTTTAAGTCTGGAAGCTTTTAAGTCTGGCCTGTTGCTGTGAAGATATCACTGCAGAGGGGCTGGACGGCAGCAGAACAGACTTTACAGCGACAGCTTCCCTCCTCACTGCCGCACGCAGAAGACACTCCGAGCCGTTACTAAACGGATTCTGATAATGGAAACCTTAAATCAATCCGACATTAGCTAACGGTGTAGATCCGCCCCTTACCGTGGACCTGGTTGATCTCAGAGTTGGAGGAGAGGATCTCATCGGCCAGCTTCTGAGCGGTGGGCAGCACCTCGGTGTGGTGGGCTGTGATCAGATACTGGACCAGCTTCTGCAGCTGATCTCTGTTCATCTGGAACAATGTCTCTGAGATGGGCAACCGCAGCTTCACCTGGGTCAGACAAACACACAGACACGTAAGCTGGTGTAAGATACACGGCTACAGATCCTTCTCTCTTCAGGTGGGACAGAAAAGTAGCTCGTTGTCCAGATATCGTTTTCTGCCTTAGCGAGGGAAGTGTTCGACCTACTCCTGTTTCTCTTTTATAGTTTGTATCTGAGTGGGACAGGGTGGGGGGGTCCAGATCCCTGTGTTTGTTAGGTTACTTTTGAATTGTATCTAAAATTTCAAAATAAAATACTCAAGGAATTACTTCTTTTTTTTTCCTTTGTTGTGTCGTGGAATAAGTGAGCGGCACTAATAGATCCTATAATTTTTCAAAGAATAAAAACTGCAACATGATTCTTTTTCTTCTGGTATTTAAAGGCAGGGTAGGTAATTTTCTTAAGATACACTTTTTAATATGTTGGTTGAAATTGTCTGTATGTTGTGAATGAATAATTTACATGTTTTAAAAAGGACACAAAAAGATCTGTCATCTGTAGCAGCTGTAAACGTCTGCACTCAGTACACCAATCACCAACCAATCAAGCCTCTCTACTCCATGCATGCACGAGTCCACACTCGAAGCATGAACTGAAATCTGCTTCTGGACCAACGGCGTTAGTGCATGTAAGTGAGGGGCGGGGCTTTTGAGGGAGCGCAGAGGGGAAGAGGTGGGTGAAGATGGAGAACGGAGAGGATGCTACTTTCAAAATCATGCTAGTTTTCGAAAATTTCCGACCCTGCCTCTAAGAGTCTGCAGTGATGAAATAAAACCAAGACAACAACAGAGCTTCTGATTTGTTACCGTTTGTTAAAAAGACAAAGATAACTGGATGTTTTTGTACCTGTTCAGGCTTGCGAATCCGGTAAAGAGAGAGCGCCACCACGTGGGCGCAGTAGAAAATGTCCCTGTTCCCACAACCACAGGTGACAGAGGTGATCTTGCATCTGTCGAAGCTGATGGCCACCTTGTGGGTGACCTCTGGCTCTGACGATGTGGCGGGTTCAGTTACTGTGCCACTGAGGTGAAACCCTGCAAAGAAACAAAGAGAAGAGTGTGAAGACATTAAACAAAACAATGGTGTGAAATGCTGTTTTCAAGAGCATCACGTTTACATTTGACTGTTTCTTTTGATTGAGCCTCCGGCTGGACCTTTGAGGAGAAAAGAAGGGAAACAGATGAAGACAAGGAGCCTCTGTGGTAATCTGAGCCTCAACAAGAATACGGAGTGAACCTTCATCCAAACACACATCGTCTCTCACAGGGCACTGTGCCATCGGATACTCTCTCTGCCTCTCCCTCCTAATGTGTCATGAATCTATGTGTAAGCAGTGAATGGTACACACACACACACACACACACACACACACACTGCCCCCGGGACAGTAAGGTTAGTTGCCTGCAGAGCTGAACTTTAACTCTGCTTTGCGTAGTTAATCTTTACGACCTTCACACGCTAGGCTAACCAAGCCTCGCTCTCACATCTCAGACGGACTGCAGTGAACATTATTCCAAACATCTGTCCTCACTTTCATGAGATTTATAGGGCGAGCTCTTTGAGAAGGGAAGTGATGGATTTCTTTTCCTATGACATAGATCTGTCAGTACGCCAGAGGACAGATCTACTGAAAAAGAACTTGTGACCTTTTTCAATCAAAGCTTTGTTGATCAACAGGAAAAATATATCTTTATCAAGCTTGATAAAGTGCATTACAAAAAATACATACTTCATTTGGGAGTAACCCAAGGCTCCATCTGATGAAACACAACGTTACTCATCTATAAAGCAGCGACAGTCAGACTGAAGCACTAACTCTTACTGTACATTACAGAAGTACATTACAGTAGCATACTGGTCGTTTTCAAAATGCTAGAATGCTCGAAAGACAGACGGTGATAAAGGTGGAACAGAAAATAGGCTGAGTGAAAGAAAGGAGAGTGAGGAAACAGGATAAAGGGGACAAGGTAGGAGGAGAAATGTGAGTGGAGAACAGAGAACAGGGAAGGGGAGAGTGTATCTGGTCCGTCCTGTCGTCTCACTGTGACAGGTCAATTATTTATGAGGTGTGTGTGTGTGTGTGTGTGTGTGTGTGTGTGTGTGTGTGTACACATTGGATTACTGTATCTCACCAAACCATAGCAACCCCACTTCTGCTTTCACAGCTTGAAACAACAGACAGATAGAGAGAGAGAGAGAGAGAGAGAGAGATGAGAGAGAGAGAGAGAGAGAGAGAGAGAGAGAGAGAGAGAGAGAGAGAGAGAGAGAGAGAGAGAGAGAGAGAGAGAGAGAGAGAGAGAGAGAGAGAGAGAGAGAGAGACAGAGAGAGAGAGAGAGAGAGAGACAGAGAGAGAGAGACAGACAGACAGACAGGAGGATGATCATGCTATCTGGAAAGTAATGATATGGCTATTTTCGGCACTGGCTAAAAAAAAGTTTAATTGTCTAAAGCTCTAACAAACACCAATATAACACACACACACACACACACACACACACACACACACACACACTTAAACTCTGGGGTGTGAGCCAGCGTGGTGGAGCTGCCTAATAAGAGCGTGTTAAGCCATCTCCCTGGCAAAATCCCACAGCAGGCTTTTCCAAACCAAATGTTGGAAGCACACAGACACACAAGGAAACAATCCCGCACACGCACACGCACACACACACACACACACACGCTGAGACCCAATCAACTACAAAGAGTTTTCACTTTGACAAAGAAAGATGAAGAGCAACAGGAGAACAAGAGGAAAGTGACGAGCACATGCAGAGCAGTAAAGGACTGACGCAGGCTGTTGTCACACCGGCTGACCAAAGAACGTTCTGAACCGAGAACAGACCCGTAAGCTCACATCCTCCCACCAGCCTAATCGCTGCCCACTGTTCAGATATACTTCTCAAAACCTGCTCACAAGTCTGCCAGGGAACAGTTACAAGAACAACAACGTTCGACCAGCCGAGAGGCTTGATGTGTTTCAGGAGCAGAAATAGCAGAGCCTGGAACAAAACCCGAGGAGCTCATATTGAGTCGAGCCGCAGGTAACAGAGTGAAAGGCAGGTGCAGTCAAGAGCGGCACATACGTCGCTCCAGATTGAATTCTGTGTCGAGTATCTGAATTATGCTTTTTGACAGCTGAGAGGCATTTCTTAACGGACACGCACACAGCGTCCCCGAGCAGAGATAAGAGCTTCATTTCTCATGGGTTTGAAACTAAATTTATACAATCTTAGCTGTTTTATTCTTCATGCTTTTCACAGACTCTCAGTGCAGGGCCGCTCCAACACCTTTTTCTTTCTGGATCCTCTGAACCCACATCGACGTGAATGGACGCAAAATCTGTCTGCAGTGTTTAAGATCGTTGGTCTAAAACTGTTTCCATTTCGAGTCTTTGCCGTATTGAATGAATATGTTCGAACAGATTGGGCCTTTTTTAAGGAAAACAATCTGGGATAGAAACCATTCAACGTGCAATAAGCCCCAGCCATCCCCAAAGACATGTTATCCATTTCTCCATAGCTTGTAAACATATTTAAACCCAGGTGGAGCTCAGTCAGGTCTGTTAACTTATGGCTTCCAGTTTGACTGATTCACTGTGTTTCTGAATATTGGAACGTGAACACATTGGACCCTGTTTAAGATACTTGTAGTAAAACATTAAAAGCAGGGCCTGTGGTTTTGAATGGTTGAATCATTGACATCCCAACTAACGCAGAAACCATCAAAGCCACGTGTGACTGCATGGCGACTGTTGAACTTGATAACCAACATATTAACTACTACACACACAGTGGCCAGACCCAAGATCTGCTGACACAATCACATACCGACTGAGAGCCTTAGAGGTAATATGAACAACTGAGCGATTGTTATACTAAAAAGATAAAGCTGATCATCTTAAACTTTCCAAGAGGCCGAATGGCTCCGACAGAAAAGATGTAAAAGACAAGAAAAACTAAAGAGAAAAGGGAGGGAGGGGCTGATGCATCAAGACGTAAAAAAAACATCCAAACTGTTGAAACCTCCCACTGAGACAACCTGTCAAAGCAATCTTCGTGTCTCACAGCTCATCGTAATATCATAAATGTCAGTGAAAAGGTTTTCCATTCTTCGCCTCCTCCTCTAAAATGAAGTTACCTGTAGAGCCAATTTGCACAAACCGGAGCTTTGTGTAAGGGAGTCCAAATGTGATCTTCCCGAGCTGAAATCATCACAGCAGAGAGCAAGAGGTGGAGGGAAAAAAACCCAAGGAGTGCATTTCTTAAAAGCATCGGGGGAACATTTGAGAGCCATCTCCCCCTCTGAGCTGTCTTGTCAGTCATCAGTCATATCTACACACAAATGCAGATTAGCATTTAAGATGAGCGGAGGAGTTCTGGTGCTGATATGACTTATAAAGACTTGGTCACAGCGCTCTGTCTCGGCTTCGGACTAAGCCCGCTTTCTATTTCTTCCTGTGTGTTGGGTCAAAGCCTTTTGTTGCTCAGACCACAGGGATGAATGTGATGGTGACAATGCTGCTCTTTTCACTTCCAAATGAAGTCCAAAGTAGCTGAAACACAGGTCACAGTCCATCTGTCTGGCACCTCTCCATTATTAAGTTAGAGGAATCCATTATAAGTGTAATGAAAACATTCAACATAGCAAAATGTAATCCTAAAGTTAGCTGGTTTTCATTATCTATAACCCCGATCAGAACATTTCCTCGTTAGCATAATGCTCATTTAGGAGATCTACTCTGGCAAATTAGACTCACGTGAGACACAAAAACATTTTTTTGAGTCACTTACAGGTTGCAAGAAAGGGTTAACATTTTAGGAATCACACCTTTTCACTTGCTAAACGATGATTAATGCCGCTTTGCTAGATTTCTGTAAATTGATAAAAGCAGTGCTTTTTAGCTTTTTAGCTTATTGGCAAATGAAGCTAGACTCTTTTAAAGATGAGGAGAGACTTCAGGATGTTTTTTGTTTTTTTTGCCAATGAATAGTTTAAAATAAAGTCACACCTATAAAACGACAACCCATCTCTACACTTTAAATACTGTTTGTATCAATTGAATAGTTGGGAAGAAAACAATAAACAACCTGGAGATCGTCAGGCTAGCTTGTTTCTCTTAGCATAGCTAAGCTAGTCGACTGAAAGCTGAAACCGATATTTAACATGTATGATAGTTGGAGCTTGAAACTTTCAGCGATAAAATAAACATTAATTGTAAAAAGCTGAACTAATGATCTTAAAATCAAAACTTCTACGTTAATGTAGGAATTATTTGCAAATCTTAACCAACAATGATGTCGCCTTCAAAGACCAAATACCAGGAGAAGAGAAGACATGATGATATTGTTTTAGATTCAAAGAGGACCCAGGACAGAGTTTCATCTTTTAGCCTTTTTATATATATTTTTATAACCTTTTAATATATACATGTTGTCTCACAGTTTGGTGAGTCAATGTGTAAATCTTCCAGTAAAACTGTTCCCGTTCTGTTTCTGCTGCTCTCTTATACACACACACACACTGTTTCTGTATTAAAGTGTGTGTGGTAAGTCTGAGGGAGACATTGTGTCTTCAGCAGATGGGGATGTAATGACACTCGATAAAAAGATGCTGCATCAGACAGTCTGTGAGCACACACACAGACTCACACAAACACACACACAGATTCACACAAACACACACACACACACGCACACACACAGTGAACAAAACAACCTTTTCAGAGCCTGTCTGCTTTTGTTCTTAATGCCACAGCGATGAAAAGACACAAACCAGTCAGTGATATTCACACCAGATATCACCAATCGCTCTCTTTCTCTTGCACACAAACTCACACACATTCTTTAGCCTGATCTATGCTAGGCTATTGGACTGGGGCTGCAAAACCCATGAATTTCTAACAAAGGTGAATGAGTCGTGTGATGTGTGTAAACTGGGAGTGCTGCCAAACATCACATAGCCCTGTGTGTACATGTACGTGTGTGTCATGTCCTTTTGTCTGCTCTGATACAGGTATAGATGGTCGGCCTCATGAGTGTGTATGTGTGTGTGATTTGTTGACTAAACTTTCTTTGTACATGCTGTTTTTTTTTATGCACATACATTCAAACTCAAGCTATAATCTTAAATCTGATTAAGTGCATTCAAAAAAGGAAAAAACATTAAAGCAGACAACCATTGTACATTTTTCTATCAAAATGAGACCCCCCCCCCCCCCATATATATATCTATATACACTCAATGCACTCAAATCCGCCCCCTCCTTCCCTGTTGTACGCCATCTGTCACTCGATGGCAGCCCCGCCCACACATAAACCAGTCAACCAATCTGGAGGCAGATAGCTCCCCATGCTCATAGGCCATTAACCCCTAATCAGCTGGGGAGATGGAGGCCGGGAAGGGAGCCAAAGCGTACACTCACACTCACACACACACACACACACACACACACACACACACACACACACACACACACACACACACACATACACACACACAATAGTAAACCAGTGTTATTCAAAGCCTCACCACAGGCCTTGCAGACGGACAGACAAACCCTGTTTTTAAAGAGGATTTTAAAATTGATGAAGATACAATCTGTGATTTCATTCATCTATCTGCCACACACACACACGCACACGCACACACACACACACACACACACTCTCTAAATCAAAACACTCCCCACATTTTGCTGCTCACAAAGGCTCACCGCGGCTGTTTGTAAAGACACACAGAAGAGAGGAAAAATAAAGGAAAGGCCAATGTAAAATGTCGTTACCACAAGTGAGGTGTCTACCCAAAGACTCGTTTGTGCCGCAAAGAGAAGTTCACCTCATTTTGACACTCAATGAACTCAGTGACCTGTCAGCCCTGAATCGACTGCACTCGCTCAGTCACTCTAATCACGTTGTTTAGTTTGTCTCCATCAATGTTCATTTGGCTCTGAGTTTAAAACATTCTCCTCCTTGACCTGCACAGCACTAACACCACAGCCAGCTGACTTCATGTCCTATTAGTGGTCTAAGAATAATAACACAAATGTAAAACAGATGACTTCTCTTTAAGACTGATGGCTCCTTATTTTTCACTCTCATTAAGGCTACTCAAAGAGTCATAACACTTTGAATGTGAAGGATTTTTTGGGAAAAAAAAGAAGTCAGAATCAGTTCAATTAAACAATAGAGGAGCGAGGGACAACGCTGTCAAGTTCATACTACTTTGATCAAATGTCCCACTTATAAGAAGATTAAAGTCAACCTTGAGCAATTTAACTTGTGAACATGCTGTCGAAGCACTGGCTCAAACTCCTCAGCCACAAACACACACTCACTCACTCCGTCTAAGTTGGTGACACATGCGTTATTTACTCTGATCAAGAAACTGCGTCTTCAGCAGAAACACATCCTGCAAATAAGAAGAAGAAATCACTACCACCTCATCTTTCTCTAATCTCACTGCCCCCTCTCCTTAAAGGAGCCAAATGCCGGATTCATCTTCCTCCAGCAGCCGACACACCGCTCGCAGCCTGCGGCCCGACCCATCTCCCATCTGCTCTGACAGCTCCAAGGTTTACACAGCAGCACCCCCCTGCTCGCTCTCATTCACACACAGACAGACACCCACATGGCCTCGTATTCAATCAGCCATCTATCTCTGCACAACAGACGTGCATATGCACGCACGCACGCACACACACACACACTCACACACACACACACACACACACACAGCGCACTGAATCTTCTCCTCCCCTCTGCCAATTCATCCATCCATCCATCATTCATCCATCTTTCCATCCCTCCTGCAGTGTTTGCTGATGCGATAACAGCTGATTGATTCATTTGTGATTTCCCAGCAGCCCTGTCCCAAACACACAGGCACAAAAAAAAAAAAAAAAAAAAACCCTGCTAACCGCCGGGACTCATTTGTCATGATTACGTTGAATTGATTCCCTGATTCGCTGCATTCTGTTGCGGTGGGGGAGGAGAGCACATGGAAATTGGGGAGAGAAAAGAGGGAAAAAAGACGAGAGAGAGAGAAAGGTTTAATCAAGTCCCTTTCAGCTGATGTGTCACCGTGAAAACAACGAGAAAGGAGGAAAAACTGCAGATCTGACAGCGCTGACAGCGGAGGAAATTGGCAAAAAGCTGACTTGTCGGAGCTGAGTTTCCAAACCTGACGGAGCAAAGGGCAATAAAGAAAAAAAACAGAAATTCAGATGGAGTGAAGGTAAAAGGAAACACCTGAACGGAAAGACTGTGTTCAGCAAAACGCACGTCTATAGGAGAAAAAAGATCCAGAGCGATGGTAATCATCAGAAAAAAGGAGAGCTTATAGGCTTGTTTTTGAAGCACACACACACACTCACACTCGTTAACTCGTATATAGCATGAGATGCTGCGACCTCTAAACGGCAACAACAAATGGATGTATAGGTGTAGGGGGAGGGAGGGGGCTTCTTTGCTTTATGGCGTCTGAAATTCAATCAGGAACCTTCTAATCAGAAATCAGGCCATACAACCTGAAAGCCAAAGTGGTCTAATTCACAGCATGTAAACATTCTGTTATCAATGGAGAGTCACTCGGTCGATTCATGCCATTGTGAGCATGTGCGACTCTAAGTTGAAGGTTATTCTGTGAGTAAAGCCGCAAATGCTGCTTTTCAGCTCTCCAGGACTAAAAAAAAATCAAAGCCGAAATGCTCTCCCACAAACACAGGAAACACATTGTAAAGAATACAGGCTGGAGTCAGGGTAGAGGGCCATTACATGTGTTTGTGTTTGTGTCCTACACAGAAGCTGTCCTTTCTCCACTCTGTGTAAACTCTGTTCACCCAAAGCTAAAGTAGAGATAAGGACGCTGTGTGTGTTTTTTTTGTTCCTGTTGCGTTGTTTGCCGCGTGGAGACATTACGGTGCTGCACCCTTGTTTGGCCACACTCACCAAAGCGTCAAGCAGAAGCAATTTATCAGGCTGCAAACACGGAGCAATGTCATTCACCTCCGGGTGACGAAGCAGTCATTCACTGCTCGAAAAGTTCCGGTTTTGATTAGTCTTTACGGGTCGGACTTGTGTTCTTAAGGGATGGATTGGCGGGAAAATGCTGAAGCCTTGATGAGCAACGCCATATTTGGTGGTTGATAAACGTCTACTTATAGAACACTGCGTGACACCTCGTATACGACAAGAGCACTTGAGTCGACTCCCACAGGAAAGAAAATTCACAGAAGCAACCAATCAGTGCTGAATATTTAAATAAGATGTTCAGTGCAAATCAAAGTGTGAACGCTTCACAATCAGCGAGAGGCGGTACACAGCTCACATGTTTGTTTGTGTTCATGTGAATGTTCTAACAGGTTATAAATAAAAACACGTCTTAAGATTGGGTTTATTATTACACATTTTTAAACAGAAATTTAAGTCATAAAAGTTGATTGAACTGAATTGGCTAATGAAAAGTTAAAGCTAATGCGAACATTTCACACTAAGACGTTTATACTGAGTTTGAAGACCTCTTGGCTTTTAAAACAACTTATCTGTTTTAAAGGTCACATAGTCTCCTACTTTTCAAAAAGGTCTCGTGTGTCTCAGAGCTCCTTTTCAACCCGTCTGTGAGGTGTCTTGTTCTAAATCCTCTCTGATCATGTCTATAAACCCCTCTATTTCAGCCCTGCTCAGAACAGGCTGTTTCTGTGTCTGTAGCTTTAAATATGTAAATGAGCTGTGTCTGACCACAAACACCTAGCTGTGGGAGTGTCACCCACCTGGGGGAGGGGTTACTGCCCTTTGTGATGTCATAAAGGGAAAATCTCCAAACAAACAGAGTAGACAAACGATGAAGAGAATGGATTACCCTCATAATTGTGGGTGTTACAGTGAGACTAGAGACACATATTAGACAGAAAAACAAACAAAAAAGTAACTTTAAAGGACAAAAAGAGGCTAAAAGTCAGGCGCCAACATCTCTGCCTGTTACGCTTTTTGTTTCTGATGGGAATCTTGGGATAACTTAAAACACGACATGAGCCAATAACTTGTGATGCTACACGTCCTTTTCTATCTCTGACAGGACATGAAATCTGTTGTCATAACATTAAGCACTTGTTTGAAGTTGTCACTTTTTGGGCTTTAACCTAACAATTACGTTAAAAAACACTGACAGCTGGCATCATCATCATCATCACCTCCAACGTTTATTAGACGTCTTGCTCTGTAATTTCTCCTTAAAAGTTCAATCTTGTTTTAAATTCTAGATATTTTCTGGGACTTTGATGGAGATTAATTTCACTGTTTCTGTCTATTATAGCCCAAAGAAACCCTGGGACCATAAGGGGAAACATCGCAGGAAATAATGGAAATATTAGTTTATTACTTCTTTGCCTTCTAGGAAGAGGGAGACTGAAGCATTATATGTCAACATGTGAAGATCTGAGAGGAGCAGACAGCTCTAAAAGGTCACTGCGCTGGATTATGATATTCTATTAACTAAACTGGAGCTTCAGAAAGGCATGCACACACATTTACATATGCAACAGTATGATCATAGTCAATATAGAGTTACACACAGAACACACAGGGCATGATATCGGCTCAGTGTCCAGATCCTCCCCTGCAGGGAACCATTCGTCTGGAACATGTGTGTGTTTTCTGGTCATGTGTGTGAGCTCATTTAGCAGAATGTTTGAGTGTGTGTGTGTGTGTGCATCTGTGTGAGCTTTCACAGTTAAAGTGGTTAGGTGCACACACACACACACACACACACACACACACACGCATGCATATTTACACACATGGACTTCTTGCTTGTGTTTACGTATGCTCAGCCTGTTGTCTGTGTCTCTCCCTCTGCTGCTCTTTTGTCTCTTCCTTCTCCGTCTCTTTCGCACTTTGCCCTTTTCCTAAACCAGCCGTGGCCTCAGCCCTGCTTTTTGTTTAATATGGCGGCATGCAAAGCAAAAGGAACAACCATCTGCCACATGCATGCAGCCGCCGTCTTACGAACAACAAGGGCTGGCATCACAATGCCTCTTTAGAGAGTGTGTGTGTGTGTGTGTGTGTGTGTGTGTGTGTGTGTGTGTGTGTGTGTGTGTGTGTGTGTGTGTGTGTGTGTGTGTGTGTGTGTGTGTGTGTGTGTGTGTGTGTGTGTGTGTGTGTTTGTGTGTGCGTGCAGGCATGTGTGTTAGTTCTTCAAGCACAGTCTGCAGGGCAAGATAAGTATGTATTTAAGAGGCTTATATTTCATTTCAGGAACTGAAGGAGACAAAATGGCTCCATTCTGAGTTGGCGGACACAACACAAGGAACGGCGAGGTGGCAACGAAAACATAAAGGAGAGGAAAAAGCTCGCTCTGACGCCGTTTGTGTGTACAAACACACACAGAGGAAGGAGGCACAAAGCGGAGCATTTGTAGTTCTGTGCACAAACACAAGTGAGCACAAAGCTGAACATTTGAAACACAAATCCAGCTTCATTAATCAGAGCGTTTTGTTTCGTGTGCCGCTGAAAAGCAAATATCTGATGAAAGGAGACGCATCAATGTCTGAGGAGTGAACTGAAGTAACTTCAGGGGCGTTTTGGGAAAAAAAAAAGGGAATTGTGACCGCTGGCTGCTAAGACAGATGACACACTCTCTGAAGGGAGAAATGGGCTCACAAAACGAGCGAAAACACACACAGTATGAACAATTAACTTTCTGATGTTTGGTTCAGTATGTTAACAATATTTCACGGTGCGCTGCGGCTTCATTCCTCCTGACTAACAAGGCTTCTTGGAGCTCAGTTCATTTTAGATGGGAAGATATGTTGGAGGTGACTCACTGTTTGGATTTCCAGTGTACCCAGGGAAATAAAAATAAAGGCTGCTGGTTTACTGGTTAATCTGGTTGCCTCTTTACCAGAGAAACTGCTCGTCTCCCAGGGTTGGTATTATACAAAAACATGGACTCAGTTCAATCCCCGCAGGCAGTGTACTTTCATGCAAATCTGAAAATAAATACTGACTGTAGGTTTTTTAGGTTTGCATTTCGCCTCTTTTATATTCGTCTGCCTGCAAAGGTCGTGACATTTTTGGTATAGTTGGACCGTCTGCACGTCTGAATTTAGAAACCTTTCCACCCCCTGATTAGCCTCCGCCCCTGCAGAGCTGATCACTGCTCGCCTTGCACAATCATGCATGAAACATGAATAATGAAATATAATGAAAACAGCTTGCAAGCCAATATACAAGCTGACGATCTGCACATGCTCCTTCGCTCCCACACACACACTTACACATGAAAACACACACACACACACATAAAAGCTCCGCAAGGTTGACACTCTCATTTATCCATTAGCAAAAAAGCAATCAGAGATTTGCAAACACACACACACACACACACACACACACACACACACACACACACACACACACACACACACACACACACACACACACACACACACACACACACACACACACACACACACACACACACACACACACACACACACACACACACACACACACACACACACACACACACACACACACACACACACACACACGGGTGGGGGACTTCTGGTTGACTTCATCAAGCTCTCATCAAGCCAAGCCACCATATGGGGATGGGGCCCAAAACAGAGGGGGATTGGATTGTGTGTGTGTGTGTGTGTGTGTGTGTGTGTGTGTGTGTGTGTGTGTGTGTGTGTATTACTGAGACCCCTCCACCCCCAAATGCAACACCAACACAAAGGAAGCATGCATCACCAAATCAGCTTTGTCTTGCATGCATTATGACGCTACTGCAGCCCCATTAAGAGACCCCCCCCCCCTTCTTCCAACACAAACACACCCTGAAGGTGTGTTGGACTCACAGCTGAAGCAGAGCAATGAAGGGGCAAGACACTCCGATTACTACCGCCTCCTTGTTTCTCTCCACACACACATTTCCTCTCTTTGTCTTTTTTTTTTTCTTCTTCCTCCTCTTCCTCTTTGCACCCACGTCAACAAACAATCCTCACTGAAGACCCTGAGAACCTCCACCCTCAGCACCCGACCTGCACCCATATACTCACAGAGACAACAAGGCCAAATTGCTGACGTAGCAGACAGTCATACATGGGGCATACATTGAATTTTAATCTGGGCGTGACCTGCTTTTTCTTGGCTTGTACCCCCCCCCCCCCCCCCCCCAAAAAAAAAAAAAAAAACCCGGATCCCCAGCCTTTCATGGGCAACACTACCCCTCCTCCCCAAAGCACCGCCCACCCTGAAAAGCCCCTCTTAGAGCCAGCCTCTAGGCCTTGAGGCTGGGGCCTCGCCTGCCATTGTTAGCCCACAATGGGTGAGAGGCGGCTGGCAGGCAGGCAGGCAGGCAGGCAGGCAGGCAGGCAGGCAGCAGCCAGGAGGCCTTGTAGAGTAAGCTGGGGGAGAAGGAGCTACTGAAGGGGGAGGACGCATGCAAACACACATGATAGTTGTTGAAATAAAAGAAGAGTGGAGATCTTGACATACAGTGTAAGATCAACTCAACTAGGTGAAGTTCGAACAGGCCGTCAGCTATACGCTCACAGAGTCACTACACTGGACACGGGCTGTGTTCTCCATTGAATCTGCCATCTAAAGCCGGGATCAAGCTGAACAAAGTAGGCTTTATTCTCCAGTGGAGCTTCATTTATTTATTTCAAATAGAAGCATCTGTCACTGCAGCCCGACTGCACCGTAAGCTCGATTTACTGTAAGGTCCCGTTCAAAGCATTTCAGGGTTGCTCGATTGGATGAGGCATCAGCCGACAATGCAGCGAGTGAATGAGCCCAAAAAAATGTTCATGTGCACATTGAAAATAAACAAAACTAAAAAGTGCTGTGAAGAGCACAGCGAGTCCTTCGATTTATCTCGCAGTTACACATGAGGATAAAACAAGTGCGACTGATCATTTTCCAGAGCTGTAAAAATCCGAGGTTTTCTGACTTTTCTCACACGTCCCTTCAAGTTGGACATCTGGGGTCTGGACATCCTTTTTTTTGTTTGGAAATTTTGAGATTTGACATTTCTTATCTGGAAGCACAGGAAAACGTCACTTTGAATAAAAAAAAAGAAAAAAAAAGTGATTTGGACAGCTGCTGACTGATGCTCTTAATGTATATTGTCCACAGACTTTGAATGGCTGTAACACAGAAACATCAGATGTGTGTAGGAGAGCTGAGCATGTTTCAAAGGGCTGGAAGAAACAAGCATTGACAGGCACTGCCGTTTGAAAGCTCACACGTTGAACTCAAACTCATTGACCTCCAATATGAGAAAACACAGACTCAAGTTTTTGTTTTTTCTATCTCAGTCAACAACATTTGGTACGAAGAAACGATGCAGGAGGTGAGACAACAGTGACAGTGCAATGCATCAGAGCAGCTTGTTGTTAAACCACAGGCCTCATGTGAATTCAACATAATCAAGAGTGCACACACAGAAACAAGCAATCATCCAATAATGTCAACCATCACACACATATACATATACACACACACACACACACACACACACTAGTAGGGATCCAATAATGTCAGCTGTCATGTACGTATTCACACGCGAGCACGCATGTGCATGCACACACACATCGATGAGTGGTGGGAGCAATCATCTGATAATGTCAACTGTCACACAGGGACACACATAATGCGTGCACACACACACACACACACACACACACACACACACACACACACAAGGTCGGAACAAAGGAGAGGAGGCTGGTAAACAATGCCCCACAATGCTCTCTGGCAGAGACTGGCGTTTACAAAAGAAAAAAGGTTTCCAATCGCCAGACATTCATTCAATCACACATACACACTCTCTCTCTCTCTCTCTCTCAGTCACTCACACACACTACTGGGACGAGAGGAAGGACAGAGACCTTTACGATGTGCACTAAGGGACACAATGCCGGGCAGACACTTACTCTATTCAGACATTGAATTGCTCTTTTTCTCCCCCCTCTCCTCTCGCTCCATCTTTAAGGCACTCCGTCATTAAACTGTTTGCATTTTAGTTTGATTTTCAGGATCTCAAGTTATTTATCACTGAGTGGGTCATATAGGACAGATAGGAGGGATCAGGATGCACTCGTTGGCCCCGCTCAGTACGGCACTGTGCACACTCACACACACACACCAACATCCCGCCCTTACACAATAGCCTGGATTCACACAGTGCAGGGATGGCTTGAGATTGAACCAACAGTGATGCAAGCTTTCCAATCCTCTCTGTGTGGACAATGAAGGGCTAGTAACAACAACCCTGAGGCTACAATTGGATGAATGTGTGTGTGTGTGTGTGTGTGTGTGTGTGTGTGTCGAGTGTCTGCGGTGTGCAAGTGTGAGCATGTGTGCGCTTGTTTTTTTTTTTTTTTTGCTCAAACACACACAACTCTATGAAATGATTGTTTGACCCAACAACTTGTTCCTTCATACGTTGGAAACAGAGTCACATTAAAGCTGCACAAATCGATACTTCCGTTAAAACTCCTGAAAAATGGGCAACATAACAAGAGCGGTCTCATCTTGGCCAAACACACAAGAATTCTAACCCGCACTCCGAAGGCCTTTCCTGATCATAGTTTAAGTCCAGCAGCTAAAACGAGAATGGTCTCCATTCTAAGACATGAAGCATACAACCCCCATGAGCCTCTGTGCCTTTTACACATGTGATGTAACCTGCTCTGACGCTACCACACATCTTCTAAAGGTTTTCATGACTCAGGGAGACGTGGTCCCAGTATTTGATACAGTGATTCTGCATTACTGTCATTATCATGGAAAATGTATCTTTGAAATAACCAGGCCTTAGCCAAATTGACATTTGCTTTGCAGAACCGCAGTTAATTCCATGTTGACCACAGTGAGCACATGGTCCTCACGTGTCGAGTAAATGACCTGATGGTTATCATAAATGGTTGTTGATATTAAACGATCCCTCGCTGATGACGGGACGTGTTGTCCTTCAGGACACTATGCCGGCTCCTCCACTGTCTGTTGGATTATCTAACAACATAAAAAGCCCCAACACTGAGGAATCCTTTTTGACAACAGAAGTGGAGGGTTTAATGTATGCACCACTTTTCAAAAGTACAAGGAACCTTCTTTTTACATTGACACCAACTTGACTCAGCGTTTATGAAAGTGCAACTTTATTTAAACATTCAAACGCACCATTGAGCTGTATGTCAGTAACTTGATCTCTACAGACATATTATAAATACCTCTGAGGGGTGGAAGACATGTGAACGAGTGCTATTGAGATATTGTTTTCGTTATACTGAACAAAGATGATCAAAATGACAGAAATCCAAGGAAGGGAAGAAAAGCTCCAACGAGGATTCACTTCATCAAAAGCACAGAGCTCTTAGCCTTGATGCAGGCTTTTCTACACATAGAAATTCTATGTGATAGCTCGGGGTCTTCAAGAACAGATTGCATACTTGAAACCATGAAAGGCACTAGAATGATGATATTTGACAAACGGAGATGATTTTGGCTTGCACTTTCATGCACCTCTTTTACATTTCTACATGTTGCTGGACGGATTGTAAAGAGAGTGTATTCAGATCTGGAGCCCGCCACTGGATGCTGGATGACCTCTGTCAAAAAACACATTTTCATCTTAGCACTAAAGGTTGACTATTTACTAGAAACACATTCAATCCAACTTTCTCTTGTTAACCGCCAAGACCTGATTAGTCCCAGCACAAATGTACTTGCTAAGAATACAGGGGGTCGAAAAAAACAAAACAAAAAAAAAAGACGGCGAAGGAAACATGACTGGGAGTCTAAAGCCCCCCCCGCCTTTTCAAAAGGAGAATGTCACTTCTCTTTGGCGTCGTAAACAATTAAAAGAAAGGCAAAGTGGCAGGGAAGCATTGTTCCAGCTTTGAGCTGGCAATCGAGCTCTCAGCAAAGGAGTGTGCGGGGCGATCAAGACGGGGTCCGTGTTTTCATTCTGTGTGGGGAAACTGGAGTCTTAAAAAGAAAAACACAACAGTCGCCATTATTTTTGATGATCATAGTTTTGAAGAGAACCAAAGGTTTAAAAAAAAACAACAACTTGTGTTTAACCAAAAGTTGTCACAAGCAGAAGTGAGAGAGCGCTGCTTTGACACTGTGCAGGAGGTTTGACCTGATTTTTTGTTTGGTTGATCACAATTGGTCACCGAGGATCTGTGTTTTTGTGCTATCAAAAAAAAGGTATCAATATGGTTACTAGAAATACTTAAAAGTCTGGTATGTTGACAACCTGAGTTCCCTGTCGCCCGCTCATTTGAAGTGCTGTCGATGTGTAAATGGGACAACCGAGTGCAAAAAAACTAATCGGGCTTGACGGCGGTGCGACTTCATGGCTGTTCTCTGAAGATTCTTCATTTGGGTAAGCACAAGTTCCCAATGAGTGGAGACTGGTTTTGTTCATGGGTTTTCAACTTCAGACTGATGCTCAACATCTGGAAGGACGAGTGATCGGAGATGACTTTGGAGGCACAAAGTATCCAGTGATCTTTGCCTTTTCAAGCCAAAATAAAAGAAATCTGTCTCTCTTGACAGGATTGTTAGGGTTTTTTTTTTTTGTATTTGTGTTAAAATAGGTGAACAACTTGTTTTTCTAAACCACTGTAACAGTTAATGTGTGGTTCACCCACAACTGCAGCACGACAACTGGTTTTGCTTTTTAAAACCACAGTGTGCTTTTTAGCTTCTCTCTCACAAACACTCGTCTATGTGACTCTCTGTCTGATCTCCTGTTTCTCCCTTACTTTGTTTTTTCTTCTTCTCTGTCACCACACACACACACACACACACACACACACACACACACACGCACACACACACACACACACACACACACACAATAAGGGTTGATTAGTAAGTGTGTCCTCTCTTGTTTCTGGAAAGTGTCAGAACAGGAAAGGCCATTTGAAAGGCACTTCAAACCCGAATTATGTAGATTTAAAAACAGCTTTGGACACATGAGGCGTGCAGCAGGAGGCGCGAGGGTGAAGGGCGGGACTTTGTTCTGAATATTCATGAGTCCACACTTTAAAACATACCCTCGTGGGTTAACACGGCAGGACCGGCCAATCAACATCTTTCCAAGACATTTCCTTTCGACTGCACTTCAAGTTAGTCGAGTCGGTCTCTTGTTTTATTGGCCCGGACGCTGAAGTGAAAGCATTGACACGGCTGAATGAAAAGGATAAACAAACGGTAAGGACACGTCTGTAAACTGACTCACAGGTCACATGTGACCTCATTTATACAACTGTTTATCTTCATCAACATGTTGAGGAGGAGATCAACGTCAGATCAAAACAAGGACACATTTCATTTGAAAAGCAGTAAGCTCATAAGATACATGTCCACTGACAGGCAGCGCGGCCGGTTCCAATTTAACAAAAGTACCTGGTTAGTCATTTAATGTTTCCATGGAAACCGAGACTTCAAAGAGTCATGACGCAGATCCCTCCACTCTTTGTGATGATTGGGTCTTTTCTGTAACAAAGTCTCCCTGATTCTTGATGCCACTATCACAGGATACTTCTCCGTCTGAACAAATCAACCTCAGCGTTTCATCCCGTGTGAATCACTTATTACACTTTCTGATGATGTCGTTGTAAATGCTTGCTGATTTCGTGGAGGTAAATTCAGGGTTTTTCTCATGCAATGACTGCCTCCATGAGAAGAAAGGGGAGCCGTTATTCTGCACGTTTGAGGTGAGTATCCCAGTGTCCTCCTGGCATGTGCACGCCTGATTTAAACGAGCGGGCATGTGTATGTGTTGAAGGCATGTTGGAGTGTGACTGGAGAGAATTTTAAATCACATTTGTGCCTCTTTTTTTTTTTTTTTTTTCTTGAAGAGAGGAAGTTCATTTGTGTTTTGTTTTCTCCTTCAACGGTCAGTTTTTGGAACAAGCTGAAAGGTTTCACTTTCGAAAAAGGTGGAGATTTGAACCAACGTTAAACGCAAGCTGTTTTCACACATGCACAAAACCTCATGTTTAAAAGCTAAAACACATTTTTCACCTCAATTCAGAAATGTTTCCTGCCAGACGCCGAAAATAATGTCCGTTTCGTTATCAGTCCGATGAAATGAGTCGTAGTGTGATGGAGCAGAGAGCCGGAGGGATTAAGATGTTTTTTTCATTCTTTTTCTTCTAAAATAAGCTACATTGCTATAAAGTCCAAAATAATAGTTATCATAACGTCGGAGTCCCTCACTCCCTCTATATTTGATTTTAACTGCATATTTTCAATGCAATGTTTTTTTGTTTTTTGGTAATACGCTGCTGTAAGAGTCCTCAGTGAAGAAGCAACTCAGACAGATTTAGCCTGAAATGTCACGTGTGCATGTGTGAAAACAGCTGAACCATCCCCTTTTACAAATACGTCCCAACGTCTTTACCGACTGTATGCAGAGAAGAGAAGTGACACCTTCACCTCAAAGGTAAGCGTGTTAATTGATCAGAATATTTTCAGAGTCGCTGCTCGCCACACAGAGTCTTATTTAAGATGCTAAGTGCGAGTTATTAAGCAGGTCAAGCAGCGCCCCTTCACCTCTTTGGAGTAAGAGCAGGAGAAAAGCAGGGCGACTGTACGGACAGAGTGAAACACCCCAGAATATGAACACACACACACACACACACACACACACACACACACACACACACACACACACACACACACACACACACACACACACACACACACACACACACACACACACACACACACACACACACACACACACACACACACACACACACACACACACACACACACACACACACACACACACACACACACACACACACACACACACACACACACACACACACACACACACACACACACACACACACACACACACACACACACACACACACACACACACACACACACACACACACACACACACACGGGGGATGAGGGAGAGAGAGCGAGCAAAAGGCTCTCCACAACAATGTGTGTCGTGAGCTGAATACAGAGCCGAGCACAAAACAAAAGTGTGAGCGACAGCCAGCTGGCTTGGCACCACTTGGCACGGGACAGGCCCGCTTGTCCTTGGCATGACAATGAAACACACAGTAGACGTAAAGACACACACACACACATTCTCTCCCTCTCTTCTCAGGTAGAAAGTAAAGTGTAGCCCGCGAGGGGCTCAACACTGAAAACAAGTCGCGTTCATCAGATCCTGTTGAATGGAGGCAGCGCAGGGCGACGCCACGGACACACGACCACAGGATCCCGTCTTCATCTCCAAAAGAAGAGCGGGGACAAGAAACAGAGAGGGGCTTGAATGAGGCTCAGCTGGCTGCTTTGGACGGAGCCGGAGCAGTGTTCACCTCAAGTGTAGAGACGACTGTTCGTGTTGTAAGACTTTGAAAGTTGTATTCTCATTCAGCTCTGTCAAGAAGAAGCATCGTGTCCAACCCTTCTTACAATCCAGTCAGGAATGCTGGGTTTCACTTTTAATAAAAGCTACACACACACACACACACACACACATTATATATATATATAAATATAAAGACGACATGGCCTTCCCATTGAGCGACAGTTAGACATCAGAAGCAGCCGGCTGTGCGGTTTGACTTGTGCTTTACATAATTCAAATAGTGCAGCGCCAAACTGCCACCCACTGAGAGACAGATAAAGCATCGTCGGAGGCATTGTTGCTGAACAAAAGAATATTGTTCCATGTGATCAGCTGCTGATTAAAACTGTCGCCACACAGATCCGATGCTTATCTTCGGCCACAGACAATCAGTTGGAGAACGACAGGCGATCGTAGCGTGGAGCCTGTACGAGCACGTAGACCGCTTCAGAATCTACAGTGATCTTTACTCGACACCCCTTTTGTCCTCTCTCAACCCTGTGTGGTCGAAGATGTGCCGGACATTTCCCCCTGACTATCAGTGAAGTAATATCTGTCAATGGAAGTGTTGATTCTTCTTGAAGTCCTCTGACTTTCTTGCACCAGAGAGAGTGGGATGACGAATTAAAGAGTGCTCACGTCAGACCGGACAGCGTGGTCTACACGGCTCTCCAGCTTACTGAGCAGGAGTCGTTGTACAGTTCCCGTAAGCAAACGGCTTAATGCTGGTCCTGATGACGCAGACCTTATTCAACATACTTATCCCTTAATCAACAGCCAGCATGCCGCTGTGTGTGTGTGTGTGTGTGTGAGAGAGCTGGAACAATGGACGCGGTGGTGACTCAGTAACAAAGATGTAAGGTGGGTCACACATGTCGATATTTTCTCACAGCACGTTGTTTAAATGATCCACGGCACTGAAACTGGAGGGCTTTCACCCGAAGAGAGCGAACACTGTCATACACAGAAAGTTCACCAACGAAGGTTACTCTGCCCTAGATATGAGCAAGAGAGGACCCAAGGGTGTCTCTGACTTGTGTTTGTGTTGCTTTGGTTGATACTGTTTGATTTTTGGAGCTTGTTTGGCTCTTGTACACCGCAGGCTGAATGTGAAGGGTTAACTCATCCAGTGATGAAGCACAGGAGGCAACTTAACGTCTTAAACGTCTCGCCCGAGGACACGTCGCACATGTGGCTGCAGGAGCTGGGGATTGAACCTCTAACCTCCTGGCTGAGAGACGACCAACCACTGAGCCACAGTCGTCCCTACTTGTAAACGTATGAAAGGCCGACAGAGGTGTAGCTCAATGCTTTAGTGGACTCTTTGAATTCAGCTATAGGATGAAGTGCTGATGTAATTAATGAGTCAGTGCAGAGGGATGGTGGAAGCCTCGCTGCTCACTGCATGCGTTGTGAAACATCGTCTATACCTTAAGGCTAAATGTAGCCGCCTGGATCCTCGATGCCTCACCTCTAATTCTTCACTGCTGAGACTTCACTGCCAGCAGGAGAGTAAAGACATGACTAATGGCCAAAGTTAAATCTTACATCCAGTTACAACGTGTCCATTCAAAAGCATGCGGCGCGGCTAAGCCATGCCGACGGTAAGAGCTTTTGAAGGATCGGCTGGGACGGGGGGCTGGCGTTGTCGGGAATGGGAGTGCCATTGAGTTGACTTGTTCTCTGCAGGTTGCGGACGTGTTAAAAAAAACGTGGGAAGAGCCTGAAGTGAGATGACTGTGAGGACATAAAGGGAGCACAGGAGGAGAGAAAGTTTGGTCTGAAAAGGCAGCAAAAAAAAAAAAAGAGAGAAAGAAAGAGAGAGAGAGAGAGAGAGAGAGAGAGAGAGAGAGAGAGAGAGAGAGAGAGAGAGAGAGAGAGAGAGAGAGAGAGAGAGAGAGAGAGAGAGAGAGAGAGAGAGAGAGAGAGAGAGAGAGAGAGAGAGAGGAGAGAGAAAGAGGTCGAGCGAGGGCCTCCTTACTCAGCAGGAGCTGTCTGCCAAGGCAGGAGTCAGGCAAGGGGCGAGTGTGTGTGTGTGTGTGTGTGTGTGTGTATGTGTGTAGGTGTGTGTGTGTGTGTATGTGTGTAGGTGTGTGTGTGTATGTGTGTAGGTGTGTGTGTGTGTGTGTGCAACATAAGAGCGATCATGGCCACGTGCCAAAGACAATGACCCGCAAAGCTGGCAGGGCACCGGGTGGTAGTGAGTGAGAGTTTCTGTGTGTGTGTGTGTGTGTGTGTGTGTGTGTGTGCGTAGGAATGTGTGTGTGTGTGTGTGTGTGTGTGTGTGTGTGTTTGTGCTTGCATTCCTGGGACGCATGCTGCCGGTTTCTCCACAGTAACAGAGGAGGCAATCGACTCTGCCTGGGCAGAGGGAGGGAGGGAGGGAGGGAAGGAGGAGCTGCTGTAATCGAGGAGCGATGACCAGCTAACTGAGGATCCAAAAGCACATCACAGGAAGTGGAAAAGGAAGACGTGCGTGTCTGCCAGTACGACAGGCGACGTCTCACCTCAGACTAACAGAAACGATTCCACGTGTGTCTCTCACGTAGAGGTGAGCAGTTCACAAAGGAGTCACGTCATGTTGCAGCTTCCGTGCTAACTAGCTTGTATACATATGTGTAGCTACTGTACAAGCTAATGCTACTGAGCTAGTTGAGGTAGCTATTTTTATATAAAGAACAACATGTGTGGGTTCAAATGAGGATTGATAAAGTTTATTACTGGACTCTGGATGATCCTGTGATATCACCTTATAAGAACAGACGTTTTAGACTTAGTCTTCTTCTTGTCATTTAGCAGCTAGGGGGCTTCGAAATCTTGTTTGAGGCTTATTGTGTATTGTAACTAATGTCTTGTATGCTGCTACTGAATGCCTTGAATTTCCCTCGGGATCAATAAAGTATCTATCTATCTATCTATCTATCTATCTATCTATCTATCTATCTCCTTTAGTTATGTTCATTGTGGATAATTGACCGTTTCAGCAGCATCCAATTAAACGACTGTTATAGCCACAGCACATCGTCATAGTAACAACAACATAGACAAAAAAAAAAAACATTTTGATCCTTGGCTCTTTTGATAAAGCTCTGCTGGAGGCCAGAACACACCAGTGAGAAGTGGATGATTGGACACAAACCAGGAGAGTGTGTGTACGTGTGTGTGTGTGTGTGTGTGTGTGTGTGTGTGTGTGTGTGTGTGTGTGTGTGTGTGTGTGTGTCTGTGTGCATGTTTAGCTGATTTTCTTAGTTGGAAGAAGCACTGCTCCCCATCTGGCAAGGACACAAACACACACCCACACAATCACAAAGTCACACACACAAACACACACACACATTGTCTGCAGCAGGGAGAAGAGGGTTAAAGCCCCCCCCCCCCCCCCCTGCTGACTCCTGGATGCTTGGAGCACTAATCCTGTTATCTCCGTCCCAATAAGAAATGAATTAATGAATAGAGCAGAGAGACGGTGCAGAGTGCTCGGCGACAGCGCTGCATGGAGGCCAGCACGCTCACCGTCTCGCACAACACTCGGAGGGATTCTCCATCAGAAGATCTGTACCCGAACCCAAAAAACAACGACACGAGACCGAGTTTAAAAGTGACAGAAACACAGTGATCGGTCTCCCTGGATGAGAGCCTCGGCTAACATGTCATGAAACGCACTGTGATGCGTCGGCTAGATCTCTTATCAGACCAACTCTCCTCACAGGGGCCGGTAAACGTTTCAGCTCGCCAGACTCCCAGTGGGAATATGAGCGAGGATGTAAACGCAAAAGAGAGAGCGTCTCTTCTCAAAGTCCTTCGGGGAATTCCAAGCACGTTTCTTTACGACACAGAAGGAGCACAAAAACAGAGCGGAGGGCCATGTGGCCGTCGCTCCTCGCTGTGGCGAAGCAAGGGGTCGCTTTAGCAGACTTGCGGGTTGAGCATCATGGCGCCCGCCCACGTCGACGCCGCAGTTGCTCGTCGGTTAAACGAGTACTATATGTTTCCTCTGCGTCGGCCCCGGGTCAAAGGATATTCTCAAACTGCAACGCCGTGTTGTGCGTGTGCAAACGCGGCTTTGTTTGCAGCTTAAATGTCTTCTGTTGTTACGTCAGAAAAAGGGCCCATTGACTGTGTGTGTGTGTGTGTGTGTGTGTGTGTGTGTGTGTGTGTGTGTGTGTGTGTGTGTGTGTGTGTGTGTGTGTGTGTGACAGGAAGGAAACGCAGTGATCATTAGCTAGGAATTAAATACCTGCTGAACATAGACGCACCAGACAGATGGACGACAAAGACAAGCTCTTAGTTTTCAAGCTCAAGGGTAAGTGTGTGTGTGTGTGTGTGTGTGTGTGTGTGTGTGTGTGTGTGAGACAGATTCAGACGCACAGTTCTTAAAGTTGCTCAGTGTCATAAACACTCCCTCTCTCTGCTTTGAACTCGATAGAAATGTCACTGCAGCCTACACACACACACACACACACACACACACACACACACACACACACACACACACACACACACACACACACACACACACACACACACACACACACACACACACACACACACACACACACACACACACACACACACACACACACACACACACACACACACACACACACACACACACACACACACACACACACACACACACACACACACACACACACACACACACACACAGAGTATCCATGACAAAAGAAGAGGTCCTTTCAGTGCGAGGACCTGAGGGAGGAGAGACAGACGAATGGGGGAACTCCCTCTAAAGTGAGCAGACAGCCATGACACAATCCTGCAGGGAGCAGAGACAGAAGAGACGACACAGACAGAAAGAGGCCACGAGGACGAGGAGACAAACTCAGCAGGACTTTTACGTCCACCTCTCTGCTTTGTTTGCATCTACAGACGAACTCCGAATACGCAGGTTCAAGTCTTTGATTGGCATTGAGCCATGTGACACATGAATATGAGCAAACCTCCACGAGAGCAGCTCTCAACTGTCACTGACGTTTATTCAACAAAGGAGCAAAACGTCGTCCCAGTGAGGACGAGCAGCCGTCCAATCGATGATCAGTAAAGACCGGATCAGATAGACAAAGGCTTTCCTTTGGACGGTTTGTCTCAGTGAATGACTTTAATGTTAATTATACATTTTACCTCCTCAGCTCCAGTAGTGATTGGGAATAAGTGAACTGGAGTCTGGGGTTCTGCTAATGCTGATCATGGGTTTAGAAGACTTTCACAGAAGGATCCCGTCACACAGAGCGCTGCTTTAATATGATCACAGTCCAGCTATGAATGTGGATGGAAAAGGTTTTGACTTGCTGCTTTCGTTTTTACAGCCCTTAATCTCGGAACTTTTAAGGATTAAAGCTCCTGTGGGGAGATTTGGTTGTACGTTGTTTTTGGTGCCCCCTGTGGACAAAGCAGTTCCTCTTTTCTTCCAGTACATACATTAGGGTTAGATTCTTATCTTGCTTTTTTCTTTTTTTTTTTACTGTGAATCTTTGAATGTTAAAACAGGAAAAAAAAAAAAAAGACAACACAGTCCATGTTGTTGCTGAAGTTGTCGTGGTAGAGAGACGTCGGCGTACATTTCAGTCTGTTTCATAAGCGGCTCAGACTTCTCACAGGAGCTTTAAAAATGCTTTTCTTCTTCCGTCAGCTTCAGCTCTTCACACAGGATGATGTCAGCCTGCCTGGATGGCCAGGAGCGCTGCACCTCCAGATTTCACAAGATTTGACACCATTTACGGGATTCATCTCTGTATCTTGTTGCCATGGGAGAAGGAGCTCCCTTCCCGTAATAATAGAGAAACAGGTTTTCATTGGGTGCCAGCAGCGTAGAGAGGCCGGGTCCTGGCAGGCCCCGCGTGGCCCTTCTTTTCTTGGCTTTTGGAAAAATGACTCTTTTTCTGGCTCTGCGGTGTTTGATATCAAAAGCATTCTTCTGCCTCCTCTTCAGCAGTCGGCTACTGTTGCATTGCCGTGCATTGAGCCGCTGAGTCAGTCACCTGGCAACACACTATAACTAGTGCCCGGTTTCACCTCGGAGATACAATACACTGAGTCAAAGTACCAAAGGCCCCTTTAACTAGCATGCATAGCAACCCCGTTTCAAAACACCACAAGGGGTGGCTCTTACTTTTATGTGTTGATTCACACAATTCTCCGGGCAAAAAAGCAGAGTAAACGGCGGGCTTTGAGCGAGACAGGATGGACGCTGCGAGAGAAAACACAGAGGAGCTTTTTTTTTTTTTATCACTTCAGCTTAGAAAGGTGCAGAGAAAAGGAGGAGAGAAAAAAAAGAGCAGGAACTTGACAATTGAGGAGGGCCTGGTGATAGTCTTTTGGGTTCACACACACACACACACACACACACACACACACACACACACACACACACACACACACACACACACACACACACACACACACACACACACACACACACACACACACACACACACACACACACACACACACACACACACACACACACACACACACACACACACACACACACACACACACACACACACACACACACACACACACACACACACACACACTGCCCCAGGCCCCTGTAACCACTGGCCTCTAACTGAAATGCTCTTTGTAAGTTGAAAGGTGTGCCCAGCTCGGCTTTAGACCCCTGCAACAAAAGCAGTGGTTAAATAGCATTGCCCCCCCCCCCCCAGGGATGTAGCCTGGGACAGTATGTAGAGTGTGTGTGGTTAAGTAGTGAGCGTAGGGACAGCACTGAGACTGTATGAAATCCACAGAGAGGTGTGTGTGGGCGCATGCTGCGTGCTCAATGTATGAGCCGATGTGTGGTGGCAACACAGTCCAGAGCCGAATGCAAGGAGGCATCTGTTACTGGGGGGGGGGGGGGGGGGGGGGTCTGTCTCCTGACACTAAAATCAACGTCTCAGCACCCAGAACATCAGCAGCTCCACAGAGGCCCAACAACACACCTTATCTTTTTCTTCTGTGTGTGTTTTTTTTTTTTTTACTGAAATGGACAACGACGGACGTCGATGACGCAGCAGTTTTAAGACAAACGACAGCCTCCTCTATTTGTGGACTCAAAAGGCCACACGACTGGACTCTAATAAGATTGGATAACTCCTTTCACCAGGAGCCCATCAGGCTCCGAGTGGCCAGGTCGGGTCAGTGAAACACAATCTGCGCCGCCCTGGAGACGTTCCAACTGCACACAAAAAAAAAAAAGGCTGCAATCAGCTGCTGGCTGCAGGCCGCCTCGGTGCCTGCAGTACGCTCCGCCATCACATCCAGTTTGATGGACGAATCTGAAACAGACACTTCTGTGAGGAGTCTCACTAATTCGAAATGATTGACTGCTGGCCTGAACTTAATCCTGGAATTATCATCCTGAAGTCCCAAATCTTCAGGAAAAAAAAAGAAAGCAAACAGTGGGCAGCGTTTTGATGCAGAGGAGCAGGACGACAGGGAATAAGAGACGGAAGGCACAGAGGCCACGTGAAGGGTAAGAAGCAGCTCCGAGACACGGAGGCTCCAATCAGAGAGAATTATCCTGACAAACCCTCTTCAATCACACAGCCAGCAGCCCCCTCTGCTCCATCTTTTTTTCCCACTTACTCCTTCTCTCGACCGCTCCGAATGAAGGGATGAAAGATGATTAAAGGTAATAGCCGAGAAAATGTCTGTGAGGGATTTTTTTTTCTCTCTCTCTTCGATTGTCCGAGTGGAGGAGAGGTTAAGTTACGGCAGGGTAAGGAGCGCTGTGCTTTTTATTGGTGATGGTGACAAATGTGAAAATGAGACGTCTTACGCAGCTCCTGGTCTGAACAGCAGCTGCAGCAGGTCTCTTCACAAAACAAGACAGTTTAACTCGAATGTCCTCATCAAGGGAAACGCATGAATAAGAGGCGAAAACAAACGTCATGCAAAGTCACAACGTGGACAGCAGAGTCGTATTCAGGTTTGTCTTGTAAGGCTGGTTTTCAGTCACTACATTTCCCAGCATTCCCCTCGTCTCGCACGCCTCAGGTTCTTGGATCTTTTTGTCTCACAGATTTAACGGCGTTCTCTGACAACGTGTGACAAACGAACAGCCGACTCTAAACTCATTCAAACTTCCTTCGTTACATTTGTGCACAAAAAGCTTCACACTGATTGGTGCCGAGGCGCTTCCTGAAGTCACTGACAGTGATGAGCTGTTTCACCATCTAACATGAGACAACATGAACGGATGAGCAGTTAACGTTAAGGCTTTAAGAAAAAGATGATGAATGATCATCCAAGCGGACGGCCTGCACTTGAAACGGGTCAGGCAAGTTCTGCACAAATCATGACTATCTTCAACCGCTGCGGTGAAAAAGAGAGAGAGAGAGAGAGAGAGAGAGAGAGAGAGAGAGAGAGAGAGAGAGAGAGAGGAAAGGTTATGAAGTGAATCAACTTTAATATAAAATCCAAGGAACCAATCAGATGAAAGGACTGTGTGGCTGTCCACCAATCAGCTGCGTGTTCAGGGAGCCTGAGAAGAAGAGGAAGACGAAGAGGAAGAGGAGGACAAACTTGAAAATATGAAAGTGCTTTTTGGTGTGAGAAGCAGATGAGATAAGATAGCATTTAATTGCTTCTTTCATGGGCGCAGCTTTAATCCCATTGTTACAGCCGTGCTGTTTCATCCCACTGATAACTCACAACACTTTGAACACACACACACACACACACACACACACACACACACGATCTCCTTTCTGCTGCCATGGCAGAAAAAGTGCTTAGTGTGCCACATGCTCTATTTTTTGAGGCAAAATTTAACTAGGTGAAAATTAGACTTTAAAATAAAATAAAAAGTATAAACAGATCACACTTTCCCTGTGTGTGTGTGTGTGTGTGTGTGTGTGTGTGTGTGTGTGTGTGTGTGTGTGTGTGTGTGCGTGTGTGTGTATAAGAGGAAGAAAGCTAAAGATTGGACAGGGAAAGGTGAGGAGAATTTCAGATTGAACGTTGGATCTGTTTTTCTGTATTTGAAAGCATCTCCGCCAAGGTCCAGACAGGAAGAGAAAACGTGAACAAACATCAACTTTACACCGTGGAATAAATAAACATCCCATTCAAGTTATCACTTCAGTGAGAACAGACGGACACAGACACACACACACACACACACACAACAATGGTCCTGTGGTGTCAGGCAGGAGAGAAGGCTTCTAATCCTGTTACAGCATGACCACTACTAGAAACCCTGCATTCACTGATATATGCCCTGCCTGGTTACACACACACACACACACACACACACACACACACACACACACACACACACACACACACACACACACACACACACACACACACACACACACACACACACACACACACACACACACACACACACACACACACACACACACACACACACACACACACACACACACACACACACACACACACACACACACACACACACACACACACACACACACACACACACACACACATACACACTGAAGCAGGAGAGGAGGAAATAATTCAGGTCCTTAAAGTGGACATTTACTAACCTATTATGTGCTGGCAGTGATGGACACTTCTCTGGCCTTATGTGAACTGACAGTTTAAGTGGTTTGGGTTCAAACGTCTCACAAAGGTAATGTTTCACTGCTGCATTAGCAGGACAGCTTTTTACCCAGAATCCATTTGCTCATTATGTTATCTGTAGAAATGTATTTATGGCTGTACACAGCTCTGATTTAGTGTCTTTGGTGATGTGTGTGCAGGTCTGCTCCGTGTGAAGGCTGCTCTACTTTACAGGAAGTTCAATTAACTATATGGATGTGTGTGGCATATATTTGAGTTTTAATTGTTTTGTAATCCAGCGCTTTATATCAAAAGTCTGAAGTTTAAAATATGGATTTAGGAAAACCTTCTTTTTCTTTTTTAAAGTGCGCCGTCAGCTGGCTAACAGGAGAGAGAAAACCAAGCGGCAACCTCTGGTGTTAGAACATCAAACCACTGCTGAAGTGCAACAACAACAACAAACAATGCAGTTCCCAGAGTGCCCACTTGAGACAGCACCCAAACGCAGGAGTTCCTGTTCTGTACTAACGCCCATCTTAAAGACTGAAGATTCAAGCTTCATTTGTTTTCTCGTTTCATCCAAAACAGTTTCTGCAGAATCGACTGCAAACTCATAATAAAGAAACATCCTGCACGTCTGTCTGCGTTATCTATGTTGGAGAGTGAGGAGGGAGGAGGAGGAGGGCACCGAGACACTTAGAGAGGAGGGCGACATATGTGTGTGTGTGTGTGTGTGTGTGTGTGTGTGTGTGTGTGTGTGTGTGTGTGTGTGTGTGTGTGTGTGTGTGTGTGTGTGTGTAAAAGGGTGAGAGGTCTCGACCAGACTGATCCTTGCGGCTGTTGACCACATTAATCATGTTGTATAGAAGCAGAGTGTGTCTGTCTGTCTGTCTGTCTGTGTGTGTGTGTGTGTGTGTGCGTGGTGGGAATGTGTCCGCCCCTTGTGTGTGTGTGTGTGTGTGTGTGTGTGTGTGTGTGTGTGTGTGTGTGTGTGTGTGTGTGTGTGTGTGTGTGTGTGTGTGTGTGTGTGTGTGTGTGTGTGTTTGTAGCTGTGTCTGCACTTGACTGCTCCTATCAATTCAATTTCATTCCTCCCTCTGCTCCCTTCTTTTCTCAGGGCATCCCCCTCCCCCACCCATCAGCCCCGCAGTCTCTCTCTCTCTCTCTCTCTCTCTCTCTCTCTCCCCGTGTGTGTGATGGACTGCTGAGAGCCTAATGAGGTCCCTCCCTCCTCTTCGGCTTTTTTGGTGGCTGTTGAGCCTGTGTGTGTGTGTGTGTGTGTGTGTGCGTGCGTGAGAAGGGGGAAGGGAGAGCCAGAGGTGACAGGTTGGTTATGTTCCTCTACATTTGCCTTTCAGCTCTCCTCTCCTCCCTTGCTTCACACCTCCCCTCACTTGCCCTCCTTTCCCTCCCTCCCTCCCGCCTTCATCATTTTTACTACCCATCCCATCCCATCTTTACCCCGACCCTATTTCATCTTCTCCTCCTGTCCTCCTCCTCCTCTGCAGTCAGTCCAAGCTTTCATTTGTCGGTGAGGCTGCGGCCTAATGGGCCATAGCAGGCCTTTCCACTAAAGAAACCCACACAGTGCTGTTATTAGCAGGCAGCGAGATAAAGAGGAGAGGGGAGGCAGAGAGAGGAGGAGGAGGAGGAGGAGGAGGGAAACTGGTGAAAATGCAGGAAGAGAAATAAGGTAACATGGGTTGATTCAGA